>NC_092813.1:18358067-18728900 GCF_040954645.1 Diabrotica undecimpunctata
TCCACAGCTCGTCTTCCTATTGGGGACCGTCTCTTGCCTTCTTTACTACCCTATTTGTTGTCATTCGGCTTATATAATCGTTTCATACTACTCTTCTATTTCTTACCTAGTTATGCTTGAATATTAGAAATTATTATGATGAAGTTAGGTGGTTTAATCAAAGTGGTGTTAGAACAAGTGCATAACGATATTGTTTCTTGTTTCTCAAAAAACCTCTCTGATTTTGTATAAACTTATTTTAGGCATTTTCTTATTATTTCGTCATTAATAATATTAAATAAAACAAGTTTCAATTTGACCTTCTTCCTAAATTAAAAATCTGGCCCTATAGATGCTTACAGACAGCTGGTAAATGGTATTCTAGAAAAAACCTTCAGTTAGTAGCCAGTCGCCGGCGCTCGGTCCACAGCGACATTCGACGCCTAAATGTTTCAATAGAAACCTAAGACTGGTAAACACTGAATCTTTCTTTTGGAATATCAGTTATCTCGGCTCTTTGTGTAGTGTCTTTTTCAGTTTCGAGAAAAATAAAATCTTCTATCTCAAGATAAACTTAAAAATATTACATGGAAATTAAACTGTTTTGTGTTTTGCACTTCTTCTCTTATTTTTCTTTTCATATAGACTTGACCCTGTCTATTTTTCAATGTGTCTCCAGTAAGTTGATATTCTATCGTTTTTTTGGTCTCTCTAGTGCTCATCTTCCTATTGGGGACCGTCTCTTGCCTTCTTTACTACCCTATCTGTTGTCTTTCGGCTTATATAATCGTTTCATACTACTCTTCTATTTCTTACCTAGTTATGCTTGAATATTAGAAATTATTATGATGAAGTATAAGGCGGCTTAATTGAAGTGGTGTTAGAACTAGTGCATAACGATATTGTTTCTTGTTTCTCAAAAAACCTCTCTGATTTTGTATAAACTTATTTTAGGCATTTTCTTATTATTTCGTCATTAATAATATTAAATAAAACAAGTTTCAATTTGACCTTCTTCCTAAATTAAAATTCTGGCCCTATAGATGCTTACAGACAGCTGGTAAATGGTATTCTAGAAAAAACCTTCAGTTAGTAGCCAGTCGCCGGCGCTCGGTCCACAGCGACATTCGACGCCTAAATGTTTCAATAGAAACCTAAGACTGGTCAACACTGAATCTTTCTTTTGGAATATCAGTTATCTCGGCTCTTTGTGTAGTGTCTTTTTCATTTTCGAGAAAAATAAAATCTTCTATCCCAAGATAAACTTAAAAATATTACATGGAAATTAAACGGTTTTGTGTTTTGCACTTCTTCTCTTTTTTTTCTTTTCATATAGACTTGACCCTGTCTGTTTTTCAATGTGTCTCCAGTAAGTTGTTATTCTATCGTTTTTGTGGTCTCTTTAGTGCTCGTCTTCCTATTCAGGACCGTCTCTTACCTTCTTTACTACCCTATTTGTTGTCATTCGGCTTATATAATCGTTTCATACTACTTTTCTATTTCTTACCTAGTTCTGCTTGAATATTAGAAATTATTATGATGAAGTATTAGGTGGCTTAATTGAAGTGGTGTTAGAACTAGTGCATAACGTTATTGTTTCTTGTTTCTCAAAAAACCTCTCTGATTTTTTATAAACTTATTTTAGGCATTTTCTTATTATTTCGTCATTAATAATATTAAATAAAACAAGTTTCAATTTGACCTTCTTCCTAAATTAAAATTCTGGCCCTATAGATGCTTACAGACAGCTGGTAAATGGTATTCTAGAAAAAACCTTCAGTTAGTAGCCAGTCGCCGGCGCTCGGTCCACAGCGACATTCGACGCCTAAATGTTTCAATAGAAACCTAAGACTGGTAAACACTGAATCTTTCTTTTGGAATATCAGTTATCTCGGCTCTTTGTGTAGTGTCTTTTTCATTTACGAGAAAAATAAAATCTTCTATCCCAAGATAAACTTAAAAATATTACATGGAAATTAAACGGTTTTGTGTTTTGCACTTCTTCTCTTTTTTTTTTCTTTTCATATAGACCTGACCCTGTCTGTTTTTCAATGTGCCTCCAGTAAGTTGTTATTCTATCGCCTTTGTGGTCTCTCTAGTGCTCGTCTTCCTATTGAGGACCGTCTCTTGCCTTCTTTACTACCCTTTTTGTTGTCATTTGGCTTATATAATCGTTTCATACTACTCTTCTATTTCTTACCTAGTTATGCTTGACTATTAGAAATTATTATGATGAAGTATTAGGTGGTTTAATTGAAGTGGTGTTAGAACTAGTGCATAACGATATTGTTTCTTGTTTCTTAAAAAACCTCTCTGATTTTGTATAAACTTATTTTAGGCATTTTCTTATTATTTCGTCATTAATAATATTAAATAAAACAAGTTTCAATTTGACCTTCTTCCTAAATTAAAAATCTGGCCCTATAGATGCTTACAGACAGCTGGTAAATGGTATTCTAGAAAAAACCTTCAGTTAGTAGCCAGTCGCCGGCGCTCGGTCCACAGCGACATTCGACGCCTAAATGTTTCAATAGAAACCTAAGACTGGTAAACACTGAATCTTTCTTTTGGAATATCAGTTATCTCGGCTCTTTGTGTAGTGTCTTTTTCATTTTCGAGAAACATAAAATCTTCTATCCCAAGATAAACTTAAAAATATTACATGGAAATTAAACGGTTTTGTGTTTTATACTTCTTCTCTTTTTTTTCTTTTCATATAGACTTGACCCTGTCTGTTTTTCAATGTGTCTCCAGTAAGTTGTTATTCTATCGTTTTTGTGGTCTCTTTAGTGCTCGTCTTCCTATTGAGGACCGTCTCTTACCTCCTTTACTACCCTATTTGTTGTCATTCGGCTTATATAATCGTTTCATACTACTCTTCTATTTCTTACCTAGTTATGCTTGAATATTAGAAATTATTATGATGAAGTATTAGGTGGCTTAATTGAAGTGGTGTTAGAACTAGTGCATAACGTTATTGTTTCTTGTTTCTCAAAAAACCTCTCTGATTTTGTATAAACTTATTTTAGGCATTTTCTTATTATTTCGTCATTAATAATATTAAATAAAACAAGTTTCAATTTGACCTTCTTCCTAAATTAAAATTCTGGCCCTATAGATGCTTACAGACAGCTGGTAAATGGTATTCTAGAAAAAACCTTCAGTTAGTAGCCAGTCGCCGGCGCTCGGTCCACAGCGACATTCGACGCCTAAATGTTTCAATAGAAACCTAAGACTGGTAAACACTGAATCTTTCTTTTGGAATATCAGTTATCTCGGCTCTTTGTGTAGTGTCTTTTTCATTTTCGAGAAAAATAAAATCTTCTATCCCAAGATAAACTTAAAAATATTACATGGAAATTAAACGGTTTTGTGTTTTGCACTTCTTCTCTTTTTTTTCTTTTCATATAGACTTGACCCTGTCTGTTTTTCAATGTGTCTCCAGTAAGTTGTTATTCTATCGTTTTTGTGGTCTCTTTAGTGCTCGTCTTCCTATTCAGGACCGTCTCTTACCTTCTTTACTACCCTATTTGTTGTCATTCGGCTTATATAATCGTTTCATACTACTCTTCTATTTCTTACCTAGTTCTGCTTGAATATTAAAAATTATTATGATGAAGTATTAGGTGGCTTAATTGAAGTGGTGTTAAAACTAGTGCATAACGTTATTGTTTCTTGTTTCTCAAAAAACCTCTCTGATTTTTTATAAACTTATTTTAGGCATTTTCTTATTATTTCGTCATTAATAATATTAAATAAAACAAGTTTCAATTTGACCTTCTTCCTAAATTAAAATTCTGGCCCTATAGATGCTTACAGACAGCTGGTAAATGGTATTCTAGAAAAAACCTTCAGTTAGTAGCCAGTCGCCGGCGCTCGGTCCACAGCGACATTCGACGCCAAAATGTTTCAATAGAAACCTAAGACTGGTAAACACTGAATCTTTCTTTTGGAATATCAGTTATCTCGGCTCTTTGTGTAGTGTATTTTTCAGTTTCGAGAAAAATAAAATCTTCTATCTCAAGATAAACTTAAAAATATTACATGGAAATTAAACGGTTTTGTGTTTTGCACTTCTTCTCTTTTTTTTTCTTTTCATATGGACCTGACCCTGTCTGATTTTCAATGTGCGTCCAGTAAGTTGTTATTCTATCGTTTTTGTGGTCTCTCTAGTGCTCGTCTTCCTATTGAGGACCGTCTCTTGCCTTCTTTACTACCCTATTTGTTGTCATTCGGCTTATATAATCGTTTCATACTACTCTTCTATTTCTTACCTAGTTATGCTTGAATATTAGTAATTATTATGATGAAGTATTAGGTGGTTTAATTGAAGTGGTGTTAGAACTAGTGCATAACGATATTGTTTCTTGTTTCTCAAAAAACCTCTCTGATTTTGTATAAACTTATTTTAGGCATTTTCTTATTATTTCGTCTTTAATAATATTAAATAAAACAAGTTTCAATTTGACCTTCTTCCTAAATTAAAAATCTGGCCCTATAGATGCTTACAGACAGCTGGTAAATGGTATTCTAGAAAAAACCTTCAGTTAGTAGCCAGTCGCCGGCGCTCGGTTCACAGCGACATTCGACGCCTAAATATTTCAATAGAAACCTAAGACTGGTAAACACTGAATCTTTCTTTTGGAATATCAGTTATCTCGGCTCTTTGTGTAGTGTCTTTTTAAGTTTCGAGAAAAATAAAATCTTCTATCTCAAGATAAACTTAAAAATATTACATGGAAATTAAACGGTTTTGTGTTTTATACTTCTTCTCTTTTTTTTCTTTTCATATAGACTTGACCCTGTCTGTTTTTCAATGTGTCTCCAGTAAGTTGTTATTCTATCGTTTTTGTGGTCTCTTTAGTGCTCGTCTTCCTATTGAGGAAAGTCTCTTACCTCCTTTACTACCCTATTTGTTGTCATTCGGCTTATATAATCGTTTCATACTACTCTTCTATTTCTTACCTAGTTATGCTTGAATATTAGAAATTATTATGATGAAGTATTAGGTGGTTTAATTGAAGTGGTGTTAGAACTAGTGCATAATGATATTGTTTCCTGTTTCTCAAAAAACCTCTCTGATTTTGTATAAACTTATTTTAGGCATTTTCTTATTATTTCGTCATTAATAATATTAAATAAAACAAGTTTCAATTTGACCTTCTTCCTAAATTAAAAATCTGGCCCTATAGATGCTTACAGACAGCTGGTAAATGGTATTCTAGAAAAAACCTTCAGTTAGTAGCCAGTCGCCGGCGCTCGGTCCACAGCGACATTCGACGCCTAAATGTTTCAATAGAAACCTAAGACTGGTAAACACTGAATCTTTCTTTTGGAATATCAGTTATCTCGGCTCTTTGTGTAGTGTCTTTTTCATTTTCGAGAAATATAAAATCTTCTATCCCAAGATAAACTTAAAAATATTACATGGAAATTAAACGGTTTTGTGTTTTGCACTTCTTCTCTTTTTTTTCTTTTCATATAGACCTGACCCTGTCTGTTTTTCAATGTGCCTCCAGTAAGTTGTTATTCTATCGTTTTTGTGGTCTCTCTAGTGCTCGTCTTCCTATTGAGGACCGTCTCTTGCCTTCTTTACTACCCTGTTTGTTGTCATTAGGCTTATATAATCGTTTCATACTACTCTTCTATTTCTTACCTAGTTATGCTTGAATATTAGAAATTATTATGATGAAGTATTAGGTGGTTTAATTGAAGTGGTGTTAGAACTAGTGCATAACGATATTGTTTCTTGTTTCTCAAAAAACCTCTCTGATTTTGTATAAACTTATTTTAGGCATTTTCTTATTATTTCGTCATTAATATTATTAAATAAAACAAGTTTCAATTTGACCTTCTTCCTAAATTAAAAATCTGGCCCTATAGATGCTTACAGACAGCTGGTAAATGGTATTCTAGAAAAAACCTTCAGTTAGTAGCCAGTCGCCGGCGCTCCGTCCACAGCGACATTCGACGCCTAAATGTTTCAATAGAAACCTAAGACTGGTAAACACTGAATCTTTCTTTTGGAATATCAGTTATCTCGGCTCTTTGTGTAGTGTCTTTTTCATTTTCGAGAAAAATAAAATCTTCTTTCCCAAGATAAACTTAAAAATATTACATGGAAATTAAACGGTTTTGTGTTTTGCACTTCTTCTCTTTTTTTTCTTTTCATATGAACTTGACCCTGTCTGTTTTTCAATGTGTCTCCAGTAAGTTGTTATTCTATCGTTTTTGTGGTCTCTTTAGTGCTCGTCTTCCTATTGAGGACCGTCTCTTACCTCCTTTACTACCCTATTTGTTGTCATTCGGCTTATATAATCGTTTCATACTACTCTTCTATTTCTTACCTAGTTATGCTTGAATATTAGAAATTATTATGATGAAGTATTAGGTGGCTTAATTGAAGTGGTGTTAGAACTAGTGCATAACGTTATTGTTTCTTGTTTCTCAAAAAACCTCTCTGATTTTGTATAAACTTATTTTAGGCATTTTCTTATTATTTCGTCATTAATAATATTAAATAAAACAAGTTTCAATTTGACCTTCTTCCTAAATTAAAATTCTGGCCCTATAGATGCTTACAGACAGCTGGTAAATGGTATTCTAGAAAAAACCTTCAGTTAGTAGCCAGTCGCCGGCGCTCGGTCCACAGCGACATTCGACGCCTAAATGTTTCATTAGAAACCTAAGACTGATAAACACTGAATCTTTCTTTTGGAATATCAGTTATCTCGGCTCTTTGTGTAGTGTCTTTTTCATTTTCGAGAAAAATAAAATCTTCTATCCCAAGATAAACTTAAAAATATTACATGGAAATTAAACGGTTTTGTGTTTTGCACTTCTTCTCTTTTTTTTCTTTTCATATAGACTTGACCCTGTCTGTTTTTCAATGTGTCTCCAGTAATTTGTTATTCTATCGTTTTTGTGGTCTCTTTAGTGCTCGTCTTCCTATTGAGGACCGTCTCTTACCTTCTTTACTACCCTATTTGTTGTCATTCGGCTTATATAATCGTTTCATACTACTGTTCTATTTCTTACCTAGTTATGCTTGAATATTAGAAATTATTATGATGAAGTATTAGGTGGCTTAATTGAAGTGGTGTTAGAACTAGTGCATAACGTTATTGTTTCTTGTTTCTCAAAAAACCTCTCTGATTTTGTATAAACTTATTTTAGGCATTTTCTTATTATTTCGTCATTAATAATATTAAATAAAACAAGTTTCAATTTGACCTTCTTCCTAAATTAAAAATCTGGCCCTATAGATGCTTACAGACAGCTGGTAAATGGTATTCTAGAAAAAACCTTCAGTTAGTAGCCAGTCGCCGGCGCTCGGTCCACAGCGACATTCGACGCCTAAATGTTTCAATAGAAACCTAAGACTGGTAAACACTGAATCTTTCTTTTGGAATGTCAGTTATCTCGGCTCTTTGTGTAGTGTCTTTTTCATTTTCGAGAAACATAAAATCTTCTATCCCAAGATAAACTTAAAAATATTACATGGAAATTAAACGGTTTGGTGTTTTATACTTCTTCTCTTTTTTTTCTTTTCATATAGACTTGACCCTGTCTGTTTTTCAGTGTGTCTCCAGTAAGTTGTTATTCTATCGTTTTTGTGGTCTCTTTAGTGCTCGTCTTCCTATTGAGGACCGTCTCTTACCTCCTTTACTACCCTATTTGTTGTCATTCGGCTTATATAATCGTTTCATACTACTCTTCTATTTCTTACCTAGTTATGCTTGAATATTAGAAATTATTATGATGAAGTATTAGGTGGCTTAATTGAGGTGGTGTTAGAACTAGTGCATAACGTTATTGTTTCTTGTTTCTCAAAAAACCTCTCTGATTTTGTATAAACTTATTTTAGGCATTTTCTTATTATTTCGTCATTAATAATATTAAATAAAACAAGTTTCAATTTGACCTTCTTCCTAAATTAAAATTCTGGCCCTATAGATGCTTACAGACAGCTGGTAAATGGTATTCTAGAAAAAACCTTCAGTTAGTAGCCAGTCGCCGGCGCTCGGTCCACAGCGACATTCGACGCCTAAATGTTTCATTAGAAACCTAAGACTGATAAACACTGAATCTTTCTTTTGGAATATCAGTTATCTCGGCTCTTTGTGTAGTGTCTTTTTCATTTTCGAGAAAAATAAAATCTTCTATCTCAAGATAAACTTAAAAATATTACATGGGAATTAAACGGTTTTGTGTTTTGCACTTCTTCTCTTTTTTTTTTCTTTTCATATAGACCTGACCCTGTCTGATTTTCAATGTGCGTCCAGTAAGTTGTTATTCTATCGTTTTTGTGGTATCTCTAGTGCTCGTCTTCCTATTGAGGACCGTCTCTTGCCTTCTTTACTACCCTATTTGTTGTCATTCGGCTTATATAATCGTTTCATACTACTCTTCTATTTCTTACCTAGTTATGCTTGAATATTAGTAATTATTATGATGAAGTATTAGGTGGTTTAATTGAAGTGGTGTTAGAACTAGTGCATAACGATATTGTTTCTTGTTTCTCAAAAAACCTCTCTGATTTTGTATAAACTTATTTTAGGCATTTTCTTATTATTTCGTCTTTAATAATATTAAATAAAACAAGTTTCAATTTGACCTTCTTCCTAAATTAAAAATCTGGCCCTATAGATGCTTACAGAGAGCTGGTAAATGGTATTCTAGAAAAAACCTTCAGTTAGTAGCCAGTCGCCGGCGCTCGGTCCACAGCGACATTCGACGCCTAAATGTTTCAATAGAAACCTAAGACTGGTAAACACTGAATCTTTCTTTTGGAATGTCAGTTATCTCGGCTCTTTGTGTAGTGTCTTTTTCATTTTCGAGAAACATAAAATCTTCTATCCCAAGATAAACTTAAAAATATTACATGGAAATTAAACGGTTTTGTGTTTTGCACTTCTTCTCTTTTTTTTCTTTTCATATAGACTTGACCCTGTCTGTTTTTCAATGTGTCTCCAGTAAGTTGTTATTCTATCGTTTTTGTGGTCTCTTTAGTGCTCGTCTTCCTATTGAGGACCGTCTCTTACCTTCTTTACTACCCTATTTGTTGTCATTCGGCTTATATAATCGTTTCATACTACTCTTCTATTTCTTACCTAGTTCTGCTTGAATATTAGAAATTATTATGATGAAGTATTAGGTGGCTTAATTGAAGTGGTGTTAGAACTAGTGCATAACGTTATTGTTTCTTGTTTCTCAAAAAACCTCTCTGATTTTGTATAAACTTATTTTAGGCATTTTCTTATTATTTCGTCATTAATAATATTAAATAAAACAAGTTTCAATTTGACCTTCTTCCTAAATTAAAATTCTGGCCCTATAGATGCTTACAGACAGCTGGTAAATGGTATTCTAGTAAAAACCTTCAGTTAGTAGCCAGTCGCCGGCGCTCGGTCCACAGCGACATTCGACGCCTAAATGTTTCAATAGAAACCTAAGACTGGTAAACACTGAATCTTTCTTTTGGAATATCAGTTATCTCGGCTCTTTGTGTAGTGTCTTTTTCAGTTTCGAGAAAAATAAAATCTTCTATCTCAAGATAAACTTAAAAATATTACATGGAAATTAAACGGTTTTGTGTTTTGCACTTCTTCCCTTTTTTTTTTCTTTTCATATAGACCTGACCCTGTCTGATTTTCAATGTGCGTCCAGTAAGTTGTTATTCTATCGTTTTTGTGGTCTCTCTAGTGCTCGTCTTCCTATTGAGGACCGTCTCTTACCTCCTTTACTACCCTATTTGTTGTCATTCGGCTTATATAATCGTTTCATACTACTCTTCTATTTCTTACCTAGTTATGCTTGAATATTAGAAATTATTATGATGAAGTATTAGGTGGCTTAATTGAAGTGGTGTTAGAACTAGTGCATAACGTTATTGTTTCTTGTTTCTCAAAAAACCTCTCTGATTTTGTATAAACTTATTTTAGGCATTTTCTTATTATTTCGTCATTAATAATATTAAATAAAACAAGTTTCAATTTGACCTTCTTCCTAAATTAAAATTCTGGCCCTATAGATGCTTACAGACAGCTGGTAAATGGTATTCTAGAAAAAACCTTCAGTTAGTAGCCAGTCGCCGGCGCTCGGTCCACAGCGACATTCGACGCCTAAATGTTTCATTAGAAACCTAAGACTGATAAACACTGAATCTTTCTTTTGGAATATCAGTTATCTCGGCTCTTTGTGTAGTGTCTTTTTCATTTTCGAGAAAAATAAAATCTTCTATCCCAAGATAAACTTAAAAATATTACATGGAAATTAAACGGTTTTGTGTTTTGCACTTCTTCTCTTTTTTTTCTTTTCATATAGACTTGACCCTGTCTGTTTTTCAATGTGTCTCCAGTAATTTGTTATTCTATCGTTTTTGTGGTCTCTTTAGTGCTCGTCTTCCTATTGAGGACCGTCTCTTACCTTCTTTACTACCCTATTTGTTGTCATTCGGCTTATATAATCGTTTCATACTACTGTTCTATTTCTTACCTAGTTATGCTTGAATATTAGAAATTATTATGATGAAGTATTAGGTGGCTTAATTGAAGTGGTGTTAGAACTAGTGCATAACGTTATTGTTTCTTGTTTCTCAAAAAACCTCTCTGATTTTGTATAAACTTATTTTAGGCATTTTCTTATTATTTCGTCATTAATAATATTAAATAAAACAAGTTTCAATTTGACCTTCTTCCTAAATTAAAAATCTGGCCCTATAGATGCTTACAGACAGCTGGTAAATGGTATTCTAGAAAAAACCTTCAGTTAGTAGCCAGTCGCCGGCGCTCGGTCCACAGCGACATTCGACGCCTAAATGTTTCAATAGAAACCTAAGACTGGTAAACACTGAATCTTTCTTTTGGAATGTCAGTTATCTCGGCTCTTTGTGTAGTGTCTTTTTCATTTTCGAGAAACATAAAATCTTCTATCCCAAGATAAACTTAAAAATATTACATGGAAATTAAACGGTTTGGTGTTTTATACTTCTTCTCTTTTTTTTCTTTTCATATAGACTTGACCCTGTCTGTTTTTCAGTGTGTCTCCAGTAAGTTGTTATTCTATCGTTTTTGTGGTCTCTTTAGTGCTCGTCTTCCTATTGAGGACCGTCTCTTACCTCCTTTACTACCCTATTTGTTGTCATTCGGCTTATATAATCGTTTCATACTACTCTTCTATTTCTTACCTAGTTATGCTTGAATATTAGAAATTATTATGATGAAGTATTAGGTGGCTTAATTGAGGTGGTGTTAGAACTAGTGCATAACGTTATTGTTTCTTGTTTCTCAAAAAACCTCTCTGATTTTGTATAAACTTATTTTAGGCATTTTCTTATTATTTCGTCATTAATAATATTAAATAAAACAAGTTTCAATTTGACCTTCTTCCTAAATTAAAATTCTGGCCCTATAGATGCTTACAGACAGCTGGTAAATGGTATTCTAGAAAAAACCTTCAGTTAGTAGCCAGTCGCCGGCGCTCGGTCCACAGCGACATTCGACGCCTAAATGTTTCATTAGAAACCTAAGACTGATAAACACTGAATCTTTCTTTTGGAATATCAGTTATCTCGGCTCTTTGTGTAGTGTCTTTTTCATTTTCGAGAAAAATAAAATCTTCTATCTCAAGATAAACTTAAAAATATTACATGGGAATTAAACGGTTTTGTGTTTTGCACTTCTTCTCTTTTTTTTTTCTTTTCATATAGACCTGACCCTGTCTGATTTTCAATGTGCGTCCAGTAAGTTGTTATTCTATCGTTTTTGTGGTATCTCTAGTGCTCGTCTTCCTATTGAGGACCGTCTCTTGCCTTCTTTACTACCCTATTTGTTGTCATTCGGCTTATATAATCGTTTCATACTACTCTTCTATTTCTTACCTAGTTATGCTTGAATATTAGTAATTATTATGATGAAGTATTAGGTGGTTTAATTGAAGTGGTGTTAGAACTAGTGCATAACGATATTGTTTCTTGTTTCTCAAAAAACCTCTCTGATTTTGTATAAACTTATTTTAGGCATTTTCTTATTATTTCGTCTTTAATAATATTAAATAAAACAAGTTTCAATTTGACCTTCTTCCTAAATTAAAAATCTGGCCCTATAGATGCTTACAGAGAGCTGGTAAATGGTATTCTAGAAAAAACCTTCAGTTAGTAGCCAGTCGCCGGCGCTCGGTCCACAGCGACATTCGACGCCTAAATGTTTCAATAGAAACCTAAGACTGGTAAACACTGAATCTTTCTTTTGGAATGTCAGTTATCTCGGCTCTTTGTGTAGTGTCTTTTTCATTTTCGAGAAACATAAAATCTTCTATCCCAAGATAAACTTAAAAATATTACATGGAAATTAAACGGTTTTGTGTTTTGCACTTCTTCTCTTTTTTTTCTTTTCATATAGACTTGACCCTGTCTGTTTTTCAATGTGTCTCCAGTAAGTTGTTATTCTATCGTTTTTGTGGTCTCTTTAGTGCTCGTCTTCCTATTGAGGACCGTCTCTTACCTTCTTTACTACCCTATTTGTTGTCATTCGGCTTATATAATCGTTTCATACTACTCTTCTATTTCTTACCTAGTTCTGCTTGAATATTAGAAATTATTATGATGAAGTATTAGGTGGCTTAATTGAAGTGGTGTTAGAACTAGTGCATAACGTTATTGTTTCTTGTTTCTCAAAAAACCTCTCTGATTTTGTATAAACTTATTTTAGGCATTTTCTTATTATTTCGTCATTAATAATATTAAATAAAACAAGTTTCAATTTGACCTTCTTCCTAAATTAAAATTCTGGCCCTATAGATGCTTACAGACAGCTGGTAAATGGTATTCTAGTAAAAACCTTCAGTTAGTAGCCAGTCGCCGGCGCTCGGTCCACAGCGACATTCGACGCCTAAATGTTTCAATAGAAACCTAAGACTGGTAAACACTGAATCTTTCTTTTGGAATATCAGTTATCTCGGCTCTTTGTGTAGTGTCTTTTTCAGTTTCGAGAAAAATAAAATCTTCTATCTCAAGATAAACTTAAAAATATTACATGGAAATTAAACGGTTTTGTGTTTTGCACTTCTTCCCTTTTTTTTTTCTTTTCATATAGACCTGACCCTGTCTGATTTTCAATGTGCGTCCAGTAAGTTGTTATTCTATCGTTTTTGTGGTCTCTCTAGTGCTCGTCTTCCTATTGAGGACCGTCTCTTACCTCCTTTACTACCCTATTTGTTGTCATTCGGCTTATATAATCGTTTCATACTACTCTTCTATTTCTTACCTAGTTATGCTTGAATATTAGAAATTATTATGATGAAGTATTAGGTGGCTTAATTGAAGTGGTGTTAGAACTAGTGCATAACGTTATTGTTTCTTGTTTCTCAAAAAACCTCTCTGATTTTGTATAAACTTATTTTAGGCATTTTCTTATTATTTCGTCATTAATAATATTAAATAAAACAAGTTTCAATTTGACCTTCTTCCTAAATTAAAATTCTGGCCCTATAGATGCTTACAGACAGCTGGTAAATGTATTCTAGAAAAAACCTTCAGTAAGTAGCCAGTCGCCGGCGCTCGGTCCACAGCGACATTCGACGCCTAAATGTTTCAATAGAAACCTAAGACTGGTAAACACTGAATCTTTTTCTTTGGAATATCAGTTATCTCGGCTCTTTGTGTAGTGTCTTTTTCAGTTTCGAGAAAAATAAAATCTTCTATCTCAAGATAAACTTAAAAATATTACATGGAAATTAAACGGTTTTGTGTTTTATACTTCTTCTCTTTTTTTTCTTTTCATATAGACTTGACCCTGTCTGTTTTTCAATGTGTCTCCAGTAAGTTGTTATTCTATCGTTTTTGTGGTCTCTTTCGTGCTCGTCTTCCTATTGAGGACCGTCTCTTACCTCCTTTACTACCCTATTTGTTGTCATTCGGCTTATATAATCGTTTCATACTACTCTTCTATTTCTTACCTAGTTATGCTTGAATATTAGAAATTATTATGATGAAGTATTAGGTGGTTTAATTGAAGTGGTGTTAGAACTAGTGCATAACGATATTGTTTCTTGTTTCTCAAAAAACCTCTCTGATTTTGTATAAACTTATTTTAGGCATTTTCTTATTATTTCGTCATTAATAATATTAAATAAAACAAGTTTCAATTTGACCTTCTTCCTAAATTAAAAATCTGGCCCTATAGATGCTTACAGACAGCTGGTAAATGGTATTCTAGAAAAAACCTTCAGTTAGTAGCCAGTCGCCGGCGCTCGGTCCACAGCGACATTCGACGCCTAAATGTTTCAATAGAAACCTAAGACTGGTAAACACTGAAACTTTCTTTTGGAATATCAGTTATCTCGGCTCTTTGTGTAGTGCCTTTTTCATTTTCGAGAAACAAAATCTTCTATCCCAAGATAAACTTAAAAATATTACATGGAAATTAAACGGTTTTGTGTTTTGCACTTCTTCTCTTTTTTTTTTCTTTTCATATAGACCTGACCCTGTCTGTTTTTCAATGTGCCTCCAGTAAGTTGTTATTCTATCGTTTTTGTGGTCTCTCTAGTGCTCGTCTTCCTATTGAGGACCGTCTCTTGCCTTCTATACTACCCTGTTTGTTGTCATTTGGCTTATATAATCGTTTCATACTACTCTTCTCTTTCTTACCTAGTTATGCTTGAATATTAGAAATTATTATGATGAAGTATTAGGTGGTTTAATTGAAGTGGTGTTAGAACTAGTGCATAACGATATTGTTTCTTGTTTCTCAAAAAACCTCTCTGATTTTGTATAAACTTATTTTAGGCATTTTCTTATTATTTCGTCATTAATAATATTAAATTAAACAAGTTTCAATTTGACCTTCTTCCTAAATTAAAAATCTGGCCCTATAGATGCTTACAGACAGCTGGTAAATGGTATTCTAGAAAAAACCTTCAGTTAGTAGCCAGTCGCCGGCGCTCGGTCCACAGCGATATTCGACGCCTAAATGTTTCAATAGAAACATAAGACTGGTAAACACTGAATCTTTCTTTTGGAATATCAGTTATCTCGGCTCTTTGTGTAGTGTCTTTTTCATTTTCGAGAAAAATAAAATCTTCTATCCCAAGATAAACTTAAAAATATTACATGGAAATTAAACGGTTTTGTGTTTTATACTTCTTCTCTTTTTTTCTTTTCATATAGACTTGACCCTGTCTGTTTTTCAATGTGTCTCCAGTAAGTTGTTATTCTATCGTTTTTGTGGTCTCTTTAGTGCTCGTCTTCCTATTGAGGACCGTCTCTTACCTCCTTTACTACCCTATTTGTTGTCATTCGGCTTATATAATCGTTTCATACTACTCTTCTATTTCTTACCTAGTTATGCTTGAATATTAGAAATTATTATGATGAAGTATTAGGTGGTTTAATTGAAGTGGTGTTAGAACTAGTGCATAACGATATTGTTTCTTGTTTCTCAAAAAACCTCTCTGATTTTGTATAAACTTATTTTAGGCATTTTCTTATTATTTCGTCATTAATAATATTAAATAAAACAAGTTTCAATTTGACCTTCTTCCTAAATTAAAAATCTGGCCCTATAGATGCTTACAGACAGCTGGTAAATGGTATTCTAGAAAAAACCTTCAGTTAGTAGCCAGTCGCCGGCGCTCGGTCCACAGCGACATTCGACGCCTAAATGTTTCAATAGAAACCTAAGACTGCTAAACACTGAATCTTTCTTTTGGAATATCAGTTATCTCGGCTCTTTGTGTAGTGTCTTTTTCATTTTCGAGAAACATAAAATCTTCTATCCCAAGATAAACTTAAAAATATTACATGGAAATTAAACGGTTTTGTGTTTTGCACTTCTTCTCTTTTTTTTCTTTTCATATGAACTTGACCCTGTCTATTTTTCAATGTGTCTCCAGTAAGTTGTTATTCTATCGCCTTTGTGGTCTCTCTAGTGCTCGTCTTCCTATTGAGGACCGTCTCTTGCCTTCTTTACTACCCTGTTTGTTGTCATTTGGCTTATATAATCGTTTCATACTACTCTTCTATTTCTTACCTAGTTATGCTTGACTATTAGAAATTATTATGATGAAGTATTAGGTGGTTTAATTGAAGTGGTGTTAGAATTTTCTTATTATTTCGTCATTAATAATATTAAATAAAACAAGTTTCAATTTGACCTTCTTCCTAAATTAAAAATCTGGCCCTATAGATGCTTACAGACAGCTGGTAAATGGTATTCTAGAAAAAACCTTCAGTTAGTAGCCAGTCGCCGGCGCTCGGTCCACAGCGACATTCGACGCCTAAATGTTTCAATAGAAACCTAAGACTGGTAAACACTGAATCTTTCTTTTGGAATATCAGTTATCTCGGCTCTTTGTGTAGTGTCTTTTTCATTTTCGAGAAACATAAAATCTTCTATACCAAGATAAACTTAAAAATATTACATGGAAATTAAACGGTTTTGTGTTTTATACTTCTTCTCTTTTTTTTCTTTTCATATAGACTTGACCCTGTCTGTTTTTCAATGTGTCTCCAGTAAGTTGTTATTCTATCGTTTTTGTGGTCTCTTTAGTGCTCGTCTTCCTATTGAGGACCGTCTCTTACCTCCTTTACTACCCTATTTGTTGTCATTCGGCTTATATAATCGTTTCATACTACTCTTCTATTTCTTACCTAGTTATGCTTGAATATTAGAAATTATTATGATGAAGTATTAGGTGGCTTAATTGAAGTGGTGTTAGAACTAGTGCATAACGTTATTGTTTCTTGTTTCTCAAAAAACCTCTCTGATTTTGTATAAACTTATTTTAGGCATTTTCTTATTATTTCGTCATTAATAATATTAAATAAAACAAGTTTCAATTTGACCTTCTTCCTAAATTAAAATTCTGGCCCTATAGATGCTTACAGACAGCTGGTAAATGGTATTCTAGAAAAAACCTTCAGTTAGTAGCCAGTCGCCGGCGCTCGGTCCACAGCGACATTCGACGCCTAAATGTTTCATTAGAAACCTAAGACTGGTAAACACTGAATTTTTTCTTTTGGAATATCAGTTATCTCGGCCATTTGTGTAGTGTCTTTTTCAGTTTCGAGAAAAATAAAATCTTCTATCTCAAGATAAACTTAAAAATATTACATGGAAATTAAACGGTTTTGTATTTTGCACTTCTTCTCTTTTTTTTTTTTCTTTTCATATAGACCTGACCCTGTCTGATTTTCAATGTGCGTCCAGTAAGTTGTTATTCTATCGTTTTTGTGGTATCTCTAGTGCTCGTCTTCCTATTGAGGACCGTCTCTTGCCTTCTTTACTACCCTATTTGTTGTCATTCGGCTTATATAATCGTTTCATACTACTCTTCTATTTCTTACCTAGTTATGCTTGAATATTAGTAATTATTATGATGAAGTATTAGGTGGTTTAATTGAAGTGGTGTTAGAACTAGTGCATAACGATATTGTTTCTTGTTTCTCAAAAAACCTCTCTGATTTTGTATAAACTTATTTTAGGCATTTTCTTATTATTTCGTCATTAATAATATTAAATAAAACAAGTTTCAATTTGACCTTCTTCCTAAATTAAAATTCTGGCCCTATAGATGCTTACAGACAGCTGGTAAATGGTATTCTAGAAAAAACCTTCAGTTAGTAGCCAGTCGCCGGCGCTCGGTCCACAGCGACATTCGACGCCTAAATGTTTCAATAGAAACCTAAGACTGGTAAACACTGAATCTTTCTTTTGGAATATCAGTTATCTCGGCTCTTTGTGTAGTGTCTTTTTCAGTTTCGAGAAAAATAAAATCTTCTATCCCAAGATAAACTTAAAAATATTACATGGAAATGAAACGGTTTTGTGTTTTATACTTCTTCTCTTTTTTTTCTTTTCATATAGACTTGACCCTGTCTGTTTTTCAATGTGTCTCCAGTAAGTTGTTATTCTATCGTTTTTGTGGTCTCTTTAGTGCTCGTCTTCCTATTGAGGACCGTCTCTTACCTCCTTTACTACCCTATTTGTTGTCATTCGGCTTATATAATCGTTTCATACTACTCTTCTATTTCTTACCTAGTTATGCTTGAATATTAGAAATTATTATGATAAAGTATTAGGTGGCTTAATTGAAGTGGTGTTAGAACTAGTGCATAACGTTATTGTTTCTTGTTTCTCAAAAAACCTCTCTGATTTTGTATAAACTTATTTTAGGCATTTTCTTATTATTTCGTCATTAATAATATTAAATAAAACAAGTTTCAATTTGACCTTCTTCCTAAATTAAAATTCTGGCCCTATAGATGCTTACAGACAGCTGGTAAATGGTATTCTAGAAAAAACCTTCAGTTAGTAGCCAGTCGCCGGCGCTCGGTCCACAGCGACATTCGACGCCTAAATGTTTCAATAGAAACCTAAGACTGGTAAACACTGAATCTTTCTTTTGGAATATCAGTTATCTCGGCTCTTTGTGTAGTGTCTTTTTCAGTTTCGAGAAAAATAAAATCTTTTATCTCAAGATAAACTTAAAAATATTACATGGAAATTAAACGGTTTTGTGTTTTGCACTTCTTCTCCTTTTTTTTTCTTTTCATATAGACCTGAACCTGTCTGTTTTTCAATGTGCCTCTAGTAAGTTGTTATTCTATCGTTTTTGTGGTCTCTCTAGTGCTCGTCTTCCTATTGGGGACCGTCTCTTGCCTTCTTTACTACCCTATTTGTTGTCATTCGGCTTATATAATCGTTTCATACTACTCTTCTATTTCTTACCTAGTTATGCTTGAATATTAGAAATTATTATGATGAAGTATTAGGTGGTTTAATTGAAGTGGTGTTAGAACTAGTGCATAACGATATTGTTTCTTGTTTCTCAAAAAACCTCTCTGATTTTGTATAAACTTATTTTAGGCATTTTCCTATTATTTCGTCATTAATAATATTAAATAAAACAAGTTTCAATTTGACCTTTTTCCTAAATTAAAAATCTGGCCCTATAGATGCTTACAGACAGCTGGTAAATGGTATTCTAGAAAAAACCTTCAGTTAGTAGCCAGTCGCCGGCGCTCGGTCCACAGCGACATTCGACGCCTAAATGTTTCAATAGAAACCTAAGACTGGTAAACACTGAATCTTTCTTTTGGAATATCAGTTATCTCGGCTATTTGTGTAGTGTCTTTTTCATTTTCGAGAAAAATAAAATCTTCTATCCCAAGATAAACTTAAAAATATTACATGGAAATTAAACGGTTTTGTGTTTTGCACTTCTTCTTGTTTTTTTCTTTTCATATGAACTTGACCCTGTCTGTTTTTCAATGTGTCTCCAGTAAGTTGTTATTCTATCGTTTGTTGATGCTTACAGACAGCTGGTAAATGGTATTCTAGGAAAAACCTTCAGTTAGTAGCCAGTCGCCGGCGCTCGGTCCACAGCGACATTCGACGAATAAATGTTTCATTAGAAACCTAAGACTCGTAAACACTGAATCTTTCTTTTGGAATATCAGTTATCTCGGCTCTTTGTGTAGTGTCTTTTTCAGTTTCGAGAAAAATAAAATCTTCTATCTCAAGATAAACTTAAAAATATTACATGGAAATTAAACGGTTTTGTATTTTGCACTTCTTCTCTTTTTTTTTTCTTTTCATATAGACCTGACCCTGTCTGATTTTCAATGTGCGTCCAGTAAGTTGTTATTCTATCGTTTTTGTGGTATCTCTAGTGCTCGTCTTCCTATTGAGGACCGTCTCTTGCCTTCTTTACTACCCTATTTGTTGTCATTCGGCTTATATAATCGTTTCATACTACTCTTCTATTTCTTACCTAGTTATGCTTGAATATTAGTAATTATTATGATGAAGTATTAGGTGGTTTAATTGAAGTGGTGTTAGAACTAGTGCATAACGATATTGTTTCTTGTTTCTCAAAAAACCTCTCTGATTTTGTATAAACTTATTTTAGGCATTTTCTTATCATTTCGTCTTTAATAATATTAAATAAAACAAGTTTCAATTTGACCTTCTTCCTAAATTAAAAATCTGGCCCTATAGATGCTTACAGACAGCTGGTAAATGGTATTCTAGAAAAAACCTTCAGTTAGTAGCCAGTCGCCGGCGCTCGGTCCACAGCGACATTCGACGCCTAAATGTTTCATTAGAAACCTAAGACTGGTAAACACTGAATCTTTCTTTTGGAATATCAGTTATCTCGGCTCTTTGTGTAGTGTCTTTTTCATTTTCGAGAAAAATAAAATCTTCTATCCCAAGATAAACTTAAAAATATTACATGGAAATTAAACGGCTTTGTGTTTTGCACTTCTTCTCTTTTTTTTCTTTTCATATAGACTTGACCCTGTCTGTTTTTCAATGTGTCTCCAGTAATTTGTTATTCTATCGTTTTTGTGGTCTCTTTAGTGCTCGTCTTCCTATTGAGGACCGTCTCTTACCTTCTTTACTACCCTATTTGTTGTCATTCGGCTTATATAATCGTTTCATACTACTCTTCTATTTCTTACCTAGTTATGCTTGAATATTAGAAATTATTATGATAAAGTATTAGGTGGCTTAATTGAAGTGGTGTTAGAACTAGTGCATAACGTTATTGTTTCTTGTTTCTCAAAAAACCTCTCTGATTTTGTATAAACTTATTTTAGGCATTTTCTTATTATTTCGTCATTAATAATATTAAATAAAACAAGTTTCAATTTGACCTTCTTCCTAAATTAAAATTCTGGCCCTATAGATGCTTACAGACAGCTGGTAAATGGTATTCTAGAAAAAACCTTCAGTTAGTAGCCAGTCGCCGGCGCTCGGTCCACAGCGACATTCGACGCCTAAATGTTTCAATAGAAACCTAAGACTGGTAAACACTGAATCTTTCTTTTGGAATATCAGTAATCTCGGCTCTTTGTGTAGTGTCTTTTTCAGTTTCGAGAAAAATAAAATCTTCTATCTCAAGATAAACTTAAAAATATTACATGAAAATTAAACGGTTTTGTGTTTTGCACTTCTTCTCCTTTTTTTTTCTTTTCATATAGACCTGAACCTGTCTGTTTTTCAATGTGCCTCTAGTAAGTTGTTATTCTATCGTTTTTGTGGTCTCTCTAGTGCTCGTCTTCCTATTGGGGACCGTCTCTTGCCTTCTTTACTACCCTATTTGTTGTCATTCGGCTTATATAATCGTTTCATACTACTCTTCTATTTCTTACCTAGTTATGCTTGAATATTAGAAATTATTATGATGAAGTATTAGGTGGTTTAATTGAAGTGGTGTTAGAACTAGTGCATAACGATATTGTTTCTTGTTTCTCAAAAAACCTCTCTGATTTTGTATAAACTTATTTTAGGCATTTTCCTATTATTTCGTCATTAATAATATTAAATAAAACAAGTTTCAATTTGACCTTCTTCCTAAATTAAAAATCTGGCCCTATAGATGCTTACAGACAGCTGGTAAATGGTATTCTAGAAAAAACCTTCAGTTAGTAGCCAGTCGCCGGCGCTCGGTCCACAGCGACATTCGACGCCTAAATGTTTCAATAGAAACCTAAGACTGGTAAACACTGAATCTTTCTTTTGGAATATCAGTTATCTCGGCTCTTTGTGTAGTGTCTTTTTCATTTTCGAGAAAAATAAAATCTTCTATCCCAAGATAAACTTAAAAATATTACATGGAAATTAAACGGTTTTGTGTTTTGCACTTCTTCTTGTTTTTTTCTTTTCATATGAACTTGACCCTGTCTGTTTTTCAATGTGTCTCCAGTAAGTTGTTATTCTATCGTTTTTGTGGTCTCTCTAGTGCTCGTCTTCCTATTGAGGACCGTCTCTTGCCTTCTTTACTACCCTATTTGTTGTCATTCGGCTTATATAATCGTTTCATACTACTCTTCTATTTCTTACCTAGTTATGCTTGAATATTAGAAATTATTATGATGAAGTATAAGGTGGCTTAATTGAAGTGGTGTTAGAACTAGTGCATAACGATATTGTTTCTTGTTTCTCAAGAAACCTCTCTGATTTTGTATAAACTTATTTTAGGCATTTTCCTATTATTTCGTCATTAATAATATTAAATAAAACAAGTTTTAATTTGACCTTCTTCCTAAATTAAAAATCTGGCCCTATAGATGCTTACAGACAACTGGTAAATGGTATTCTAGAAAAAACCTTCAGTTAGTAGCCAGTCGCCGGCGCTCGGTCCACAGCGACATTCGACGCCTAAATGTTTCAATAGAAACCTAAGACTGGTAAACACTGAATCTTTCTTTTGGAATATCAGTTATCTCGGCTCTTTGTGTAGTGTCTTTTTCATTTTCGAGAAAAATAAAATCTTCTATCTCAAGATAAACTTGAAAATATTACATGAAAATTAAACGGTTTTGTGTTTTGCACTTCTTCTCTTTTTTTTTTTTTCTTTTCATATAGACCTGACCCTGTCTGTTTTTCAATGTGCCTCCAGTAAGTTGTTATTCTATCGTTTTTGTGGTCTCTCTAGTGCTCGTCTTGCTATTGGGGACCGTCTCTTGCCTTCTTTACTACCCTATTTGTTGTCATTCGGCTTATATAATCGTTTTATACTACTCTTCTATTTCTTACCTAGTTATGCTTGAATATAAGAAATTATTATGATGAAGTATTAGGTGGCTTAACTGAAGTGGTGTTAGATTTAGTGCATAACGATATTGTTTCTTGTTTCTCAAAAAACCTCTCTGATTTTGTATAAACTTATTTTAGGCATTTTCTTATTATTTCGTCATTAATAATATTAAATTAAACAAGTTTCAATTTGACCTTCTTCCTAAATTAAAAATCTGGCCCTATAGATGCTTACAGACAGCTGGTAAATGGTATTCTAGAAAAAACCTTCAGCTAGTAGCCAGTCGCCGGCGCTCGGTCCACAGCGACATTCGACGCCTGAATGTTTCAATAGAAACCTAAGACTGGTAAACACTGAATCTTTCTTTTGGAATATCAGTTATCTCGGCTCTTTGTGTAGTGTCTTTTTCAGTTTCGAGAAAAATAAAATCTTCTATCTCAAGATAAACTTAAAAATATTACATGGAAATTAAACGGTTTTGTGTTTTGCACTTCTTCTCTTTTTTTTTTCTTTTCATATAGACCTGAATCTGTCTGTTTTTCAATGTGCCTCTAGTAAGTTGTTATTCTATCGTTTTTGTGGTCTCTCTAGTGCTCGTCTTCCTATTGGGGACCGTCTCTTGCCTTCTTTACTACCATATTTGTTGTCATTCGGCTTATATAATCGTTTCATACTACTCTTCTATTTCTTACCTAGTTATGCTTGAATATTAGAAATTATTATGATGAAGTATTAGGTGGCTTAATTGAAGTGGTGTTAGAACTAGTGCATAACGTTATTGTTTCTTGTTTCTCAAAAAACCTCTCTGATTTTGTATAAACTTATTTTAGGCATTTTCTTATTATTTCGTCATTAATAATATTAAATAAAACAAGTTTCAATTTGACCTTCTTCCTAAATTAAAATTCTGGCCCTATAGATGCTTACAGACAGCTGGTAAATGGTATTCTAGAAAAAACCTTCAGTTAGTAGCCAGTCGCCGGCGCTCGGTCCACAGCGACATTCGACGCCTAAATGTTTCATTAGAAACCTAAGACTGATAAACACTGAATCTTTCTTTTGGAATATCAGTTATCTCGGCTCTTTGTGTAGTGTCTTTTTCATTTTCGAGAAAAATAAAATCTTCTATCTCAAGATAAACTTAAAAATATTACATGGGAATTAAACGGTTTTGTGTTTTGCACTTCTTCTCTTTTTTTTTTTCTTTTCATATAGACCTGACCCTGTCTGATTTTCAATGTGCGTCCAGTAAGTTGTTATTCTATCGTTTTTGTGGTATCTCTAGTGCTCGTCTTCCTATTGAGGACCGTCTCTTGCCTTCTTTACTACCCTATTTGTTGTCATTCGGCTTATATAATCGTTTCATACTACTCTTCTATTTCTTACCTAGTTATGCTTGAATATTAGTAATTATTATGATGAAGTATTAGGTGGTTTAATTGAAGTGGTGTTAGAACTAGTGCATAACGATATTGTTTATTGTTTCTCAAAAAACCTCTCTGATTTTGTATAAACTTATTTTAGGCATTTTCTTATTATTTCGTCTTTAATAATATTAAATAAAACAAGTTTCAATTTGACCTTCTTCCTAAATTAAAAATCTGGCCCTATAGATGCTTACAGACAGCTGGTAAATGGTATTCTAGAAAAAACCTTCAGTTAGTAGCCAGTCGCCGGCGCTCGGTCCACAGCGACATTCGACGCCTAAATGTTTCAATAGAAACCTAAGACTGGTAAACACTGAATCTTTCTTTTGGAATGTCAGTTACCTCGGTTCTTTGTGTAGTGTCTTTTTCATTTTCGAGAAACATAAAATCTTCTATCCCAAGATAAACTTAAAAATATTACATGGAAATTAAACGGTTTGGTGTTTTATACTTCTTCTCTTTTTTTTCTTTTCATATAGACTTGACCCTGTCTGTTTTTCAATGTGTCTCCAGTAAGTTGTTATTCTATCGTTTTTGTGGTCTCTTTAGTGCTCGTCTTTCTATTGAGGACCGTCTCTTACCTCCTTTACTACCCTATTTGTTGTCATTCGGCTTATATAATCGTTTCATACTACTCTTCTATTTCTTACCTAGTTATGCTTGAATATTAGAAATTATTATGATGAAGTATTAGGTGGCTTAATTGAAGTGGTGTTAGAACTAGTGCATAACGTTATTGTTTCTTGTTTCTCAAAAAACCTCTCTGATTTTGTATAAACTTATTTTAGGCATTTTCTTATTATTTCGTCATTAATAATATTAAATAAAACAAGTTTCAATTTGACCTTCTTCCTAAATTAAAATTCTGGCCCTATAGATGCTTACAGACAGCTGGTAAATGGTATTCTAGAAAAAACCTTCAGTTAGTAGCCAGTCGCCGGCGCTCGGTCCACAGCGACATTCGACGCCTAAATGTTTCAATAGAAACCTAAGACTGGTAAACACTGAATCTTTCTTTTGGAATATCAGTTATCTCGGCTCTTTGTGTAGTGTCTTTTTCATTTTCGAGAAAAATAAAATCTTCTATCCCAAGATAAACTTAAAAATATTAATGGAAATTAAACGGTTTTGTGTTTTGCACTTCTTCTCTTTTTTTTTTCTTTTCATATAGACCTGACCCTGTCTGTTTTTCAATGTGCCTCCAATAAGTTGTTATTCTATCGTTTTTGTGGTCTCTCTAGTGCTCGTCTTCCTATTGAGGACCGTCTCTTGCCTTCTTTACTACCCTATTTGTTGTCATTCGGCTTATATAATCGTTTCATACTACTCTTCTGTTTCTTACCTAGTTCTGCTTGAATATTAGAAATTATTATGATGAAGTATTAGGTGGCTTAATTGAAGTGGTGTTAGAACTAGTGCATAACGTTATTGTTTCTTGTTTCTCAAAAAACCTCTCTGATTTTGTATAAACTTATTTTAGGCATTTTCTTATTATTTCGTCATTAATAATATTAAATAAAACAAGTTTCAATTTGACCTTCTTCCTAAATTAAAATTCTGGCCCTATAGATGCTTACAGACAGCTGGTAAATGGTATTCTAGAAAAAACCTTCAGTTAGTAGCCAGTCGCCGGCGCTCGGTCCACAGCGACATTCGACGCCTAAATGTTTCAATAGAAACCTAAGACTGGTAAACACTGAATCTTTCTTTTGGAATATCAGTTATCTCAGCTCTTTGTGTAGTGTCTTTTTCAGTTTCGAGAAAAATAAAATCTTCTATCTCAAGATAAACTTAAAAATATTACATGGAAATTAAACGGTTTTGTGTTTTGCACTTCTTCCCTTTTTTTTTCTTTTCATATAGACCTGACCCTGTCTGATTTTCAATGTGCGTCCAGTAAGTTGTTATTCTATCGTTTTTGTGGTCTCTCTAGTGCTCGTCTTCCTATTGAGGACCGTCTCTTACCTCCTTTACTACCCTATTTGTTGTCATTCGGCTTATATAATCGTTTCATACTACTCTTCTATTTCTTACCTAGTTATGCTTGAATATTAGAAATTATTATGATGAAGTATTAGGTGGCTTAATTGAAGTGGTGTTAGAACTAGTGCATAACGTTATTGTTTCTTGTTTCTCAAAAAACCTCTCTGATTTTGTATAAACTTATTTTAGGCATTTTCTTATTATTTCGTCATTAATAATATTAAATAAAACAAGTTTCAATTTGACCTTCTTCCTAAATTAAAATTCTGGCCCTATAGATGCTTACAGACAGCTGGTAAATGTATTCTAGAAAAAACCTTCAGTTAGTAGCCAGTCGCCAGCGCTCGGTCCACAGCGACATTCGACGCCTAAATGTTTCAATAGAAACCTAAGACTGGTAAACACTGAATCTTTCTTTTGGAATATCAGTTATCTCGGCTCTTTGTGTAGTGTCTTTTTCAGTTTCGAGAAAAATAAAATCTTCTATCTCAAGATAAACTTAAAAATATTACATGGAAATTAAACGGTTTTGTGTTTTATACTTCTTCTCTTTTTTTTCTTTTCATATAGACTTGACCCTGTCTGTTTTTCAATGTGTCTCCAGTAAGTTGTTATTCTATCGTTTTTGTGGTCTCTTTAGTGCTCGTCTTCCTATTGAGGACCGTCTCTTACCTCCTTTACTACCCTATTTGTTGTCATTCGGCTTATATAATCGTTTCATACTACTCTTCTATTTCTTACCTAGTTATGCTTGAATATTAGAAATTATTATGATGAAGTATTAGGTGGTTTAATTGAAGTGGTGTTAGAACTAGTGCATAACGATATTGTTTCTTGTTTCTCAAAAAACCTCTCTGATTTTGTATAAACTTATTTTAGGCATTTTCTTATTATTTCGTCATTAATAATATTAAATAAAACAAGTTTCAATTTGACCTTCTTCCTAAATTAAAAATCTGGCCCTATAGATGCTTACAGACAGCTGGTAAATGGTATTCTAGAAAAAACCTTCAGTTAGTAGCCAGTCGCCGGCGCTCGGTCCACAGCGACATTCGACGCCTAAATGTTTCAATAGAAACCTAAGACTGGTAAACACTGAAACTTTCTTTTGGAATATCAGTTATCTCGGCTCTTTGTGTAGTGCCTTTTTCATTTTCGAGAAACATAAAATCTTCTATCCCAAGATAAACTTAAAAATATTACATGGAAATTAAACGGTTTTGTGTTTTGCACTTCTTCTCTTTTTTTTTTCTTTTCATATAGACCTGACCCTGTCTGTTTTTCAATGTGCCTCCAGTAAGTTGTTATTCTATCGTTTTTGTGGTCTCTCTAGTGCTCGTCTTCCTATTGAGGACCGTCTCTTGCCTTCTATACTACCCTGTTTGTTGTCATTTGGCTTATATAATCGTTTCATACTACTCTTCTCTTTGTTACCTAGTTATGCTTGAATATTAGAAATTATTATGATGAAGTATTAGGTGGTTTAATTGAAGTGGTGTTAGAACTAGTGCATAACGATATTGTTTCTTGTTTCTCAAAAAACCTCTCTGATTTTGTATAAACTTATTTTAGGCATTTTCTTATTATTTCGTCATTAATAATATTAAATAAAACAAGTTTCAATTTGACCTTCTTCCTAAATTAAAAATCTGGCCCTATAGATGCTTACAGACAGCTGGTAAATGGTATTCTAGAAAAAACCTTCAGTTAGTAGCCAGTCGCCGGCGCTCGGTCCACAGCGACATTCGACGCCTAAATGTTTCAATAGAAACCTAAGACTGGTAAACACTGAATCTTTCTTTTGGAATATCAGTTATCTCGGCTCTTTGTGTAGTGTCTTTTTCATTTTCGAGAAAAATAAAATCTTCTATCCCAAGATAAACTTAAAAATATTACATGGAAATTAAACGGTTTTGTGTTTTATACTTCTTCTCTTTTTTTTCTTTTCATATAGACTTGACCCTGTCTGTTTTTCAATGTGTCTCCAGTAAGTTGTTATTCTATCGTTTTTGTGGTCTCTTTAGTGCTCGTCTTCCTATTGAGGACCGTCTCTTACCTCCTTTACTACCCTATTTGTTGTCATTCGGCTTATATAATCGTTTCATACTACTCTTCTATTTCTTACCTAGTTATGCTTGAATATTAGAAATTATTATGATGAAGTATTAGGTGGTTTAATTGAAGTGGTGTTAGAACTAGTGCATAACGATATTGTTTCTTGTTTCTCAAAAAACCTCTCTGATTTTGTATAAACTTATTTTAGGCATTTTCTTATTATTTCGTCATTAATAATATTAAATAAAACAAGTTTCAATTTGACCTTCTTCCTAAATTAAAAATCTGGCCCTATAGATGCTTACAGACAGCTGGTAAATGGTATTCTAGAAAAAACCTTCAGTTAGTAGCCAGTCGCCGGCGCTCGGTCCACAGCGACATTCGACGCCTAAATGTTTCAATAGAAACCTAAGACTGGTAAACACTGAATCTTTCTTTTGGAATATCAGTTATCTCGGCTCTTTGTGTAGTGTCTTTTTCATTTTCGAGAAACATAAAATCTTCTATCCCAAGATAAACTTAAAAATATTACATGGAAATTAAACGGTTTTGTGTTTTGCACTTCTTCTCTTTTTTTTCTTTTCATATGAACTTGACCCTGTCTATTTTTCAATGTGTCTCCAGTAAGTTGTTATTCTATCGCCTTTGTGGTCTCTCTAGTGCTCGTCTTCCTATTGAGGACCGTCTCTTGCCTTCTTTACTACCCTGTTTGTTGTCATTTGGCTTATATAATCGTTTCATACTACTCTTCTATTTCTTACCTAGTTATGCTTGACTATTAGAAATTATTATGATGAAGTATTAGGTGGTTTAATTGAAGTGGTGTTAGAATTTTCTTATTATTTCGTCATTAATAATATTAAATAAAACAAGTTTCAATTTGACCTTCTTCCTAAATTAAAAATCTGGCCCTATAGATGCTTACAGACAGCTGGTAAATGGTATTCTAGAAAAAACCTTCAGTTAGTAGCCAGTCGCCGGCGCTCGGTCCACAGCGACATTCGACGCCTAAATGTTTCAATAGAAACCTAAGACTGGTAAACACTGAATCTTTCTTTTGGAATATCAGTTATCTCGGCTCTTTGTGTAGTGTCTTTTTCATTTTCGAGAAACATAAAATCTTCTATACCAAGATAAACTTAAAAATATTACATGGAAATTAAACGGTTTTGTGTTTTATACTTCTTCTCTTTTTTTTCTTTTCATATAGACTTGACCCTGTCTGTTTTTCAATGTGTCTCCAGTAAGTTGTTATTCTATCGTTTTTGTGGTCTCTTTAGTGCTCGTCTTCCTATTGAGGACCGTCTCTTACCTCCTTTACTACCCTATTTGTTGTCATTCGGCTTATATAATCGTTTCATACTACTCTTCTATTTCTTACCTAGTTATGCTTGAATATTAGAAATTATTATGATGAAGTATTAGGTGGCTTAATTGAAGTGGTGTTAGAACTAGTGCATAACGTTATTGTTTCTTGTTTCTCAAAAAACCTCTCTGATTTTGTATAAACTTATTTTAGGCATTTTCTTATTATTTCGTCATTAATAATATTAAATAAAACAAGTTTCAATTTGACCTTCTTCCTAAATTAAAATTCTGGCCCTATAGATGCTTACAGACAGCTGGTAAATGGTATTCTAGTAAAAACCATCAGTTAGTAGCCAGTCGCCGGCGCTCGGTCCACAGCGACATTCGACGCCTAAATGTTTCATTAGAAACCTAAGACTGCTAAACACTGAATCTTTCTTTTGGAATATCAGTTATCTCGGCTCTTTGTGTTGTGTCTTTTTCAGTTTCGAGAAAAATAAAATCTTCTATCTCAAGATAAACTTAAAAATATTACATGGAAATTAAACGGTTTTGTATTTTGCACTTCTTCTCTTTTTTTTTTTCTTTTCATATAGACCTGACCCTGTCTGATTTTCAATGTGCGTCCAGTAAGTTGTTATTCTATCGTTTTTGTGGTATCTCTAGTGCTCGGCTTCCTATTGAGGACCGTCTCTTGCCTTCTTTACTACCCTATTTGTTGTCATTCGGCTTATATAATCGTTTCATACTACTCTTCTATTTCTTACCTAGTTATGCTTGAATAATAGTAATTATTATGATGAAGTATTAGGTGGTTTAATTGAAGTGGTGTTAGAACTAGTGCATAACGATATTGTTTCTTGTTTCTCAAAAAACCTCTCTGATTTTGTATAAACTTATTTTAGGCATTTTCTTATTATTTCGTCATTAATAATATTAAATAAAACAAGTTTCAATTTGACCTTCTTCCTAAATTAAAATTCTGGCCCTATAGATGCTTACAGACAGCTGGTAAATGGTATTCTAGAAAAAACCTTCAGTTAGTAGCCAGTCGCCGGCGCTCGGTCCACAGCGACATTCGACGCCTAAATGTTTCAATAGAAACCTAAGACTGGTAAACACTGAATCTTTCTTTTGGAATATCAGTTATCTCGGCTCTTTGTGTAGTGTCTTTTTCAGTTTCGAGAAAAATAAAATCTTCTATCCCAAGATAAACTTAAAAATATTACATGGAAATGAAACGGTTTTGTGTTTTATACTTCTTCTCTTTTTTTTCTTTTCATATAGACTTGACCCTGTCTGTTTTTCAATGTGTCTCCAGTAAGTTGTTATTCTATCGTTTTTGTGGTCTCTTTAGTGCTCGTCTTCCTATTGAGGACCGTCTCTTACCTCCTTTACTACCCTATTTGTTGTCATTCGGCTTATATAATCGTTTCATACTACTCTTCTATTTCTTACCTAGTTATGCTTGAATATTAGAAATTATTATGATAAAGTATTAGGTGGCTTAATTGAAGTGGTGTTAGAACTAGTGCATAACGTTATTGTTTCTTGTTTCTCAAAAAACCTCTCTGATTTTGTATAAACTTATTTTAGGCATTTTCTTATTATTTCGTCATTAATAATATTAAATAAAACAAGTTTCAATTTGACCTTCTTCCTAAATTAAAATTCTGGCCCTATAGATGCTTACAGACAGCTGGTAAATGGTATTCTAGAAAAAACCTTCAGTTAGTAGCCAGTCGCCGGCGCTCGGTCCACAGCGACATTCGACGCCTAAATGTTTCAATAGAAACCTAAGACTGGTAAACACTGAATCTTTCTTTTGGAATATCAGTTATCTCGGCTCTTTGTGTAGTGTCTTTTTCAGTTTCGAGAAAAATAAAATCTTTTATCTCAAGATAAACTTAAAAATATTACATGGAAATTAAACGGTTTTGTGTTTTGCACTTCTTCTCCTTTTTTTTTCTTTTCATATAGACCTGAACCTGTCTGTTTTTCAATGTGCCTCTAGTAAGTTGTTATTCTATCGTTTTTGTGGTCTCTCTAGTGCTCATCTTCCTATTGGGGACCGTCTCTTGCCTTCTTTACTACCCTATTTGTTGTCATTCGGCTTATATAATCGTTTCATACTACTCTTCTATTTCTTACCTAGTTATGCTTGAATATTAGAAATTATTATGATGAAGTATTAGGTGGTTTAATTGAAGTGGTGTTAGAACTAGTGCATAACGATATTGTTTCTTGTTTCTCAAAAAACCTCTCTGATTTTGTATAAACTTATTTTAGGCATTTTCTTATTATTTCGTCATTAATAATATTAAATAAAACAAGTTTCAATTTGACCTTCTTCCTAAATTAAAAATCTGGCCCTATAGATGCTTACAGACAGCTGGTAAATGGTATTCTAGAAAAAACCTTCAGTTAGTAGCCAGTCGCCGGCGCTCGGTCCACAGCGACATTCGACGCCTAAATGTTTCAATAGAAACCTAAGACTGGTAAACACTGAATCTTTCTTTTGGAATATCAGTTATCTCGGCTATTTGTGTAGTGTCTTTTTCATTTTCGAGAAAAATAAAATCTTCTATCCCAAGATAAACTTAAAAATATTACATGGAAATTAAACGGTTTTGTGTTTTGCACTTCTTCTTGTTTTTTTCTTTTCATATGAACTTGACCCTGTCTGTTTTTCAATGTGTCTCCAGTAAGTTGTTATTCTATCGTTTGTTGATGCTTACAGACAGCTGGTAAATGGTATTCTAGGAAAAACCTTCAGTTAGTAGCCAGTCGCCGGCGCTCGGTCCACAGCGACATTCGACGAATAAATGTTTCATTAGAAACCTAAGACTCGTAAACACTGAATCTTTCTTTTGGAATATCAGTTATCTCGGCTCTTTGTGTAGTGTCTTTTTCAGTTTCGAGAAAAATAAAATCTTCTATCTCAAGATAAACTTAAAAATATTACATGGAAATTAAACGGTTTTGTATTTTGCACTTCTTCTCTTTTTTTTTTCTTTTCATATAGACCTGACCCTGTCTGATTTTCAATGTGCGTCCAGTAAGTTGTTATTCTATCGTTTTTGTGGTATCTCTAGTGCTCGTCTTCCTATTGAGGACCGTCTCTTGCCTTCTTTACTACCCTATTTGTTGTCATTCGGCTTATATAATCGTTTCATACTACTCTTCTATTTCTTACCTAGTTATGCTTGAATATTAGTAATTATTATGATGAAGTATTAGGTGGTTTAATTGAAGTGGTGTTAGAACTAGTGCATAACGATATTGTTTCTTGTTTCTCAAAAAACCTCTCTGATTTTGTATAAACTTATTTTAGGCATTTTCTTATCATTTCGTCTTTAATAATATTAAATAAAACAAGTTTCAATTTGACCTTCTTCCTAAATTAAAAATCTGGCCCTATAGATGCTTACAGACAGCTGGTAAATGGTATTCTAGAAAAAACCTTCAGTTAGTAGCCAGTCGCCGGCGCTCGGTCCACAGCGACATTCGACGCCTAAATGTTTCATTAGAAACCTAAGACTGGTAAACACTGAATCTTTCTTTTGGAATATCAGTTATCTCGGCTCTTTGTGTAGTGTCTTTTTCATTTTCGAGAAAAATAAAATCTTCTATCCCAAGATAAACTTAAAAATATTACATGGAAATTAAACGGCTTTGTGTTTTGCACTTCTTCTCTTTTTTTTCTTTTCATATAGACTTGACCCTGTCTGTTTTTCAATGTGTCTCCAGTAATTTGTTATTCTATCGTTTTTGTGGTCTCTTTAGTGCTCGTCTTCCTATTGAGGACCGTCTCTTACCTTCTTTACTACCCTATTTGTTGTCATTCGGCTTATATAATCGTTTCATACTACTCTTCTATTTCTTACCTAGTTATGCTTGAATATTAGAAATTATTATGATAAAGTATTAGGTGGCTTAATTGAAGTGGTGTTAGAACTAGTGCATAACGTTATTGTTTCTTGTTTCTCAAAAAACCTCTCTGATTTTGTATAAACTTATTTTAGGCATTTTCTTATTATTTCGTCATTAATAATATTAAATAAAACAAGTTTCAATTTGACCTTCTTCCTAAATTAAAAATCTGGCCCTATAGATGCTTACAGACAGCTGGTAAATGGTATTCTAGAAAAAACCTTCAGTTAGTAGCCAGTCGCCGGCGCTCGGTCCACAGCGACATTCGACGCCTAAATGTTTCAATAGAAACCTAAGACTGGTAAACACTGAATCTTTCTTTTGGAATATCAGTTATCTCGGCTCTTTGTGTAGTGTCTTTTTCAGTTTCGAGAAAAATAAAATCTTCTATCTCAAGATAAACTTAAAAATATTACATGAAAATTAAACGGTTTTGTGTTTTGCACTTCTTCTCCTTTTTTTTTCTTTTCATATAGACCTGAACCTGTCTGTTTTTCAATGTGCCTCTAGTAAGTTGTTATTCTATCGTTTTTGTGGTCTCTCTAGTGCTCGTCTTCCTATTGGGGACCGTCTCTTGCCTTCTTTACTACCCTATTTGTTGTCATTCGGCTTATATAATCGTTTCATACTACTCTTCTATTTCTTACCTAGTTATGCTTGAATATTAGAAATTATTATGATGAAGTATTAGGTGGTTTAATTGAAGTGGTGTTAGAACTAGTGCATAACGATATTGTTTCTTGTTTCTCAAAAAACCTCTCTGATTTTGTATAAACTTATTTTAGGCATTTTCCTATTATTTCGTCATTAATAATATTAAATAAAACAAGTTTCAATTTGACCTTCTTCCTAAATTAAAAATCTGGCCCTATAGATGCTTACAGACAGCTGGTAAATGGTATTCTAGAAAAAACCTTCAGTTAGTAGCCAGTCGCCGGCGCTCGGTCCACAGCGACATTCGACGCCTAAATGTTTCAATAGAAACCTAAGACTGGTAAACACTGAATCTTTCTTTTGGAATATCAGTTATCTCGGCTCTTTGTGTAGTGTCTTTTTCATTTTCGAGAAAAATAAAATCTTCTATCTCAAGATAAACTTGAAAATATTACATGAAAATTAAACGGTTTTGTGTTTTGCACTTCTTCTCTTTTTTTTTTTCTTTTCATATAGACCTGACCCTGTCTGTTTTTCAATGTGCCTCCAGTAAGTTGTTATTCTATCGTTTTTGTGGTCTCTCTAGTGCTCGTCTTGCTATTGGGGACCGTCTCTTGCCTTCTTTACTACCCTATTTGTTGTCATTCGGCTTATATAATCGTTTTATACTACTCTTCTATTTCTTACCTAGTTATGCTTGAATATAAAAAATTATTATGATGAAGTATTAGGTGGCTTAACTGAAGTGGTGTTAGATTTAGTGCATAACGATATTGTTTCTTGTTTCTCAAAAAACCTCTCTGATTTTGTATAAACTTATTTTAGGCATTTTCTTATTATTTCGTCATTAATAATATTAAATAAAACAAGTTTCAATTTGACCTTCTTCCTAAATTAAAAATCTGGCCCTATAGATGCTTACAGACAGCTGGTAAATGGTATTCTAGAAAAAACCTTCAGTTAGTAGCCAGTCGCCGGCGCTCGGTCCACAGCGACATTCGACGCCTAAATGTTTCAATAGAAACCTAAGACTGGTAAACACTGAATCTTTCTTTTGGAATATCAGTTATCTCGGCTCTTTGTGTAGTGTTTTTGTCATTTTCGAGAAAAATAAAATCTTCTATCTCAAGATAAACTTAAAAATATTACATGGAAATTAAACGGTTTTGTGTTTTACACTTCTTCTCTTTTTTTTTTCTTTTCATATAGACCTGACCCTGTCTGTTTTTTAATGTGCCTCCAATAAGTTGTTATTCTATCGTTTTTGTGGTCTCTCTAGTGCTCGTCTTCCTATTGAGGACCGTCTCTTGCCTTCTTTACTACCCTATTTGTTGTCATTCGGCTTATATAATCGTTTCATACTACTCTTCTATTTCTTACCTAGTTATGCTTGAATATTAGAAATTATTATGATGAAGTATTAGGTGGTTTAATTGAAGTGGTGTTAGAACTAGTGCATAACGATATTGTTTCTTGTTTCTCAAAAAACCTCTCTGATTTTGTATAAACTTATTTTAGGCATTTTCTTATTATTTCATCATTAATAATATTAAATAAAACAAGTTTCAATTTGACCTTTTTCCTAAATTAAAAATCTGGCCCTATAGATGCTTACAGACAGCTGGTAAATTGTATTCTAGAAAAAACCTTCAGTTAGTAGCCAGTCGCCGGCGCTCGGTCCACAGCGACATTCGACGCCTAAATGTTTCAATAGAAACCTAAGACTGGTAAACACTGAATCTTTCTTTTGGAATATCAATTATCTCGGCTCTTTGTGTAGTGTCTTTTTTATTTTCGAGAAAAATAAAATCTTCTATCTCAAGATAAACTTAAAAATATTAATGGAAATTAAACGGTTTTGTGTTTTGCACTTCTTCTCTTTTTTTTTTCTTTTCATATAGACCTGACCCTGTCTGTTTTTCAATGTGCCTCCAATAAGTTGTTATTCTATCGTTTTTGTGGTCTCTCTAGTGCTCGTCTTCCTATTGAGGACCGTCTCTTGCCTTCTTTACTACCCTATTTGTTGTCATTCGGCTTATATAATCGTTTCATACTACTCTTCTATTTCTTACCTAGTTATGCTTGAATATTAGAAATTATTATGATGAAGTATTAGGTGGTTTAATTGAAGTGGTGTTAGAACTAGTGCATAACGATATTGTTTCTTGTTTCTCAAAAAACCTCTCTGATTTTGTATAAACTTATTTTAGGCATTTTCTTATTATTTCATCATTAATAATATTAAATAAAACAAGTTTCAATTTGACCTTTTTCCTAAATTAAAAATCTGGCCCTATAGATGCTTACAGACAGCTGGTAAATTGTATTCTAGAAAAAACCTTCAGTTAGTAGCCAGTCGCCGGCGCTCGGTCCACAGCGACATTCGACGCCTAAATGTTTCAATAGAAACCTAAGACTGGTAAACACTGAATCTTTCTTTTGGAATATCAGTTATCTCGGCTCTTTGTGTAGTGTCTTTTTCATTTTCGAGAAAAATAAAATCTTCTATCTCAAGATAAACTTAAAAATATTACATGGAAATTAAACGGTTTTGTGTTTTGCACTTCTTCTTTTTTTTTCTTTTCATATAGACCTGACCCTGTCTGTTTTTCAATGTGCGTCCAGTAAGTTGTTATTCTATCGTTTTTGTGGTCTCTCTAGTGATCGTCTTCCTATTGAGGACCGTCTCTTGCCTTCTTTACTACCCTGTTTGTTGTCATTTGGCTTATATAATCGTTTCATACTACTCTTCTATTTCTTACCTAGTTATGCTTGAATATTATAAATTATTATGATGAAGTATTAGGTGGTTTAATTGAAGTGGTGTTAGAACAAGTGCATAACGATATTGTTTCTTGTTTTTTAAAAAACCTCTCTGATTTTGTATTAACTTATTTTAGGCATTTTCTTATTATTTCGTCATTAATAATATTAAATAAAACAAGTTTCAATTTGTCCTTCTTTCTAAATTAAAAATCTGGCCCTATAGATGCTTACAGACAGCTGGTAAATGGTATTTTAGAAAAAACCTTCAGTTAGTAGCCAGTCGCCGGCGCTCGGTCCACAGCGACATTCGACGCCTAAATGTTTCAATAGAAACCTAAGACTGGTAAACACTGAATCTTTCTTTTGGAATATCAGTTATCTCGGCTCTTTGTGTAGTGTCTTTTTCATTTTCGAGAAAAATAAAATCTTCTATCTCAAGATAAACTTAAAAATATTACATGGAAATTAAACGGTTTTGTGTTTTGCACTTCTTCTCTTTTTTTTCTTTTCATATAGACTTGACCCTGTCTGTTTTTCAATGTGTCTCCAGTAAGTTGTTATTCTATCGTTTTTGTGGTCTCTTTAGTGCTCGTCTTCCTATTGAGGACCGTCTCTTACCTTCTTTACTACCCTATTTGTTGTCATTCGGCTTATATAATCGTTTCATACTACTCTTCTATTTCTTACCTAGTTATGCTTGAATATTAGAAATTATTATGATGAAGTATTAGGTGGCTTAATTGAAGTGGTGTTAGAACTAGTGCATAACGTTATTGTTTCTTGTTTCTCAAAAAACCTCTCTGATTTTGTATAAACTTATTTTAGGCATTTTCTTATTATTTCGTCATTAATAATATTAAATAAAACAAGTTTCCATTTGACCTTCTTCCTAAATTAAAATTCTGGCCCTATAGATGCTTACAGACAGCTGGTAAATGGTATTCTAGAAAAAACCTTCAGTTAGTAGCCAGTCGCCGGCGCTCGGTCCACAGCGACATGCGACGCCTAAATGTTTCAATAGAAACCTAAGACTGGTAAACGCTGAATCTTTCTTTTGGAATATCAGTTATCTCGGCTCTTTGTTTAGTGTCTTTTTCATTTTCGAGAAAAATAAAATCTTCCATCTCAAGATAAACTTAAGAATATTACATGGAAATTAAACGGTTTTGTGTTTTGCATTTCTTCTCTTTTTTTTTTCTTTTCATATAGACCTGACCCTGTCTGTTTTTCAATGTGTCTCCAGTAAGTTGTTATTCTATCGTTTTTGTGGTCTCTTTAGTGCTCGTCTTCCTATTCAGGACCGTCTCTTACCTTCTTTACTACCCTATTTGTTGTCATTCGGCTTATATAATCGTTTCATACTACTCTTCTATTTCCCTCCTAGTTATGCTTGAATATTAGAAATTATGATGATGAAGTATTAGGTGGCTTAATTGAAGTGGTGTTAGAACTAGTGCATAACGATATTGTTTCTTGTTTCTCAAAAAACCTCTCTGATTTTGTATAAACTTATTTTAGGCATTTTCTTATTATTTCGTCATTAATAATATTAATTAAAACAAGTTTCAATTTGACCTTCTTCCTAGATTAAAAATCTGGCCCTATAGATGCTTAGAGACAGCTGGTAAATGGTATTCTAGAAAAAACCTTCAGTTAGTAGCCAGTCGCCGTCGCTCGGTCAACAGCAATATTTGACGCCTAAATGTTTCAGTAGAAACCTAATACTGGTGAAAACACTGAATCTTTCTTTTGGAATATTAGTTATTTCGGCTCTTTGTATAGTTTCTTTTTTATTTTCGAGAAAAAGAAAGTTTTCTAGAATTTATACCAATTTGTTCTAAGTCTTCTAAATATGTGAATTTCTTTTCTTGTTTGTGAATTGTCAGTTCTACTTTTATCTTATATCTTTGATATGTCTTTTGTGCTATCATTCGTTGTGTTTAAGTCAAGTTGTTTCGTTTAATATAATATATTGGAAGTTAATTGTGCAGCAAATTGGCCATTTCAACACTTTTTTCTTTTTTTTTTAGAGGCGTTTAATTTCACTTATAATTGGTTTCAAATGAGTGTAGAGTAATAAATCATGAAGTGTCATAAAATTTGCCTGAATTTCGGTGTCGTCATGGGCGTAGGCAAATGGACGGATGTCAACTTCGTCGTCAAAAATTGATGTACCTCAAAATATCATATTTTGGATATTTTGTGATAACCAATTTTATTTAATTTTTCGATTAACTTATTCTTCAAACTCGTATTCCATTATATGGTCATTAAAGCTAATTACATTTTTATTTATAAAAACAAATTCACTTCCTTACTGAACGAATAAAAGCATTAGAAGAAACTGATAAGGGTATGACGCACCTCCTAATATTACTAAGAACTAAAATAAATCAACATGAAGACTAATAACGCGTAATGAGGTTTTACTTACACTTTCATTATAATCCCTCTTTTATTTTATTATTATCATTCGACATTCGACATTCGAGTTAGTAATTGTTACTACACCAATTAAACGTACAGTAATATTGTGATATAGAAATAGTGAAAAAAATCAGGTGGTTGACCCTATAATTATAACACCAGGGGATGATGACAGTTCTTCGGATGAAGACTATAGTGATGTAGAATTGTAATAACGTATCCAATAAAGTTTTTGTAGTTTTTGTGAATAAATTGATTTAAACTCCCCACAAGTGTTTCAATATGTAAAGTTTATTCGTGTGTGTTTGTGAGTATTTCCCGATTTCGGTTCGTATATATTTTATTGTTACATTTTATATTTTTTTAATAACACTGTTCTGCTGTATTACATTTTTATTTCCTTTAATATGATTTTTAAGAATGCATATTCTTTTGTCAATTAACCCACTAGCGCGCCTCTGGCTCAGTGTTTATCTATCGATAACAATGGAATAATCCCTTAAAACAGGGTGATACCTACCTGCTCTTTATGAAACGACAGAATTTTGCAATGCGGACGGAATTTATTGACGGATTATTGACGGATTACCCTGTAGCGCTTTTGAATACTTCATGAGATTTTATTACTCTACACTCATTAGAAATAGATTATAGATCTTTTATATTTTAAATCAGTCTTTATAATGTTAATACGTTGGCGTGTTGAGAAAGTACTGCGGAATTTGTCTGTTTTAGTATAAGGATAATATCTTTCAAATTATACCAATTAAATAGTTCTATTTAATAAATTAAACATATAGACAGGTTTATAAAACCCTGTTAATTTTTGTTAATTTTTAAAAGGCAATATTTTATTTTTTGTAGAAAATTTTAATTTTAGCAAAGTAGTTTTGTATCTCGGTAAGTCCAGGTTTTTTAACTCCGCCTACAGGATCATTGACATACTAACTCAATGATCTTGTTGCCGGTCCTAAGCCCGGAAAAAGGAGGAAGGTTCTTGGGTCAGATTAGCACTTTAGCCAAGTTAAAAAAACCTTGTCTTTTTTAATTTTTTTTTTGTTTTTGGTGCAGACTGTTTATGACTTATTTTAAAAATTTGCGACTCTCAGATTAACAATGTTGCTAAAACATTTTATAGTGAAGAAGTTGCGTAACCAGCAGAGGGTTCTAGTAGTTTAAAAAGATCAAAAACGATCTAATCGAGAATGGAGACAACATAACGACAGTCTAATTCTAGTCAGCAGATGAGTACTTATGAAAATAATCCGGGAAATGTCCCGTAAAACGGATAAAACTTTATAAACAAACCAATAAGAAATTAGATATTTCTAGAAATTGTAATTAGAAATTCAAAACGATTTCTGAATCAAACTCGAAAAATCAAACATAAATATGTAAAATTTATTTCTCATTACAATCAATTGTGGTTAAGTCCCATATAATATTGTGTAACATTTTTTTTACAATTAATATATTAAATTATTTCTAATCCCTTTACACCTGTGGATGAAACGCCGATGGCCGTAATTGCAAATATGTATATACGCGGGTGGTCGTGTTGAACATTAGGAAATTTAATTGAAAATTACCGAAATATTACGAAAGAATCTACTTACTTATTTAAAGACGACGGTTCGGTTAATCTTTAGTTAATCTCATTCCGGTTTCGTCTGTTTCTTTTGATATATTTATTAAATATCGCCGAAGGCACGTTGTAGTAATTTCTCTGAAGAGAACGTAATTCAGAAGATTTTAATTTCGTCACGTTTCAAGTTATTAGTACTGTATTTACCTCGAATTTTCCGATAGTCGTTAGAACTTTACCTTCTCAAAAATGGATACTGTCCTATCATTTTTGAGTGGGAAATATCCCACCTTCTTGGGTAGTTTCGCAAATTTTTGGAGAGAAGAACTTTACTTCTCGTTTTGATCTACTATCATATTAGATTAAATATTGGTATAAAGTATCTTTAATTTTAATTAACTTTAGTGCTTGATACAACTAAAGTATTATGGTAAATTAAATTAACTTCAGTGAAATAGTGCAACAGTCATCAGGAATTACTGTAAGTTACCATAATCTTAGTATCTCCACTTCTCCGGGCGAATAATATGGTATGGTATCATATTTTTTCAATCATCTGGGCGAATCTAAGTTCATCCATGTCTTCACCTGTAGTTGAGAGTAACTACTGATTTTTGCATTCAATTTAAAGAACATTTAATATTTTCTTACGAACTTTCCATCATTAAATAACAGTGCGAGATAGATAATCAACTTATAATTGTTATACATTTTTAACCCAGTGTCTCGAGATATGCCCATTAAACAGCAAAGAGAGACCCTTCTTTAATTAACTTTGTTTGAATTTTTTTCTTACACATCATCAGGCTCTCTTCGTTGATAATTGAACCTGTGCATTGTTACATTTTTGTATTTGTAAAGGTACTTATTATTCATATTACTGCTTATTTTTATGTGTACACCACGATTTCATAATTGATGGCCTATTTTTATTACTTGTATGTACATTCAGCTACCGACATGATTGTGTTGTTGAATATATTGTTTTTGTTTTATGTATGTATTTTATTTGTCGACTCCTAACAAGTTTCCTGATATAATAATAACTCTGAATATTTGCTTTTTACCTTTAAATATTATTATACCTTCGACCAGAAGAAAAATCAGGCCGATTAAGTTTCGTAGGTAAGTAGATGGACGGAGTCCGCCGTATAGGTTTATTATTTGTTTATATAGTGTGTTTAATAAATTTATTTAATAATTAACTGTTGGTATCTTTCCTTTGATTTGGTCTCAGAACCAAAATATCTTTCTTTATTTCTTTTCTTTTTTAAGGTTTCTTAATTTTCTCCTTAAACCCCAAAAAATTAAGTGGCGCCCTGTTCCCTATCTTATCGTATCTTTGGTAATTTTACCCATCTATCTTTTTGTTTATTTCTGTATTTTTTCCAATATTTCTTATCCTATCTTTACTTATTTTATCCGTTGGACCCATTCCCGGTTCCAAAAGCTAGTTTCGAACCCACGACTCGCTCTCCACCAACCATCTGGCTGCCGTCCGCAGTGTCTCCATTGGTGACCTTTCTAGCACCATCCAAAAAAGGTTTCTGAGGTTACAAATGACAAACCAAAACAAGTACAGATTCTTTTATAGTATTTATATAAGCAGTATTTATACTTTTAATTCAATTAAGTCGTGATAAAATCCACAATTAGTACCACGTTTTAGTATACAGCTGTGTGGTGATTTGAAACCATCAGTTTTGATTTTTGTACTCTGAAAATTTAGTCGGCAATTAATTTTTGGCGTAAGTTGGCATTTTTTGCAAATCCACTATAGTTTTGGAAATACCTGCTCTTACAGTATCTTGATAGACTTTTACAGTCCATCTAATTTACAAACCGTTGCACATCATCGGCGTCATAGCCCGTGACGTCACATGATACCAACACGAAATATTTAGGCGGTAGGTGCGTTCTTTTTTAGAATCACTTTGTCGAGTACACTGGCATTACAGCCACTAGACATATTTTAATATATACGCGTAGAAATAATATTCAAAGATTTCTATTAATGGTAACTTAAAGAAATGCACAATAATATGTTTCATTTAATTTGTATAAATGCATTATAAAGTGTTTTTATGAAGAACATTTGTTAGGAACACACTGTAACTGTAATCGAACGAAGGTGAAATTTTGGCATAAATTGGTAACACTTCTTTGACATTGCGGTTTTGACACTTTAGTTTTGTTTTTATTATCTACTATTAATTAAACTATGTTGTTTTTTAAACAAGCGGCTCAAATTATTTTTAACAAGATTATTTTTTAACTCTTATTTTGTTTCTATATTTTTACATTAAATATTAATTTATTTTGTTGTATACTGTTGTTGTACACTTTTGCAATAATTATGTGACCTATTTGATTTAAAATGAATTCAGGAATTTTTTATACTTTGGCAACTATGTCAACTTCGATCTCTGACGTAGATAATGACGTGCAACGGTTTGTAAATTAGATGGACTGTAGTTTACTAAGCTTCTGTAGAAGGAGCTACTAGACTGCAATAACAATAAGACATTAAGTTACGTATTTTCTGTAAATACTGTATACTACTGTATAAATATAAATGTAAATCAAGGTTCTGAAATTACACTGACCGGCAAAAAAGTGGCTACTCTGTAAATTTCTAAAAATAAAAATTCTTTAGAAGTTTTATGCACTGTTTTATATTGTATACTCAATATCTTTTTGTTTTTAATACAAAAAATGTTCATTACTGCTTGATTCTTTAGCATAATTTATTTAATTAGAAGGCTACAAAAGAAAATAGTGTAATATCGAAACGAATTAAAAAACAACAAAAATTAAGGGTGAACTTGAACAACATTGTCTTATATCGGGTATTATGCCCTAAAACATCAATAACCGTTTGCATACGATTTAGGAGGAAAAGGAATAAATTTTAAATAAAAACATGCTTTTTCAGGAAGCTTTTTTCTGGCTGGCCCGTTTGACTTCTAACCCTTCGATGAAGTTTATCCCAAAGATGTTCGATGATATTCAGATAAGGCTCCAGGTTGGACATTCTAGAGTATTAATTCCTATTTCTCCTTAAGTAATTTGTTACGATTTTTAATTCATATTCATTTAATTGATAGTTGTTATTATCATGCATTAAATCAAAATTGTCTTAGTAAATGAACCAAATGGAACTACTGCGTGTACTGCTCGAATTTTTATTTTTGGCAATTTATAGGGTGGCCACTTTTTTTCTCGTTCAGTCTTCCTTCTACTTCGCTACCTTCATGTAGCATGGTTAAGATAAATATTATGTTTTATTATTGGTTGTGATTGTAATGAAAATAAGATTTTTATTTAATTATTTGAAACCAAATTTCTTCTTTATTTGGAGCTATTTCTGGAAGTTCGGGTAAAATCTCTTCTTGTAGCAAGTTTAAAAACATTTTTGAATTTAAATTTTTCTCATAGAAAAATAGTCCAATAATATTGTGTTTATTCCTAACCAGACATTTATTTTTCGACGATATTGGGTATGGTTTTCAATAATATCCTCAGGCTTTCCTGTCAACCAAATCCTTTAATTTTGAACATTTGGTTTATTATTGAAAGTAAATGTACATTAATCACTAAACACAATGTTTTTTTTTAAATTGTCTGTCTGCATTAGCCCTCTCTAAAATTGCATAACAAAAATTCCGCTCGTCACTAAACATCTCCTTCTCTTAGTTCTTGATGACATTGAAATTTATATGAACGAAAATTATTCATTTTCAAAATTTTTAAGACCTGGGAATTATGAATATTAAACTGGTCTTCAATGATCCGAGAACTTATTTTAGGATTTTCTACAACTGCTGTTAATACATTTATTTAATTTTGATTTTCTAAATTTCTTGGTACCTCAGCAATATTGTTTGTAAAGGCACAATAGAAATCACTATCCCAGTATTTTCAAAATTTTGTAAAATCCTTTGAATTATATAAATATATACTAAGTGACATAGAAATCCGAACACCCAGTTTAAATGATTTTATTTTAATAAAATTTTGTATAAGTAATTAATGAAGCATAATAAGTAAATGATTAAAATTTCAAAATGATTTCATTACTTTAAAGCCCTTTTACCTTTAATAATGTGTGGATGCACCCCGATCTGTTACGCATTCTCCAACGCGCCTAGGCATGCTTCTGATCAGGTGGTCAATGTCCTCTTGTGGTATCTCATTCCAGGCAACCACCAACTCCTCTCGAAGTGCTTGTAGAGTCTGAGGAGGACGTTGCAAATTGAGCAATCTCCTACCCATCATATCCCACACGTGCTCAATTGGAGATAAGTGGGGAGATATTGGTGGCCATCCTAACAATGTGACATCATTATGTTAAAAGAAGTCTATTGTGACTTTTGCAACATGTGGTCGGGCATTATTTTTTTGGAAAGTTGGATTTGCCAGGGTGTCAAGATAGGGTAAAAGGTGGGGTTCTAGAACTTCTTGGATATAACGCTGCGCGTTCATGTTACCTCTGATGAAGATTAAAGGTGACCTGGAACCATAAGCTATAGCACCCCAAACCATAACTCCAACAGTGTGATGAACATGTCTTTTAACAAAAAAATGTGGATTGCTCCTTTCACCACGTCGCCTTCTAACCTTCGCTCGACCATCGTGCATGCCTAAACAAAATCAAGACTCGTCACTAAAGACAATACTGTTCCATTTCTGATTCCAGAGTGACCATTCTCTGCACCACTGAAGGCGATTACGGCAGTGTTCTGGAGTTAAAGGGAGGACCCAGTGTGGTCGGTATGAAAACAGGCCAAAACTTCTCATTCGTCGGTAAACACTTCGCATGCCAATAGGTCTTCTGTGTTCTGCAAACCATTCATTTGCAATAGAGCTGGTAGTGGAGAAACGGTCTCTTAAAGCCAATAATCTTAGGCGGCGATCTTCACGGTCTGTTGTTCTACGGCGGCGTCCAGTGCCCCTTGCTCTTTGCGTACGGCCTTCTTGAAGCCATGTCTGACAACACCTAACCACGGTGTCTACACTTCTTTGCACTCTAACTGCAACTTCCCGAAAAGAAAGTCCAGCTTCCCGAAGTCCCATTATACGGCCCCTATCAAACTCACTAAGTTGACGAAATCGTACAGGTCTCTGTACTCTAGACATCGTAACCAATCGTAAAGAATGTGAAGAACCACAATCCGCCAAATTTGGATCTTTACTGCGGCTGAAATATTTATTTTTAGATTGTTAGTGAATTTAAAAACAAAAAGGATAATAACCGGAATGTCCAACTGATAAGGCTAAAAACTTTATCACTTGTTTTTTTTACTAAGATAAATAAATTACACCAAATTTTATTAAAATAAAATCATGTAAACTGGGTGTTCGGATTTCTATGTCACTTAGTATAATTTAGAATTTTTTACTGGGTTTCCTATGGCCGATTTGACGATTCACAACTCTGTATATACAGAGTGGATTAAAAGTCTGAAAACGCCTAATTATCTCTTAAATGGATGGTCCGAATTGTACAGGAACTAAGATACGCCTATTCTGTAATATAGAGATTTTAAATGTGATTCATGCAATGTTGCTAGCTTTAAGGTTTTTTTGATATTGTTAATCACTTTGGTTTTCTATATAAAATACTCTGTAGATTGTATTATTATTGGAATTCCTACTTCAATACGAGTTCAACAATATCTAACACTTGGTATTTTGTCTGGTCGTGAAGGTCTTAAATAAATAAAACTTCTTAGTGCCAAAGAGTTTTGAAGGAATTCAGTAAAGTTAGAGTTCTGTGATTTTGACAATAATTTTTAAAACTAACAATAGCTTGACGTTTATTAAAAAACTTTGTAAAATAAATTGTATTTATAACTAAAGATAATAGTTATTTTATGAGTTACAATAAAGAAAGTTTTTAATAGAAAAGAACGAATTGTAAAATACCTAACTTGTTCAGTAATACTCTACCAATTCATTTTTCTATCAAAAGACAACGGTACAAAAAATTGTAAAGCGCTTTGAGGAAACTGAACGAATAAAAGGTGGCATTCGAACAGATAGATCATGAACTGTTATACATTACAATAAAACTTTAGATATTGTTCTGAAGCTCTTTTGTCATTTGTCTTGTGACATTTTAAAGTAATTATTGTTTAAAAGAAATAAGCAACAATTAAAGGTTAAACTAAATTTATTAACATTTCAATTTTCAATTCGGAAATCGTTCTTAAAACACAAACATTAGTTTTGAGAAAGGTTTGTATTTTGAGAACGATTTCCGAAGTGGAAATTGAAATGTCAATAAATTTACTTTAACCTTTAATTGTGGCTTATTCCCATTTAAATTATAAAAACTGTAGATTGAATGCTGAGTTTCGACAAAAATCCACATACATCCTTACGCAAAACTACACAAACACATGATGTAGGTCATTCTTCAGACTTACGTGTTTTAGATAAAAATTAATTTAAACCCTACAAAATCCAGTTGTTGCAAGAAATACACTCGCGATCATAAAATCCGGGTCACCTTGAAAATTTCAAGTTTCTTGAATATTTTTGCATCTGGTGCAGTAATAACCTTTTTTTAAGCTAATGTATTTTTTATTTGTCATCAATGTTTGTTTTGAAAGAAAAAAAAACGGTTTTTTTTATTATTTTTATTGAAAAAGCAGAAAACAAACCAAATTGTTGAAACAGACATACGAAAGAAAAAATGAAAAATACAGAACGTGGTAAAACATCAGTGGAATTTCAATGACTAATATCGTGTATTGTCTCCCCTTGCTCTAATAACCTCTTGCAGACGACGGGGCATATTCTCAATTTTTCTCCGGATTACATGTTGAGATATGTTATTCCACTCTCTCACTAACAGATCCTTAAGCTCCTGTGCGTTGTTAGGAGGAGGTGTATGGGTTTGAATACGTTTTTTCAAATCGTCTCAGAGATGTTTGATGGGATTCAGGTCCGGAGACCTAGCTGGCCAGGGTAACCTCGTAATTCTAACCTCGTACAAGTATTGCATACTGATCCTGGCAACGTGCGGTCGCGCGTTGTCCTGCATAAAACGGCGTCTTCTCCCAGCCCTGCCATGGTGGGCATAACATGTTCTTCCAGAATGTCCGTAATGTTCCTTCGGGCAGTTAAGGACCCATTTTCGATGAAGGGTAATTCTGTGCAGAAGTCGGAAGATACACCTCCGCAAACCATGACCAAGCCTTCACCAAATGGCATTCTTGAAGCAATGCAAGCTTGTGAAAATCATTCAACGGTTCTCGCCCAAACTCTTACACGTCCATTGGATCAAGTTAGACAGAAACGGGATTCATCTGAGAATAACACTTTGCTTCAATCATTAATTCCCCAATGCGCATATTGTCGAGCAAAAGCTAGTCGTGCAACTCGATGCGCCCGGCCAAGTGGCGGTCCTGTAGCTATTACCCGAGAAGATAGTCCAGAAGAACGAAGTCTTCTCTTGACTGTTGCAACGCTAACATTGCAATTTCGTACTTCCTGTAGGCAATTTCGATGCATAACCGCAGTTGAGGTCCGGTTTCGTAAAGCCTGAAACACAAGAAAACGGTCATCTCGTGCCGTGGTCGTTCTTCTTCGTCCAGAGCCAGATCGTCTGGTTAGCAAACTCGTCTCGATCCGTAAGAACAACCCGTAGAAAGGCTTACGCCAACAGTTCTTGCGACTTGCCGTTGAGTGTGAAAGTCTTCCATAAGCGCAACAATGCGTGCCGTTTCAACAACAGTCAAGGCATTTTTGGCAAAAAATAAACAATAATAAACACTAATAATGGCAGTAATAAACACTAATGGCGGCAATAATAAACGTTTGTTTGTTGCGTTTGAACAGAAAGTCGAAGCACAAATGAGACATTTAAAACAAGCGGCAGTTACAGGTACCGTTCATTTTGAGAAGTGTGCACTTTTCCGCGGAATCGGCAATATTGGAATTCTTTGTTACAAAGGAAACCGCTAAGCTGACAACAATTCTCAGAAACATGCATTAATTTGTATTTGTGTTATTGTTAATTAATTATTGTGTTATTATTATTTACGATAAAGCTCGTTAAAAAAATAAATAACGGCGATTTTCAAGGTGACCCGGATTTTATGATCGCGAGTGTATAAAGTTGACTACGATTGAAGTCTACATTTTAGTCGCGTAATAATAATGATGAGAACTTCGGTAAAAATGTTTTTCCGACGAAGCAATATTTATACTCTGGGGGAATGTAAATCGGGCAAATTTAAAGTATTGAAATGAGGTAAATCCACAGTGGATACGTGAAAACAATACTCAAAGACCACCAGAACTGAATATATGATCGGAAATAGTAGGTACTCAGTGAATTGGGTAATTTTTTATAAAAATTTTAATAATTATGAACTGCTATTTAGTACTGAAATTGTATCTGCCCTGAAAAGTAAGTTTGGAGCCAATTCTAATGAGATGGGGTTTGAAGAAAACGAAGCTCTAGCTTATTTTGGTGTAACTATTCGGCGTTCTTTAGTTCGGCATTTTCTGGATTTTTTCTCGTTCACTCGTTTTTATCCTAAAGATTATTTTTTATCTGGCATACTTTAAAAGTAAAATTTATAAAACTAAACAAGCAAGTGTTGCAAACCTAAGGCAAAGAATTATCGAAGAATCCATATTAAATTCTTGAAAAACATAAAGAAATGTATTATTGTATGTACTATTTAGGTCTAAGTGTCTGAACGGCTCACAATTGGGCCCTACTCCGATCTACCATAACCATAACCATAACCATACGTTCAATAATAACGAAGATGCTGTGTAGTGCAATTTTGGTAGTTGCCTAGTTTGTTTTAGCTATCTTAATATATTTTGTTATATCCTATGTCGCAAATTAAGAATCGATCAGTTGTTTATTTTCTACTCAGCCAGATACCTTCTTTAAGTCAATAAATCAAAATTTATCCTATAGTAAATTTATTTTTATTCATAGTGACCTATGATATCTGCTGGTATGTAACTCTACACTCATTAAGATCAAAGATGCTGTCTAGTGCTCTTTTTGTAGTCGCTTTGTTTGTTGTTCTATTTTTATATAATCGTTATCCCCTTTCGATACATGTTTCAGTCCTCTATAAATAGTTTTTCTTGACTTTTGGTGTAAAATAATTAGGGAAGCAGGAATTCAACAATTTAGAATTGTCCACTGGGTGGACTTTTGACCACCACCAGAAAACTTTTGTCATTTTTAAAATTTAACAAAGAGTTTTCGGCTGACCAAATGGCGGGGATTTGTTATGATATGTAAAATCGAGAAAAATATTGGGTTGATTAAAATATTTCAAAGTTCAAAAACATTAAAATAATTCAGATAAGTAGGATAATAACCAAAAAACATTTCGAAGAAGGAAAGTTATTAAATTCTTGGATTTCCTGTACTAAACAAAATGTAAGCTATGCATGAATTATTTCTTTGTTATACTTGAGTGACCCGCATAATTTTAAGTGAAATCCAAAGACAATAGAACCGGGTTTTCCAAATACATTAATGCAGTGATTAAAGACAATAGAAGAGATTTTAGAAAGAGGTTTTTGTTAGTTTTTAAGAATTATAGAAAAATATTATTTGTAAATAAGTTTTAGGAAATTTTATAATTATAGGTAAAGATTTGTTTGTTATCGAAATGAAAAAATGGGGGAATTGTGACGAGTTTTGATTTGAAAAAGGTGGGATAGGTATGTAGGGATGAAAGTTTAGCTAGATTTAGGAGAGAGAAAAGATAATCAGTTGGTTTTCCAAGTCTGTAAGACGAACAGTGATTGTTCTCTGGCGGTTCCCGAGAAGTAGCAAGCAGTAGTGTTGAATGTTAGTGAGTTTTTGTGGAGTTAGTGTATCTGACAGAAGCTGAAGCAGCAAAATATTGTAAGTCATATTTTTCTACTTATATTCCAAGAGTCACTGTTCAGGCCAACGAGAGATTCAGTTTATCGTAAAGAGAAGATATTCCAAGAGTCATTTTTCACTCGGGCCAACGAGAGATTCAGTTTATCGAGAGGAGAAAGGCTATCATAATTTGAATAATTTGTGCTTTTGAAGGAGATCATTAAGGACGATATACTTGCAAAAATCTGTTGTAAGATTGCTGATTACATAGGGAGCGGTTGAGAGGAGATAATATAGTCTACAAGGAACAAGGATTTGGACCACTCATCATCAGAGAGAGATATTTTTGTTTTCTGCAGTTTTTTTTCTTTTATTGATAACACAATTTTTACACTTAATTTAGAAAGGATATAAATATTTTAATTAGGAGAGTTAGAATAGTTTGGGATTTTGAGATTTCAATTAATATTGTTTGTACCATTAATTTTGATTGTTCACGTACGTAGAAAAAAATTTTGAGAATCATTATATGAGATTTGTTTATTGAAAACTTTTGAGTGTGAATTATTTCATTATTTTTATTTCAATATATAGTGTTAGATCATATGTGTTTTTTATTATTCCGGTATTCTTTGGACCTTACCTTTCACATGTAATAGCATAGATATTGAAGCACGAATTTAACCCTGAGATAAAAGAATTAAAAATTGTGATAGAGTCATAATCATATCATTTAAATAATTTTAATTAATCAAAAAAATTAATTAGCTAATTATTGCTTGGCGCACCAAGACTTTAAATATCACAATAACTGGCGCCCAACGTGGGGCTTGAAAATATCGCAGCGTTACATTTGAAGGAATGGAAAGAGATCTGGAATAAGTACAGGTGATCCAGAGATAAAAACATATAACATTGAGGGAATTTGAATTTGAAAGTATTTTGACAATTTTTTCCAGGGAATATAAATTTGAATTATTGATTGATCGTAGTTAGTGGATATTTACTGCTATTGAATTATTTGATTTTATTTTCTTTACCAATCGTACATTTGATATTTATTTTGAATTATTTGAATTTTACTGATTGCATATTTGATATTTGTCGTGAAAATTTAATACATTTGGGGAGAAATATTGTCGTGTTCTGAAACATATAGAGTGTTGTAAAATTTCACATTTGGCGGGGACAAAAACAGTAACAAAAAGAAACAACATGTCGACCACAAGGAGTCAAAGCAAAATGCAAGAAAGGAAGGAGGATAACAGAGAAGAGGAAACAATTGTTGAAGAAGGATCGGATAATGAAGGAAATGTTACAATAGTTGAGGAGAAAAAAGAATTATCAGGAATAGAGAAAATATTACAACTAATGCAAATACAGACACAAACAATAGAGAAAAACCAAAATGAAACATCAAAGAAAATGATAGAAAAACGGAAAAGCGTTTGGACAAATATGAAAATGAGGTAAGAGTCTGTTTAGAAAAAGTCAGAGAAGAAACAGAGAGGAAACTAGAGATGCAGAGAGAAGAAATAGAAACTAAAATGAAAGATATTAAGACTGTACAGAAAAAGAAATTAGAACAGTTAGAAACGAAATTTGAAATGGCTTTACAAGAAGACAAGAAAGAAATAGAAAAACAAATTGAGGATATCAGAAAACAACGAGAGATGGGAGACAGGAGAGAAGTACTCATCCAAAGTCCGGGTGACATAAAAATACAATTTGGCGGGGATATTCGGAAAACACACCCAGTACCGTTTGTTAAAAATTTGAAAAACAAATTACAACATATTAGATATTTTGACGATTGCAAAGAAACAATTAGAAACCATTTGAAAGAAGGAGCAGCGTTATGGTATGAAAGCAAGGAAGATGAGTTTGAAAATTGGACAGATTTTGAAAATAAATTTCTCAACTATTTCTGGGGGAAAAATAAACAGAGAGAAATCAACCAAGAGCTACAGAATGGAAAATATCACGAAAAAATGGGAATATCTGAAGAAAGATATGCTTTGCAGATATATAACAATTCAAAATATCTAGAATACAAATATTCTACCGAACAGCTGGTAGAAATGATCAGCAGACATTTTGAGGAAACGTTGGAAGATCACGTGATTTTGAGAAACTATCAAGATATTGATAGTTTGTGCCAATTTCTTCAATTAAAAGAAGCGAAAAGAAAAGAAATGAGAAATAGAAGACAACATGACCAATATAATGGACCGGAAAGAAGGTATTCATCAAATTATGACCAGAGAAACCGACATCCCAGATCAACAAACGAATATAGGCCGAGAAATTACAATAATTACAATAGACAACAAAATTACGATAACAGGAATGACACACAACATAGAACATATGAAAATCACAACAGGAATAGAGATGCACAAAATCCTCCGAATAGGAATACTAACGAACAAAGGGACGATAGAAATAACCAGAGCTTCCAACAACAAAATAGAAGGGAGATGAATCATGTAGCAATAGGAAACGAAAGACAAATTTCTAATTCTAATCTAATATTTTTAGATGCATTTATAAAACATAAAGCGATTAAAATTGTGATTGATTCTGGCTCGGAGATATCGCTAATCAATAAAAAACTAGTAAAAGAATTAAATTTGGACAGATTTGTGTATAAGATTCCTAGGGTTGATTTAGTGGGTGCAAACAATAAAAATTTAACGACAGTAAACGAAGGTTTGGGAGTACAGATAAGAGTGGGAAACAAATTCCATATTATGAAATGTGTGGTGATTGAAGATTTAAATCATGATATGATAGCGGGAATTGATGAATTGAGGAAAAAAGATATCACCATAAATTTTTCGGAAAATAAACTGGAAATCAGAGCAGAACCAGACAACACAGGAGAAGAAAAGCAAACAGATAGGAAAACAAATTCTGGAAGGATCAGTGCACAGGAAAAACGCAAAGAAATCGATATGACTGTAGAGGATAAACCGAAAGTACAAGAACAAGATCTAACAGAAGAGAAAAAGAGAAGGAAGAAAAAGAAGAAGAGTTCGAAAAGAAAGCAGGAAAATAAGATGGAGAAAAACAGGAAATAGAAGGTACAGAAGAATTGTTGGCAACCGACGATAAAACAGAATGGAAGCAGGAAGAAAAAGAAAGTATCATCAGAGAAATGAAAGGAATAGAAACATGGGCTCGGAATACCAAAGGGAATTAGAGGATAAAAAGAAAACAGAAGAAAAAAGGGCACTGATTGACGAGAATCCAGAATTTTGTGAAGAAGTATTATGGACAGTGAACACATGTGAACAAAAGGAGGATGAAAGAAAAATAAATTGTGGAGAAAACATGGGAAAGAAAATAGAGAAGATTTTAGGCAACCATGGAGATCTTGTTAATGAAGTAAACCGAGTGGCTAAAAATTATGAACTTTCTTTTAAGGGAAAATACTTGGAAAAATTTAAAACGAAAATATATCCAATCCCGTATAAAGACAGGCAATATACGGGGTATTTTAACATTCACGACATTTATCAGTATCATAAGTAGATTTTAATAACATAGTGAAATAATTTGATCCTAGAAAACTTTTGTCATTTTTAAAATTTAACAAAGAGTTTTCGGCAGATCAAATGGCGGGGATTTGTTATGATATGTAAAATCGAGAAAAATATTGGGTTGATTAAAATATTTCAAAGTTCAAAAACATTAAAATAATTCAGATAAGTAGGATAATAACCAACAAACATTTCGAAGAAGGAAAGTTATTAAATTCTTGGATTACCTGTACTAAACAAAATGTAAGCTATGCATGAATTATTTCTTTGTTATACTTGAGTGACCCGCATAAATTTAAGTGAAATCCAAAGACAATAGAACCGGGTTTTCCAAATACATTAATGCAGTGATTAAAGACAATAGAAGAGATTTTAGAAAGAGGTTTTTGTTAGTTTTTAAGAATTATAGAAAAATATTATTTGTAAATAAGTTTTATAATTATAGGTAAAGATTTGTTTGTTATCGAAATGAAAAAATGGGGGAATTGTGACGAGTTTTGATTGGCGGAGATTGAAAAAGGTGGGATAGGTATGTAGGAATGAAAGTTTAGCTAGATTTAGGAGAGCGAAAAGATAATCAGTTGGTTTTCCAAGTCTGTAAGACGAACAGTGATTGTTCTCTGGCGGTTCCCGAGAAGTAGCAAGCAGTAGTGTTGAATGTTAGTGAGTTTTTGTGGAGTTAGTGTATCTGACAGGAGCTGAAGCAGCAAAATATTGTAAGTCATATTTTTCTACTTATATTCCAAGAGTCACTGTTCAGGCCAACGAGAGATTCAGTTTATCGTAAAGAGAAGATATTCCAAGAGTCATTTTTCACTCGGGCCAACGAGAGATTCAGTTTATCAAGAGGAGAAAGGCTATCATAATTTGAATGATTTGTGCTTTTGAAGGAGATCATTAAGGACGATATACTTGCAACAATCTGTTGTAAGATTGCTGATTACATAGGGAGCGGTTGAGAGGAGATAATATAGTCTACAAGGAACAAGGATTTGGACCACTCATCATCAGAGAGAGATATTTTTGTTTTCTGCAGTTTTTTTTCTTTTATTGATAACACAATTTTTACACTTAATTTAGAAAGGATATAAATATTTTGATTAGGAGAGTTAGAATAGTTTGGGATTTTGAGATTTCAATTAATATTGTTTGTACCATTAATTTTGATTGTTCACGTACGTAGAAAAAAATTTTGAGAATCATTATATGAGATTTGTTTATTGAAAACTTTTGAGTGTGAATTATTTCATTATTTTTATTTCAATATATAGTGTTAGATCATATGTGTTTTTTATTATTCCGGTATTCTTTGGACCTTACCTTTCACATGTAATAGCATAGATATTGAAGCACGAATTTAACCCTGAGATAAAAGAATTAAAAATTGTGATAGAGTCATAATCATATCATTTAAATAATTTTAGTTAATCAAAAAAATTAATTAGCTAATTATTGCTTGGCGCACCAAGACTTTAAATATCACAATAATATATATATATATATATATATATATATATATATATATATATATATATATATATATATATATATATTATATATATATAAATTTCGGTATCGCGTCGATTGAAATAAATCAGTGCTTTGTTTATTTTCATTGGAGAACCATCTCTAAATAAAGCCAAATGTTCATTTAAATTTTTTTTAATCTTCGTATCTATGAATATGCACATCATTTTTTGCAGAGTTTGTGTTTTTTGTTTTTTTTTTGTTAAGTTAGTTTTAAATAATGAGTAAAGTTTACAGTAGATATATAATAACATCGATAATATACTACATATTTGTTGTAAGTTATGAACTATTAACATCTGTATTTCTTATAAACTCTATGTCATCTGTTTATATTTTAGAGAACTGATGAAGCTTTAGATATATAAAGCGAAACGTCTTCGATAAACTTATGAAGTAGTTGACTTCTTTTTTTATTTGCCAACCTGAATGACCGATTAAACCTCTGAATTCACTAGTTGAATACTTTACTTTAGATATATATATATATATATATATATATATATATATATATATATATATATATATATATATATATATATATATATATATATATATATATATATATATATATATATATATATATATATATATATATATATATATATATATATATATATATATATATATATATTATTGTGATATTTAAAGTCTTGGTGCGCCAAGCAATAATTAGCTAATTAATTTTTTTGATTAATTAAAATTATTTAAATGATATGATTATGACTCTATCACAATTTTTAATTCTTTTATCTCAGGGTTAAATTCGTGCTTCAATATCTATGCTATTACATGTGAAAGGTAAGGTCCAGAGAATACCGGAATAATAAAAAACACATATGATCTAACACTATATATTGAAATAAAAATAATGAAATAATTCACACTCAAAAGTTTTCAATAAACAAATCTCATATAAGGATTCTCAAAATTTTGTTCTCCGTACGTGAACAATCAAAATTTATGGTACAAACAATATTAATTGAAAACTCAAAATCCCAAACTATTCTAACTCTCCTAATCAAAATATTTATATCCTTTCTAAATTACGTGTAAAAATTGTGTTATCAATAAAAGAAAACAAAACTGCAGAAAACAAAATATCTCTCTCTGATGATGAGTGGTCCAAATCCTTGTTCCTTGTAGACTGTATTATCTCCTCTCAACCGCTCCCTATGTAATTAGCAATCATACACGGATTGTTGCAAGTATATCGTCCTTAATGATCTCCTTCAAAAGCACAAATCATTCAAATTATGATAGCCTTTCTCCTCTCGATAAACTGAATCTCTCGTTGGCCCGAGTGAAAAATGACTCTTGGAATATCTTCTCTTTACGATAAACTGAATCTCTCGTTGGCCTGAACAGTGACTCTTGGAATATAAGTAGAGAAATATGACTTACAATATTTTGCTGCTTCAGCTTCTGTCAGATACACTAACTCCACAAAAACTCACTAACATTCAACACTACTGCTTGCTACATTTCAGGAACCGCCAGAGAACAATCACTGTTCCTCTTACAGATTTGGAAAACCAACTCTTCATATCTTTTCTCTCTCCCCAATCTCGCTAAACTCCCTCCTACATACTTATCCCACCTTTTTCAATCTCCGCCAATCAAAACTCGTCACAATTCCCCCATTTTTTCATTTCGATAACAAACAAATTTTTACCTATAATTATAAATTTCCTAAAACTTATTTACAAATAATATTTTTCTATAAATCTTAAAAACTAACAAAAACCTCTTTCTATAATCCCTTCTATTGTCTTTAATCACTGCATTAATGGATTTTGAAAAACCCCGTTCAATTCTTTGGCTTTCACTTAAACTTATGCGGGTCACTCAAGTATAACAAAGAAATGATTGATGTAAAGCTTACATTTTGTTTAGTACAGGTAATTCAAGAAATTAATAACTCTCCTTCTTCGAAATGTTTGTTGGATATTATCCTACTTATCTGAATTATTTTGATGTTATTGAATTTTGAAATAATTTTAAACAAACCAATATTTTTCTCGATTTTACATATCATAACAATATATATATATATATATATATATATATATATATATATATATATATATATATATATATATAACGTATAGTGTATAAATGAATGGACACTAAATAGAAAAAAGACTGGAATAACCACATAAGCCGAATGGGGGAGGCACGTGTGATCAAAATAGCAAGAGATAAATCATTAATCGGTAAAAAAAGTATCGGCCGACCACGCAAAAGATGGAGTAACAACCCTGTAATTGGGATACCCTGTATATTTCAAAATAATTTTAAAATGTAGCTTTTATCAACTTACAAACTAGTAATTTAATTTTTTTACTCTTTCGCTGTAATCTTTCGTTCCATTAGTGGTGATTCACCCTGTATACAAGGAAAAATTTTTATGTATGTAATTGTTGTTATTACTTACATGAAAATAAAATTAAAACTGCACTTGTTTTTTTAGTTGTATCTTATTTAAAGCGTTAATCAATATGTAATGTTAAACAATAGTAAAATATAACTATTTTTATTAGACCTATAATAAATGCATACCTATATCTGTCTATTAAAGAAAAAGGTATTGATAATGCATTATTTTGTATTCAACTATACATATCCTTTTATTAGTGAAATTAATTAACTACAAGTACACAGTGCTGAATACGGCTCTGATTAGAATGAATCATAATATATCACAATCTAATAAACCGCATGCCTAAGAGTTTTGGCAACACTGATCTCCATAAGCCTAATGTTATTTTCTTAACGTGGAACGCTGTATATAAAGATTGTGGCATAAACAGAAATCAAACCAATTTCGAACTGTTTTCTATTCAATGAATAATTTAATTCTAAATTAAATCTGATCGGGTTTATTTTGCATACATTGTAGAGAACATTTCATATAAAGCAAAATAATGATAAACTGTAATCGTAGCAATAGTTAATTATCGGATAATAGGTTTAAATGTGTTAACAATAAGCTTTTAATATACATGCCTATCACGATACTATTTAATAATACTGTGTTCATGTTATAACATATTGTATGGTTTTACCTATTTCAGCTACGCTGAAATATGTAAAACAAATTGCACTATATTTTGATTTATTTATACACCACAAGCAAAAAGCCGTAGCATCGGTCTCCTTTAACAGGTTAAGCGCCAAGCATTTTTCACCAAAATTATCCCCTGGGCCAAAGCAATATTTAACAAAAATTTAACAGGTAATCCGCATTCAAATCGAATCCCCAGTGTTTGAACGTATTTTTGTTAACAGTTTTTAAAACAAATAGAGCGGTCACCGGTGACCGCTTTGGCCTGGCGCGAACTGCGTAGGACACCTGTTTCCGCAATGGCCCACCGCACCGGAGACGTTCGGAACGAGCGGACACTCTATTCATAGGAGTGTCCGATGACTGCTGATGTCCGACGCGCGGCGCCAGTCTATCGTTGCTTGTCGGGACGAGTTAGTTTCATATTTATATCTACATAATTGTTTAGTTTTACGACTTGAAGGCGTTACATATTGTTATAAGGTTTTTGTGTAAAAAGAGAAACTTTAAAATAATAATAAAATGAGTGATCGACCAAAAAAAAAAATAGTGCAGTTAGCTTTGGAGAAAGAAAATGACTATGACAGTGACAGTAAGTTTTTTTATCTGAAGTTGAATTATGATTTTATTTTGATGGTGCTATTGTATAAAAACAGTACAGTGATGTAAGACTAAATGTAAGAAAATCATTTAGATAACAAATTATATCGATATAGTATTCTTACTTCGTTGTATTTGTTTTATGGAATAGTACTTATTCAATTTGATAGAAGATGTAAAATACACACTTTTAGGTGATTACTCAAATAATCCATTTTGCTACAATTCTGAAGATGACGCAGAATTTATTCCACCCAGCAGCATTGACAGTAATAAATACGACAGCGATGACCTCGATTTTGATGATATGCCCAGCACATCTAATCATGGTCCAAGTAAACGTCGCAGACTTGAAACTAAGTGCATCGAAGATGAATCAGCACAAGAACCAAATAATGAGCCATAGGATCTTGCAATTACAGAATTTGAAGACCGTACCCCAGCGTCAGAAAAAGAAAGACCTGATATTGAGGATAAGCCGACTCGAGTTGTACAAGAACCTGACACCAGAATAGCAACCGACTTGCGTGATTTGTCTATTTCAGTTTGGGGTGACCCAGTTGGAAATCATTTAGAATTTGAGCAAACTTACAGAAGTGGTATAAATCCTGATTGGCAAGCTGCATTACAAGATCTTAAGACAATAGATTATTATTTAGCTCTTGTTGACATTAACATCCTGGATGATATGACCGACCAAACAAATTTGTATGCAACTAAGTTCCTTATGGAAAACGAGAGTATTTCCAACAAAGCCCGTGCTCAAGCATGGGAGCCAACCAATAGAAAGCAAATTGCACAATTTCTAGGTTTGCTGGCCTACATGGGAATAGTGCGAATGAATTCCATTCGAGATTATTGGTCAACGAAGTGGATTTTCAAAAATAATGTTGCTTCTAATATTATGAGCCGTAACCGATTTAAGTTACTTCTGAAAATGTGGCACTTCTCAGATAACTCTAAGTGTCCAGAAGGAGAATGTATAAAGTGCAACCACTTATATACCAAATCATAACCAATTATTAAAAAATATTTACACCAGGAAAAACATTTTGCATTGATGAAACCATGGTACCGTTTCAGGGACGTTTACTCTTCAAGCAGTACAATCCACAAAAGTGGCATAAATATGGCATTAAAATATTTAAATTATGTGCTCAGAATGGTTTTACGTGGAACCTAAGTATATATGCAGGCAAAGAGAAGCAAGGTGAATTAGCAGCATCCACCAGTGTAATGCTAAAATTGTCGCGAGGTCTTTTAGGGTCTGGTAGAATTTGTATAACTGATAATTGGTATACAAGCCTTCAATTAGCGCACATACTTTTGGATAACAATACCCATTGTCTCGGAACTTTGCGAAGTAATCGCAAGGGTAATCCAGACGAACTAATTAATAAAAAACTTAAAAAAGGTGAAGTAATTGCCAGAGAAAATGAAAGAGGAATATGTGTCCTCAAGCGGCATGACAAAAAAGATTTCTTGGTTTTATCCACCTGTCATAATGCTGAAATGGTCCATCTTCAACGTCGGGGAAATAATATCCAAAAACCGAAAGTTGTAGTCGATTACAATTCAGGTAAAAGCTCCATTGATTTATCTGATCGGATGTCGAGTTACAGTACGGCGCTGCGACGAACTGTACGTTGGTACAAGAAAATAGCTATAGAAATTTTATTAGGTACTTCAATTGTTAATGCCCATTTCATATACAAGGAGGCCGAACAGTCCCACATATCGATAAATGAGTTTAGGTATGCAGTTATCGAAGAATTATTAAAATTTGAAGGCAGTCATTTTTATGAACCTACACGTCCTGCAAAAGTAAACCTCAATGCTCCTGTGTTCACAAAACTAGACTGTAAGTCACGGGAAAATAGATGGTAATACAAGGGATGTTACAAGAGAAAACAGGATGGACTTATAGACAAAAATAAAATGAAGAAGGTAATAACGTACTGTTCGCAGTGTGGAAATAATCCTAGGTTTTGTTTGAAATGTTTCAATTTATTTCACAAAACTCATTCATTTTTTTTTAAATAAACGTATGTACACACATATAATAGATATGTATTTCTATTATATTATTTTTTTAATAAATTTTTTTATCAAATGTATGTATTCTTATTTCTAGACTTAATGAAAGAAATCAAGATAGTTTTTACCGCAGATTTTTCTAATCGGAATTGCTACACAGAACCTGGTTCAACATTCTATACCTTAGGGCCATAGCGGACATATTCCTATGTTAAAACCGCATAAAATCGTGTCCTCGCGGCCGGGGAAGGATAATGAAAAATTTAAAGTCACTAGGACACCCGTGTCCGCCGTGGCGCTTAACCTGTTAACTAGGAAAATGGTAACATGGATAGAGACCGAACCAACTGTGTGACATATCTGTGTTCTATGAAAGCGGCAATCTCAATACTTACTTCTACGCGTAAAGAGGAGAGGGTAACAAGTACGTTAACATAAAAAACCAAACGCAAAGACATTGCCAAAACGACATTACAGCATATCTCCGTTGTTATTGATCCAATCCTGATGTGTGAGGTAACATCGGAAAGAGGAGAGGGTAAGGAATATGTTAACACAAAAAACAAACACAAAGTCATAGCCAAACCGGCACTACAGCATATATCCGTTGTTATTGGTCCAATCGTGACGTGTATCGTCGAAAAGGATAGGGGGTACATTAAGTCTGCTTCTTTCATAGAAAGCAGTTCACATAATGCAAAAACAATGAATAATTATAATTTTAGCAGTTATTATTAAAATGTGAATAATATTTTGTAAAATATTTAAAAATTTTAATACTATCTATTCTATAAACTAGCCAAGACAGTTCTTTGAAAGTAACTTTTTTTAACAATTTGGGCTAATGTTCCATCAGCTAAGCTTTGCTAACGGATAATTCTCAAAATCAGTGTTAACATCTTATTAAATCAGAAATAGCCGTTGGATTTGAATGCATGGCAGAAGGGAAGAAGATTCAGAGAATGAAGACAACGTTATGAGTATGTTCAAGAAGATGATGGGAGACCTGAAAGAAATTAGGAAGGAAAATAAGGAATTTAGAGAGGGGATGAGATGAGATAAGACGAGAAGAGATATTAATTAAGTAAAAGATTTTTAGACAAAAGCACCTAAAAGAGGATGTCGAAATAGAATCTTTGAAAATGCGAAAATTTGAATGCGTGTGAATCTAAACTGATAAAACATAATTTTGTTTTAGAAGAAAAATAAAACACATGATGCATCAACAAGTTTCCTGTAAAACGTAATTATAATGCAGTAAATTAGACCTAACGAAAAATAATTTCGTTTAAGATGGAAAGTAAAACACATGGAATGGCCCTAGTAAAAGTGGAGCTATTTTCTCTGAATCTGAACTGATGAAAAATAATTTTGTTGAAGAAGGAAAATAAAACACATGGTGCAGCAACCAATTTCCTGTACAACGTAAATATAATACAGTGCATTTGACCTAACGAAAAATAATTTAGTTTTAGATAGAAAGTAAAACACGTGGAATAGCCCTAGGAAGAGTGAAGCTGTTTTGTCTCTGTTCTTTCAGGTCAAACTCGTATATTTAGCTAATACATACTTATCTTATGATATTAATATAACAAGTTTCGTTTACAACTCAAATATAATAAAGTGAATCCGATCTGATGAAACTTGGAGCTGGTTTCTGTTTTGTAACATTTTATAAAACTCGTATATTTAGTTCGATTTTATCTAATGGTGCGAATAAAAGGAGTTTTCTGTGCAAAATTAATATGATAGAGTGAAGCGGACATGACAAAAAATATTTATATTAAAGATGAAAAATAAAACACATGGTATAGCCCTAGTATAATTTGAGCTGTTTTCACTTTGTATTTTTAGGTAAAACTCGTATATTTAGCTGTTGTTTATTTTATGCTATAAATAGTTTTGTTTACCACGTACATAGAATAGAGTGAATCACACCTGACGAAAAATATTTTTGTTTTAGATGAAAAGTAAACATATTCTATAGGTCTAGTAAATTTGGAGCTGTTTTCTGTTGGTATCATTTGACAATACTCGTAAATTTAAATCTAGTTTGTCTGATGGTGCAAGTAGAAGGAGTTTTCTGTTCAACGTAAAGACAATACAGTGAATTGGACCTGACAAAAAATTATTTTGATTGAGAAGGAAAATACAACACATGGTATAGTCCTAGTGAAATTGGAGCTGTTTTTTCTTTGTTCTTTCACATAAAACTCGTATATTTAGCTGTTGTTTATCTTTATGATATAAATAAAACAAGTTTTGTTTACCACGTAAGTATAATAGAGTGAATCAGACCTGACGAAAAATATTTTTGTTTTAGATGAAAAGTAAATACATTCTATAGGTCTAGTAAATTTGGAGCTGTTTTGTGTTGGTATTATTTGACAATACTCCTAAATTTAAAACGAGTTTGTCTGATGGTACAAATAGAGAGAGTTTAGTTTTCAACGTAAAAATAATACAGTGAATTGGACCTGACAAAAAATTATTTTGTTTAAGAAGAAAATAAAACACATGGTATTGCCTCGGTAAAATTGAATCTATTTTCCCTTTGTTAGTTAAGGTGAAGCTCGTATATTTAGCTCGTATTTATCTTATGTTATAAATAGAACAAGTTTCCTGTACATGGTAAATATAATACAGTAAATCCAACCTAAAGAAATATAATTTTGTATTAGAAGGAAAATAAAACACATGGTGCACCAACAAGTTTCCTGTACAACGTAAATATAATATAGTGAATTTGACCTTACGAAAAATAATTTTGTTTTAGATAAAAAAAAAACACATTCTATAGGTCTAGTAAATTAAGAACTGTTTTCTGTTGGTACCTTCCGACAGAACTCGTAAATTTAAATCAAGTTTGTCTGATCGTGCAAATAGAAGGAGTTTACGATTTAACGTAAACATAATACAGTGAATTAGACCTGACGAAAAATAGTTTTCATTTAGATGGAAAATAAAATACATGGTGCATCAACAAGTTTCCTGTACAACGTAAATATGATACAGTGAATTTTACCTAACGAAAAAAGAATTTTGTTTTAGATGGAAAGTAAAACACACCGAATAGTCCTAGTAAAAGTGAGCTCTTTTCTCTAAATCTGAACTGGTGAAAAATTATTTTGTTTAGGAAGAAAAATAAAACACACGGTGTAGTCCTAGTAAAATTGAAGCTGTTTGCTCTTTGTTCTTTCAGGTAAAACTCGTATATTTAGCTGGTCGTTATCTTAAGTTATATATAGAACAAGTTTCGTTTACAACGAAAAAATAGTAGTGTGGATCTGAACTAATAAAACAAAATTTCTTTCTAAGAAGTAACATATAACACATTTTGTATCAACAAGTTTCCTGTAAAACGTAAACATAATGCAGTAAATTAGACCTAACGAAAAATAGTTTTGATTTATATGGAAAATAAAACACATGCTGCTTCAACAAGTGTCCTCTATAAAGTTAATATAATACAGTCAATTTTACCTACCGAAAAATAATTATTTTGTTTTAGAGTTTTAGATGAGTAAAGGGGCTAGGACAGTTCTGGCTATTTTCCCATGTTAAATCCCATAAGAAATCGCTAAGGTCCATTCTGCTCGTTTTTGGCTCATTTCGTGGTGGGGGTAAAACAGCTCATCGGATCGCGACGTATGAGGTATTATTAAAACCGTACGTGCAACGGGTTTCGCGCAGCTATGGGTAACACTGTTTTGGCTACGGGGTGGTGGTGGTATGGCGAAGGAGGGGCGAGTGGGGCCGTCGACGGGTGCGGGGGGACGGGGGTACTCGAGGTGTCGTCGATACATGAAAATAGCGTTAATTCTTCTTCTTTTGTGAAAATCGTCCAAACGTGAAGATAGCGTGAATTCTTCTTCTTTTCGTATCGTTCAAACTTGAAAATAGCGTCAATTCTTTTAAAGTGTAACAGGAGTTGTTGGAAAAAGGGGGCGTTGGCTCGGCGGATCGCGACGTATGACGCGTCAAATGAAACAAAATCAATGCCAAAACGACACTATAACGTATCTCCGGGTCTATTGGTCCGATTGCAACGTATAAGGCGTCAAATGAAAAAGGAAGGGGTAATGAATACATGGAGATAAAAAACAAGCAACAAAATCAATGCCAAAACGGCACTATAACGTATCTCAGGGTCTATTGGCCCGATTACTACGTATGAGGTATCAAATGAATATAACGTACAGCAGCGGCTATCGCCGGAAATGAAAAGAATAGGAATGCACAACATCGTGACGTGTGAGGTATCGTTGGAAAGGGGAGGAGGTAACGAATATGTTAAAGCAAAAAAAAAACAAAGACGGCGTCATTGCCAAAAGGATACTAAGCTTGTAATGTCTAAACGAATCAACGTTCAACAATGTACATGGTATTGATGGAAAGGGGAGGAGGTAACGAATACGTTGAAGCAAAAAACAAAAACAAAGATGGCGGCATTGCCAAAAGGATACTAAGCTTGTAGCGTCTAAACGGCTCAACGTATAACAATGTGTAAGGTATCGATGGAAAGGGGAGGGGCAAACGAATACTTTAACACGAAAATAAAGATGACGTCATTGCCAAAAGGACACTAAGCTTGTAAAGCCTAAACAGCTCAACGTACAACAACGTGCAAGGTATCAATAGAATTGGGAGGTGGTAACGAATATGGCTATAGGCGCATTCTCAAAATATCATGGATGGACCGCGTCACTAACACGCAAGTACTCCAAACTTTAGACAAAAGATGCGAAATTCTAAATGAGATAAAAACTAGAAAGATGGAATACTTGGGACACATTGTGAGAGGTGAAAAGTACGAACTTTTAAGAAATATCATTTAGGGCAAAATTATGGGCAAAAGAAGTGTGGGAAGAAGAAAAATATCGCGGCTACGTGAATGGTTCGGGTGTAGTTCGATTGAACTTTTTAGGCGTGCTGCTAACAAAGTCGCAGTGGCCAGGATGATTTCCAATCTCCGCTAGGAGTGGCACGAGAAGAAGAACGAATATGTTAAGACAAAAAAGTAAACGCAAAGACAATGTCAAAACAGCACTATATCGTTTCTGTGTTGTTATTAGTCAGATTACTACGTGTAACACGTTAAATAAAAGAGGAGGGGATATCCAATACTTTTACACAAAAACAAAGACAAGACATTGCCAAAAAGGCACTACACCATATCTTCGTTTCTATTGGTCCGATCTTCGCGAATGAGGGCTCGTTGGAAAGAGGAGAAGATATCAAAATATGTTATCATAAAAACAAAGACAAAGACATTGTCAAAATGGCACTATATCGGATCTTTGATGCTATTGATCGAATTTTAGCATAATAGACGTTGAAGGAATGGAGAGTAGTCACTGAGGCTAACAGAGAAACAAACATGACAACACTGTGAAAACGACGCTAAATCATATCTTTGTTGCTATTGGACCTATTTAGAAGGGGATCATTGGATTGATATTGATCAATGGATGACAAACACAGAAATTACCTGCTATATCTTTTATATCAGCGAAGAACCAGTACCGTTTGTTCTATTATCGAAATGCACCTTTGGTCCACTCAGACAGCGTGATGTACCAAGAGTATTAGATTACGTATATACATTACCTCATCATCGAAAAAGAGGATACGCATGCAAACTTATAGAACATGTAAAGAAAAATAACCAATTCACAGCATTTTGCTCCAACAAAGAATCGGAACGGTTGTTTGGTAAATGTAAATGTGTTAATCATGGAATAACGAGTTATACTGTAATGTATAGATATCCATAATAAAATCGAAATAAACATATAAACAACATATCGTGCTTTATTTCTTCCACACTTATTTCAGTCTACCACACTGTACTCTGTAATAACGGAATAGGTAATAGAATATAGAAAAACGTGATATTCTCAAGGGCCATACGATGGGTATATCGCATCAGAATGACTAGAAAATAATTCACAGGTAACCTATCGATGTTTAGCAATTTTAAACTTCGGACAACAACATGTAACGTACCCTAACTGTAAACGAACTGTAACAGATATCTAACGCGATCGAACATATAGCAGACGTATACCTGACACTATCTAACGCATATGAGATGTATAGCAGACGCGTTCTAACGCATATCAGACGTATAACAGTTGTATACTAGACTCCAGATAGGACAGAACAATCGCTAAAGAAAATCTGTCGAAAAAAAAACGAAATTTGTCAGAGTAAGAAATGAAAGAATCGTAAGAAATTATGGTCGTTAATCAGAGAATAACGAAGGACATCGCAACGTCACGGGTATGGACACGTCCACAAAATGGGCGACACCAAAATAACAAAAAAGTATTATATTGGACACAACAGGAAAGACGGAAATGTAGGTCATCAGCTACTATACATAAATATATAAATCTCATCTAAGCAGTCATTACAAGTATCCTCCGAATAGTAACTACTATACACAACTCACAAATACGATTATTGGTATGCGATAACGTTTTATTGCATAATATATTTTATCTACAACAATTACTATTTTACAACGATATTCAGATATAATCCAATTATAACGAGGACTAAAAACGAATTTCCCATTCTTCCAAAGACTAACCAACGAATGATTACCATCCATAAATTATGTTCAAACAAACTAACGTGCCGAAAGACCATTACAATATATCTTCGTTGTTAGTTATCCGATTTTGACGTACAAGGCGTTAAATGAAAGGTGAAAGGAAAGCGTAAATATGTGCATACTATAGTTTATCTACGACGAGCAAGTAATTTATTGTTTTAAAGTGGATAATGAACATTGCTCTCTGTAAGAATATATGTTGTTCATAGACGGTTCTTCGATAGCCATCAGGCAACAATTTCCCCTGGTCATGTTTATAAAACATACGGAATGCACTGTATATACCTAACCCTAGTTGACAGCGCACTTTGCAGGTCCCGTCTCACGATCAACTAATAGGTTTAAGTACAACTCCCTTCTTGAAGGTACACAAGCGTGAATCCGTGCTGGAAAATGTCGACCATCCTTTTTATACTCCGTAAAGGACCATCAAATATTTAACGTTAAAATATTTCAGGTATATTAACAAAGAAAAATTAAAATAAATATAATTATAGAGTATATATAGTTTTAGAGTATATACTTTGGATGTGAAAATTGAAAGTAAATATATTATGTTAGATAAAAGAAAAACTCAGCCATCGAGTAAAGATATGACTACCACAATACGCTACGGTAACTCTAAGACAGAAATGATGTACATGAAATGATAGAAAAACATGTATAAAATATCTGATATAGAACCATGTAAGACAGAAAGCATGGACAATAATGATGGAAAATGTATAAAATATCCGACATAGAAACACATAAAAAATAAACGCTGTACATAAAATGATAGAAAATGTGTGAAATATCTGAAATACAAACACGTAAGGCAGAAAGCATGGGCAATAATGATAGAAAATGTATAAAATATCTGACATAGAAACATGTAAGACAGAAAAGCTGTACATAAAATGATGGAAAATGTATAAAATATCTGACGTAGAAACACGTAAGAAAGAAATGCTGTACATAAAAATGTATGAAATACCTGACATAGAAACACATAAGTACGGATATATATATAAATTATTGTCAGATAAGTTAATATAAATAAAAAATAAATTAAATCCATAAGTGTTATAAATATTGAACCTTTTAATAAATTCACAACAAATGGTGTTAGAAGTTGGATCAAACATAAATTAGACTTATAATAATAATACAAGTGAATATTTATAAATTATGAAAATGACTACGATTTATGAGCTCACAGTTACGGATTTAAGAAGGCATCTTGAAGATAGGGAATTAGCTTCTACCGGGAAAAAGGCTGATTTAGTCCAACGACTAAAGAACGCTTTAAAAGAAGAAGGTTTGGATCCGGAAACTTATATATTTGAAGACAAGCATGTTGCTGTTATCTCGTCGATTGCGAAAGTTTCTGGTGACATCGCATCATTAGAGAACAAAGTTTCTGACGATATTTTGAAAGTTTCTGGTGACATCGCATCATTAGAGAACAAAGTTTCCGGCGACATCGCATCATTGGAGAACAAAGTTTCTGGCGATATTTCGAAAGTTTCTGGTGACATCGCATCATTGGAGAACAAAGTTTCTAACGAGATTTCTTCTCTGGAAAGCAAAGTTTCTGCTAACATCTCTTCGGAAATCTCTAAAGTCACTTCTGAGATGTCTGCCCTGGACGATAGAATGTCTTCGTTAAAAAATCAAGTTGCTGCCGATATGTTGGCCTTCGAAGAAAAGATTAAAGAGATGGAAAGGAAGATGGAGGAAACAGGGACAGCAGAGAGAGGTAACAATCCGATTACAGTGGAGATAAAAGAAGACGAGACGAAATGTTAGTTGGAAATACGGCCGAAATTTGAAGGAAGTGGAGGTTCTGTCCATGTGAAGGTCCCAACTTTCGACGGAAAATCGTCATGGAATAACTACATGAAACAGTTCGAATCAGCTGCAAGAGCGAATGGATGGTCTGAAAAAGAATAGGCTGTAAACCTGACTATCGCTCTTCGAGGAGATGCCTTAGATGTGCTTCAGACCATAGCCGTAGAGGAGACCGATGATTTCGAACAACTGAAGAAGAGGTTAAATATGCGATATGGCCACGAACATTTGGAACATGTATATCAGTCGCAGCTTAAAAATCGAAGACAAAAGAAAGATGAGGCTCTTCAAGAATATGAGGTAGATATTGCCAGATTGGTACGATATGCTTATCCAACAGCTCCCGAAGATATGATGGAAAAGTTGGCCGTTCAAACGTTTATTGATGGTCTTCGTGATCATGAAATGCAGAGAACACTACGATTAGCTCGTCACAAGACGCTGGTTGATGTCTTATCCGCCGCCCTCGAATACGAGTCAGCTACGCAGGCCTCTGGAGGATACAGTAAAGTTAGGACTGTAAAAGAGAAAGGAGATGAAGATAAACTTGACCAGCTCATTAATATGATGAAAATTATTACATGCAAGAAAACGAAGACCATAAAATCAAGAAACTCACCATCAGGAAAACCAGAACGAGTCGGCTTTAGGGGAGCAGCTTCGACCCGGAACTTTTCCAAAGACCCTCTTATACTAATAGCTTCTTTGAAATGTCGTGAAGATAGTGTATATGTAGATGGAGAAATAAATGGTAAAAGACATACGTTGTTGGTGGATACCGGAGCGACCAGAACCATTATACGCTCGACAGTTATAAACAGCCGAAAGAAACTGTTACCAACGAGGTTGCGACTTCGGACCGCTACAGGTGAAAATGCCAACATTCATGGAGAAATCCAGGTACAATTGGGAATTGAAGCAGAAAAGTTTGTCCATACTGTTATAGTTGCTGACATCGAAGAGGATGTTATATTAGGAATGGACGTAATGAATATGCATGGATTCCAATTGGATTTTAAGAATAAGGTAATCAAAGTTGGCAACGAGGAAGTATTTCTCCATCCACATAATGACAACACTGTGCAAGCAGCCATTAAAGAAGATACAGTCGTGCCTGCGAGAAGCGAAACGATCATAGTAGCGCGGCTACAGGGAATGGTGGACGAAGGGAGACCTGTTATGATGGAGCCTTGGAACCACGACGATGAGGTTGGCCGTGGAATCATAATGGCCGTGGAAAGGAATTGGTGACTTTGGCTAAGGAAATTCCTGTGAGGCTTATCAATGTCAATGACTACCCAGTGACCATCAAGAAAGAGACAAAGGTAGGAACTTGTGTACCTGTGACATCCATAATCCGTCAGGCGACAACATCTGATAATGCCAACGACAAATTCGACCAAATGGTTGCAGTTGCAGGACAGTCTCTAAATCAGATGGAGAAAAGGAAATTAAGGGAATTTCTTCGGCAGTATCGTGATATTTTCGTACCGAAAGGAGGAAAGACGGGAAGAACTACCGTTGTTAAGCATAAAATTGATACTGGTAATGCTAAGCCAATTCTTCAAACAGCTCGACGATAACCACAGGCGAAAAGAGAGGAAGCTGAAACGATTGTTCAGGAAATGAAGAAAGACGGGGTGATAGAACCTTCTACGAGCCCATGGGTCTCTCCGGTGGTCCTGGTTAAGAAGAAAGACGGAACGACGAGGTTCTGTGTGGATTACCGTTTGCTGAACAACGTTACCAAGAATGATAGTTATCCTCTGCCTCGGATCGATGACACATTGGACACATTGGCTAGAAGTAAATTATTTTCTACTTTGGATTTGAAGTCTGGATACTGGCAGGTAGAAATGGACCCAGTAGATAAAGAAAAGACAGCCTTCACCACAGGATCTGGATTGTGGCAATTCAACGTTATGCCATTTGGACTCTGTAATGCTCCTGCGACATTTGAGAGGCTTATGGAAAATGTGTTGAGAGGCTTATCTTGGAAAACATGCCTTTTTTATTTAGATGACATAATCGTCTTGGGGGAGACATTCGAAGAACATCTGAAGAATTTAGAAAACGTTTTTAATCGACTTAAAGCTGCCCAATTGATGCTAAACCCCAAGAAGTGCCAGCTATTTCAAGGTAAAGTCAATTATCTGGGTCATAAAGTCAGTAAAGAAGGAGTGGCTGTGGATAAGGGAAAAATCGATTCCATTAAGGAATGGCCAAAACCAACTGACAAACATCAAGTGAGTTCTTGGACTATGTACTACCGGAGGTTTATTAAGAAGTTTGCAGATATCGCTAAGCCATTAACGCGACTTACAGAGGAAGCAAGAGAATACCGCTGGGATACAGACTGCCAAAATGCCTTTGAGACCTTAAAAAAGCATTTAATAACAGCACCAATTTTAGGGTATCCACTGCCAGAAGGAGAGTTTATCTTAGATACGGATGCAAGTAATGTGGGAATTGGAGGAGATGTGGGAATTGGAGGAGTGCTGTCTCAGATTCAAGGAGGACAGGAACGAGTTCTCGGATATTTTAGTAAAGTTCTTTCAAAACCTGAACGGAATTATTGCGTCACGAGAAGAGAACTTCTGGCAGTAGTGAAATCAGTAGAGCAATTCTATCAATACCTCTATGGCAGAAAGTTTCTAATCCGAACCGACCATGCCGCCCTTAAGTGGTTGATGCAGTTTAAGAATCCAGAGGGTCAGATAGCCAGGTGGATCGAACGACTCCAAGAATACGATTTTAAGATTGAGCACCGGGCCGGAGTTAGCCATAGAAACGCTGATTCTCTTTCCAGAAGGCCATGCCCAGCAGAGTGTTCCCACTGCAACAAAACGGAATCCAAGGAAGCAGCAGTGCTAAGAACGACGATTGTCAACGACGACTGGACGCCTACTAAAATAAGGGAAGAACAAGAGAGAGATCCAGTTATACAGAAAATCCGAAAATGGAAAGAGGAAAACCGTCCACCGCCTTGGCAGGAAATATCAAACCTATGCTCAGTAGATAAGACGTATTGGGCCCAGTGGGACTCATTTATCATCGAAGATGGCTTGCTCAAACGAGTCCTGGAAAATGATGACGGTTCAGAGAAGAAAAGACAGTTGGTGATCCCAAAGAGCAGAATAGCAGAAGTACTTCGTCAGTTACACGACAGTCCATCGGAAGGGCATTTTGGTGTAAAGAAAACCCTTCAGCGAATTCGGGAACGGTTTTATTGGATGAACAGTTCCGACGATGTAAAAGACTGGTGTAAGAAATGTACTATTTGTGCCACGAGTAACGGGCCTTACCGAAAAAGGAGAGCTCCTGAGACAATATAATGTTGGAAGCCCGTTTGAAAGAATAGCTTTGGACATCGCTGGGCCATTTCCAGAAAGTGAAAATGGAGGCAAGTGCATGCTGGTAGTAATGGATTACTTTACTAAGTGGGTCGAGATTTACGCACTTCCCGACCAGAAGGCCGCCACCGATGCAGATAAGTTGATCCAAGAATATATCAGCCGATTTGGAGTGCCTTTGGAGATACATAGTGACCAAGGCAGGAACTTCGAAAGCGATCTATTCCAAGGAATATGTGATAGACTAGGCATGAAGAAAACAAGAACTACCGCGTATCATCCGCAATCGGATGGTATGGTAGAACGAATGAATAGGACAGTTGGCAAGTATTTGACAAAGATGGTGTCCGATCATCAGCGAGACTGGGACCAATACCTTCCGTTCTTCACAATGGCCTACAGATCTGCTGTTAACGAAACAACAGGCCAGACACCAGGCCAAAGTCCTATTCGGACGCGAAATGCGACTACCTTGTGATCTCGAGTTTGGATGTCGACCTGGAGAAGATGTAGCAGGTGAAGATTATGTGATCGAATTACGAAGAAGAATGGACGATGTACATGAGTTGGTCCATTCCCACCTTCAGATCGCTAGCGACCGAATGAAGAAACGGTACGATACACAAGCCGAAAAGGGTTGCTTTAAGAAGAACGACAAAGTATGGCTGTATAATCCCAAGAAGCGAAAAGGTTGTTCTCCCAAATTGCAGCAGTTTTGGGAAGGTCCATACCTCATCATGGAGAAGATCAACGATGTCATCTACCGAATAAGCAAGATTCCGAGGGGAAAGCCGATGATAGTACACCATAACCGGTTGGCATCTTTCGAAGGTGACCACGACGTAGATGAAGAAGTGGAAGTAAACCAAGTCCACGATGTGTCTGACCTCACGTTTGAGGAATTCATAGGTGCCTATGGAGGTACCGGTAAAGCGAGACATGGTGTTACCACTGAAGAAAAGCAAGATCTACTCGCGCTCCCCGATGACTACTCGCTGGCCCTTACCATCCCGGCCAGTATCAAAGACGCACCAGGGTTGGCAGCCGTCTTTCGAAGGAAGTTTGGTCGAGTTGCAGAACTTCAATGCCAAGTGCCAGCTCCCGGTAAAACCTTGAAACTCCAAGATGCATCACGTTACCTTTTCTACCTGGTAACAAAAGACACTGCCCGTGACCAACCTACCTACCGAGATGTATGGGAAGCCTTACTTCAATTGAGAGAGCACGTACTGGAGTCCGACGTGCAAAAGTTAGCCATGCCAAAGTTGGAGTGCCGCCAATTAGATTGGAGGGTTATCCGAAATATGGTGGAGGAGATCTTCAAAGACACCGAAGTCCAGGTGTTAGTCTGTTGCAATCCCCATAGTTACTGGTGCGGAGAGAAAACAGTCCCTTGCTATTTTTATACAACTGGAAGTTGTAAAAGAGGGTCCAGTTGCCGATACCAGCATACAGTTCCGGTTCCAGTCCCGACAAGGTTCCAGGAGGAACCATCTTTTAAGAGGGGGGCAATGTTACGATAAATATCCTGGCCTAAAAATAACTGTAAATACATGATGACTAATTCTAATATGTTGTAGATTATACGAGGTGATCCTACCTGCTGGCAGAATAGAAAACCGGTCAGACGATGAACTTCTAGTATAAATCAGAGAATTCTAGGCCAGTTGTGGCTTCTTATATAATAATGGATTTTTCATTGAAGCAGACAGTTAATTCTGAAGACGCGCTCGCGAATTTAATTGTTACGTACGGATATATATAAATTATTGTCAGATAAGTTAATATAAATAAAAAATAAATTAAATCCATAAGTGTTATAAATATTGAACCTTTTAATAAATTCACAACAATATTTACAAATAATATTGCACGTTTTAAATAATGCAGAAATAAATTTTATACATAATGACAAACTTAGAATGATGGTGTATAAAATCAAATACAAGCCCTCTAAAATATATAAAATAGTACATACTTTGTTTAAATTGTTTTACTTGTAGCACAAATTTTTTTGTAACACAAAACGAACACGTTATTACAAAGGTGAACTGCAGACTGAGTATAACAGAATGGATTCGTTCATTAAATAGGTAGGCTGGTATGACGTAACTCGACTGGAAATTATCGAGAATTGCAAGCTGAAGCTTGTTTACACGTGCACCGGATATTCTCGACTGTGAAAACGCTGAATCGTGAGAGAATGTTAAAAAGGAATGTAATAATATCCGCTAAAGTTCTCGTTAGCAGTATTTCGCATCATATTACGTCCAGCCGTATATGTATACCTATATGACTAACAAGCTGATTCTTGAAAAAAATTGTTGCACGTGTTTCCGACGACCGTGTGAGAAATTTTAAAAGGAAATGCACATCCGCTGGTTGGAATATTTATAAAGATTTATAAGTTTAATTATATAATAGAAGTTACTCGCAAATTACTAGTAATATATAAATTGGAAAATCAACGAATTTTTGGTTTTAGACTATTTGTTGTGGATAAAATATATACGAGGTTGATTAAAAGTTACTCGTAAAATATAAATTGAGAAAATTTAAAAGTTCTTAGAAACACGAAAAAAAAATGTTGTACATAAAATGATAGAAAATGTATAAAACATCTAACATAGAAACACGTAAAAAAGAAATGCTGTACATAAAAATGTATGAAATATCTGACAGAAACACGTAAGAGAGAAAGCATGGACAATCATGATGGAAAATGTATAAAATATCGAATAAAAATTGAGAAGTACTGGAAAGGATGATAAAAAATGTATAAAATATCTAACATAGAAACACGTAAGAATGAAAGCATGGACAATAATGATGTAAAATGTAAAAAATATCTGACATAGGAATACGTAAGAAAGAAATGCTGTACATAAAATGACAGAAAATGTGTAAAATATCTGACATACAATCACGTAGGGCAGAATGCATGGACAATAATGATAGAAAATATATAAAATATAACTGCTGTACATAAAATGATAGAAAAAATCTGACATAGAAACACGTAAGGCAGAAAGCATGGGCAATAATGATAAAAAAAAATATATCAAATATCTGACATAAAAACATGTAAGGCAGAAAGCATGGACAATATTGTTGGAAAATGTATAAAATATCTGACGTAGAAACATGTAAGACAGAAAAGCTATACATAAAATGATAGAAAATGTATAAAATATCTGACATAGAAACACGTGAGAATGAAAGCATGGACAATAATGATGTAAAATGTATCAAATATCTGACATAGGAACACGTAAGAAAGAAAATGTCTAAAATATATGGCATAGAAACACTTAAGGCAGAAAGCATAGGTAATAATGAACGATTTACATGTAAAATTTGCTGAATAGAGAATAATTATATGTCGAAACCAGCAGAGTCTAACATATTATTCAATTGCCAACAATGAGCATAGATGTAAACAACAACAAAATCTTTATTATCCCCATCACAAACATCGCTAACACTGAATATTACCAACAGGCGAAGGTCTACTCGGATGGTGTTACGATGAAAACAGGAGTGTGTAAAAGTAAATCGACGTCGGCATATTGTAATGGTACTCTAGAGTTCAAATACGACAAAAAAATGGTTTTTGCTGTAATACAGATGCTAGGATATAAATAAAAGTAATGTTTATAGTATTTGTTTTTTGTTTGTTTATAACTCAGTTGTTGAAATGGCCTATTGTAAATACGAAGAACATGTTCTAATAGAATACCTGCGGGAACACTTAACAACAATATTTTTAACAAAATATGGTGTGTACAAAAATATTATTCAGCAAAAGAGTGAGAATTTTAAACGTAATACGAGAAAATTAAACATATTGACAAATAATATTGCATGTTTTAAATAATGCTGAAATAAATTAACAATATGACAAACTTAGAATGATGGTGTAAAAAATCAAATGCGAGCCCTCTAAAATATATAAAATAGTATCCACTTTTTAATTTTTATTTGTAGCACAAACACCAAACGAACACGCTATCACAAAGGTTAACTGCACACTGCAAGTATAAAAATGTATTCGTTCATTAAATAGGCAGGCTGGCATGACGTAATTCGACTGGAAATTACCGAGAATTGCAAGCCGAAGCTTGTTACACGTGCACTGGATATTATATTGCGAACTTCTCGATGTGGGAACGAAAATAGTGATTGGAATTCAATTACATCCGGTGACGTCAAATAGCAAACAACAGATTTTCTTTATAATATAATATTTCAAGGAATTATTATAATATATGAAAACTTTTATTAGTAATTATACCGGGGGTAATTAAAAATTATGAAGTAAAACTAATTTTAGCGTTATTAATGAATATATAGTAACATACGAGATATATGACACTACTAATATTCTTATATATGCTGTAATATACATGTTAATTTATTGATATAAAGAAGGCCTCAGACTAAGCATTAAATAAACAAACCACCGAATCCATACATACGACACATCCAAGGAAAGTACGATGGTATTATGAATATGTTGAGATATAAAAATAGATATGGAGACTGCTAAAAGAGCGCTACATACTATATTGATTATTCATGAAAGTATAGCGACATATGTGACATCATATAATACAATGAACGGCAATAGACACACTAGAAGGTAAATTGGTATTTATTGACCTAAAGAAGGCGTCTGACACAGAAAAAACAAAGAACCAGTCGAATCCTAACATGTGACACATCAAGTGAAAGAGGAAAATTTAACGAATATGCTAAGATAGAGAAACAAAACATAATGAATACTAAAAAAGGCACTATACACTATCTTTGATATTAATGACAGTATAGTGACATATTTGACATCATATGATACTATGTACGACAATAGAAACACTATAAAGTAAATTTGTATTTATTGACCTAAGGAAGGCGTCTGATGCAGTAAAAAACAAACAGCCAGTCGAATCCTAACATGTAACACATCAAATGAAAGGGGAAGATTTAACGAATATACTAAGATAGAAAAACAAAACATATTGAACACTAAAATGGCTCTATACACTATCTTTGCTATTAATGAACTTATAGTGACATACGTCATACAATATGATGCTATGGACGATAATAGACACAGTATAATATCAACTTACATTTATTGACCTAAAGAAGGCATCTGACACACTAAAACAAACATCCAGTCGAAACCTAACATGTGACACATCAAATGAAAGGGGAAGAGCTAACAAATATATTATGATAGAAAAACAAAACATGACCACTAATAAAAGGGCACGATACACCATTTTTAATAATAATAAAATTATAGTGAAATACGTTATATAATAGGCTACTAATGATGGTAATAGATTTATCCTATAAGAAAAATTTTAATTTATTGAGTCGAAGAAGACCTATGACTGAGTATAAAATAAAGTGATAATTAAGCGTTGAAAAAGCGATGAAAAGCGATCACTTTTCATCTTTTACATCGTTTTTTAACATTTTTAAAAAATTTCTATTTATCAATGATTTTACATGTCTCTATATGGGATCAACAAGTACGTAAAACGATGAAAAGCGACAGTTTTTCATCGCTTTTACCACGTCACGCCCCCTACAAATGTCAACGTAATTAAACTTAGACAGAGTTTCGATAGGTAATTTATTAGGTTAACTCGTGTCACGCGTCACGTCAAAACGTCACTTTTGCATCCAAACGTCACGTTTTAACATCAAAATGTCACCCGCCACATATCATGTATAAACGGCACATTTTTACGTGAAGACATCACGCGTCACGTCAAAACTTCACGAATCACGTCAAAAACGTCACGTTTTAAAGTCAACACGTCACACCTTACATATGGATAATATAGGAGTAAAGCGTCATTTCGTCTCTGGAGTAAAGTTAGCGATGGTTGAGCGATGGTTAATTTATTAGGTTAGTCACTACGTGATTGTATGTCAGATATTTTACACATTTTCTGTCATTTTATGTACAGCATTTCTTTCTTACGTATTCCTATGTCAGATATTTTTTACATTTTACATTATTATTGTCCATGCTTTCATTCTTACGTGTTTCTATGTTAGATATTTCATACATTTTTTATCATCCTTTCCAGTACTTCTCAATTTTTATTCGATATTTTATACATTTTCCATCATTATTATTGTCCATGCTTTCTCTCTTACGTGTTTCTATGTCAGATATTTCATACATTTTTATGTACAGCATTTCTTTCTTACGTGTTTCTATGTTAGATATTTTATACATTTTCTATCATTTTATATACATTTCTTTTTTACGTGTTTCTAAGAACTTTTAAATTTTCTCAATTTATATTTTACGAGTAACTTTTAATCAACCTCGTATATATTTTATCCACAACGAATAGTCTAATACCAAAAATTCGTTGATTTTTCAATTTATATATTACTAGTAATTTGCGAGTAACTTCGTATATTATATAATTAAACTTATAAATCTTTATTATAAATATTCCAACCAGCGGATGTGCATTTCCTTTTAACATTTCTCACACGGTCGTCGGAAACACGTGCAACAATTTTTTTCAAGAATCAGCTTGTTAGTCATATAGGTATACATATACGGCTGGACGTAATATGATGCGAAATACTGCTAACGAGAACTTTAGCGGATATTATTACATTCCTTTTTAACATTCTCTCACGATTCAGCGTTTTCACAGTCGAGAATATCCGGTGCACGTGTCAACAAGCTTTAGCTTGCAATTCTCGATAATTTCCAGTCGAGTTACCTCATACCAGCCTGCCTATTTATTGAACGAATCCATTCTGTTATACTCAGTCTGCAGTTCACCTTTGTAATAACGTGTTCGTTTTGTGTTACAAAAAATTTGTGCTACAAGTAAAACAATTTAAACAAAGTATGTACTATTTTATATATTTTAGAGGGCTTGTATTTAATTTTATACACCATCATTCTAAGTTTGTCATTATGTATGTAATTTATTTCTGCATTATTTAAAACATGCAATATTATTTGTAAATATGTTGTTTAATTTTCTCGTTTTTAAAATGGAACAGTGCATTTCACAAATAATAAAGTAATTGTTGATTAAAAAAAATAGAGACATACAAAAAATATTTTAAAATTTTGGTTTTATACCAAATCTGTTATCCATTATTTTTTTCCAGGTTTTTTCATATTGTTTATTAATTTATGTACTATTTAAAACATGCAATTTTATACATTTTCTATCATTATTATTCATGCTTTCTGCCTTTCGTGTTTCTATGTCATATATTTTATACATTTTCATTCATTATTGTCCATGCTTTCTGCCTTATGTGTTTCTATGTCAGGTATTTCATACATTTTTATGTACAGCATTTCTTTCTTACGTGTTTCTACGTCAGATATTTTATACATTTTCCATCATTTTATGTACAGCTTTTCTGTCTTACATGTTTCTATGTCAGATATTTTATACATTTTCTATCATTATTGTCCATGCTTTCTGCCTTACGTGTTTGTATTTCAGATATTTCACACATTTTCTATCATTTTATGTACAGCGTTTATTTTTTATGTGTTTCTATGTCGGATATTTTATACATTTTCCATCATTATTGTCCATGCTTTCTGTCTTACATGGTTCTATATCAGATATTTTATACATGTTTTTCTATCATTTCATGTACATCATTTCTGTCTTAGAGTTACCGTAGCGTATTGTGGTAGTCATATCTTTACTCGATGGCTGAGTTTTTCTTTTATCTAACATAATATATTTACTTTCAATTTTCACATCCAAAGTATATACTCTAAAACTATATATACTCTATAATTATATATACTCTAAAAATGTATTTAATTTAATTTTTCTTTGTTAATACACCTGAAATATTTTAACGTTGAATATTTGATGGTCCTTTCCGGAGTATAAAAAGGATGGTCGACATTTTCCAGCACGGATTCACGCTTGTGTACCTTCACGAAGGGAGTTGTACTTAAACCTATTAGTTGATCGTGAGACGGGACCTGCAAAGTGCGCTGTCAACTAGGGTTAGGTATATACAGTGCATTCCGTATGTTTTATAAACATGATCAGGGGAAATTGTTGCCTGATGGCTATCGAAGAACCGTCTATGACCAACATATATTCTTACAGAGCGCAATGTTCATTATCCACTTTAAAACAATAAATTACTTGCTCGTCGTAGATAAACTATAGTATGCACATATTTACGCTTTCCTTTCACCTTTCATTTGACGCCTTGTACGTCAAAATCGGATAAATAACAACGAAGATATATTGTAATGGTCTTTCGGCACGTTAGTTTATTTGAACATAATTTATGGATGGTAATCATTCGTTGGTTAGTCTTCGTCATAATTGGATTATATCTGAATATCATTGTAAAATGGTAATTATGTAGATAAAATATAATATGCATCAAATCGAAAAATAGTCATCTTGGAGATTTATGTATAGTAGTGGATATGTAGATAAGACTCTTGACTAATTATACGTTCAGATGAGATCTGTGTGTATTAGTGAGTGTTCAGCGGGACTCTTGTCGAATTGTACGTTCAGTGGAGATTTGTGTATAGTAGTGGTCGTTCAGAAGTGGCTTGTAGAGATGGTTTAGGTCCTTGTCGGTTTGTGATCATCCAACTCATTTCTATGTCGAGTAATATTCGCTAGTTGTTTGAACATACTGGAAGAATGGTAAATTCGTTTTTAGTCCTCGTTATAATTGGATTATATCTGAATATCGTTGTAAAATAGTAATTGTTGTAGATAAAATATAATATGCAATAAAACGTTATCGCATACCAATAATCGTATTTGTGAGTTGTGTATAGTAGTTACTATTCGGAGGATACTTGTAATGACTGCTTAGATGAGATTTATATATTTATGTATAGTAGCTGATGACTTACATTTCCGTCTTTCCTGTTGTGTCCAATATAATACTTTTTTGTTATTTTGTTGTCGCCCATTTTGTGGACGTGTCCATACCAGTGTAGTTGCGATGTCCTTCGTTATTCTCTGATTAACGCACATAATTTCTTACTATTCTTTCATTTCTTACTCTGACAAATTTCGTTTTTTTTTTTCGACAGATTTTCTTTAGCGATTGTTCTGTCCTATCTTGAGTCTAGTATACAACTGTTATACGTCTGATATGAGTTAGAACGCGTCTGCTATACATCTCCTATGCGTTAGATAGTGTCAGGTATACGTCTGCTATATGTTCGATCGCGTTAGATATCTGTTACAGTTCGTTTACAGTTAGGGTACGTTACATGTTGTTATCCGAAGTTTAAAATTGCTAAACATCGATAGGTTACCTGAGAATTATTTTCTAGTCATTCTGATGCGATATACCCATCGTATGGCCCTTGAGAATATCACGTTTTTCTATATTCTATTACCTATTCCGTTATTACAGAGTACAGTGTGGTAGACTAAAATAAGTGTGGAAGAAATAAAGCACGATATGTTGTTTATATGTTTATTTCGATTTTATTATGGATATCTAAACATTACAGTATAATTCGTTATTCCATGATTAACAAATTTACATTTACCAAACAACCTTTCCGATTCTTTGTTGGAGCAAAATGCTGTGAATTGGTTATTTTTCTTTACATGTTCTATAAGTTTGCATGCGTATCCTCTTTTTCGATGATGAGGTAATGTATATACGTAATCTAATACTCTTGGTACATCATGCTGTCTGAGTGGATCAAAGGTGCATTTTGAAAATAGAACAAACGGTACTGGTTCTTCGCTGATATAAAAGATATAGCAGGTAATTTCTGTGTTTGTCATCCATTGATCAATAAGTATATCATCTAAATTTAAGCGTTTTATTTTTCTGACTGCGTTCGGACCTCTGAACAACTTGATTTATCCATCTTACTTCTTAGAAGGCTTGATACATACTGAGTTTTATTCAATCATGTAACCTCTATCAGGTCGACTTTTATCCCACACGACTGCGCGCCTCGGGGTGGAATCTCTTTGGTCATGACTTCATTCTCATTGTTTTGAGAGGCGTTTACATGTTACCATTCAGGTGTTTACTTACCGTTCCTGTGTCATCAGTGGTCGATACATGTTGGGGTGTGGTGCATGAGGGTACGTATTGGTTAGGGCCTGGTGATACGAGAATACATAACACCACGGTTTGGGCCGTTTACATGTCATCATTGGGCTTTGACATGTCACCATTCAGGCGTTTACTTGTGGATGTTCCTATACCACCATTGGTCGATTGTTTCGATGAACTGTAATGTTCGTGGAATCCCCTTCTAAATAGGTCCAATAGCAACAAAGATATGATTTAGCGTCGTTTTCACAATGTTGTCATGTTTGTTTCTCTGTTAGCCTTAGTGACTACTCTCCATTCCTTCAACGTTTATTATGCTAAAATTCGATCAATAGCAACAAAAATCCGATATAGTGCCATTTTGACAATGTCTTTGTCTTTGTTTTTATAATAACATATTTTGATATCTTCTCCTCTTTCCAACGAGCCCTCATTCGCGAAGATCGGACCAATAGAAACGAAGATATGGTGTAGTGCCTTTTTGGCAATGTCTTGTCTTTGTTTTTGTGTAAAAGTATTGGATATCCCCCTCTTTTATTTAACGTGTTACAAGTAGTAATCTGACTAATAACAACACAAAAACGATATAGTGCTGTTTTGGCATTGTCTTTGCGTGCTTTTTTGTCTTAACATATTCGTTACCACCTCCCAATTCTATTGATACCTTGCACGTTGTTGTTCGTTGAGCTGTTTAGGCTTTACAAGCTTAGTGTCCTTTTGGCAATGACGTCATCTTTATTTTCATGTTAAAGTATTCGTTTGTCCCTCCCCTTTCCATCGATACCTTACACATTGTTATACGTTGAGCCGTTTAGACGCTACAAGCTTAGTATCCTTTTGGCAATGCCGCCATCTTTGTTTTTTTTTGCTTTAACATATTCGTTACCTCCTCCCCTTTCCAACGATACCTCACACGTCACGATGTTGTACATTCCCATTCTTTTCATTTCCGGCGATAGCCGCTGCTGTACGTTATATTCGTTTGATATCTCATACGTTGTTGTTTTTTATCTCCATGTATTCATTACCCCTTCCTCTTTCATTTGACGCCTTATACGTTGCAATCGGACCAATAGACCCGGAGATACGTTATAGTGTCGTTTTGGCATTGATTTTGTTTCATGTTTTCATTTTGATGTATTCGTTATTCTCTCACCTTTCGTTTGACGCCTCATACGTTGCAATCGGACCAATAGACCCGGCGATACGTTATAGTGTCGTTTTGACTATGCCGCCATCTTTGTTTTTTCTCTCTACGTGTTCCCCGTTCCCTTCCCGTTCGTTTGACATGTCATACGTCGCGATCCGCCGAGCCAACGCCCCCTTTTTCCAACAACTCCTGTTACACTTTAAAAGAATTGACGCTATTTTCAAGTTTGAACGATACGAAAAGAAGAAGAATTCACGCTATTTTCACGTTTGGACGATTTTTCACAAAAGAAGAAGAATTAACGCTATTTTCATGTATCGACGACACCTCGAGTACCCCCGTCCCCCTGCACCCCTCGACGGCCCCACTCGCCCCTCCTTCGCCCTACCACCACCACCCCGTAGCCAAAACAGTGTTACCCATAGCTGCGCGAAACCCGTTGCGCGTACGGTTCCAACAATACCTCATACGTCGCGATCCGATGAGCTGTTTTACCCCCACCACGAAATTAGCCAAAAACGAGCAGAATGGACCTTAGCGATTTCTTATGGGATTTAACATGGGAAAAATAGCCAGAACTGTCCTAGCCCTTTTACTTAGATGGAAAGTAAAACACATGGAATAGCCCTGCTAAAAGTAAAACTGTTTTCTCTGAATCTGAACTGATAAAAAATAATTTTGTCGTAGAATGAAAATAAAACACATCGTGCATCAATATGTTTTGTATTCAACTTAAGTATAATACAGAGAATCAAACCTAACAAATAATTTTGCCTTAGATGAAAAATAACACTCATCATATAGCCCTAGGATAATTTAGCCCTTTTTTTCTTTTCTTTCAGGCACAACTCATATATTTAGCTGATATTTGTCTTACGATATTAATAAAACAAGTTTTGTTTACAACGTAAATATAATAGAGTGAATCGGACCTAAAGAAAAATATTCTTGTTTTATTTGGAAAATAAAATACATGGTATAGCCCTAGTAGAACTGGATCTGTTTTCTCTTCGTTTTCTTGGGTAATGGTCGTATATTTAGCCCGTATTAATCTTATGTTATCAACAGAACAAGTTTCCTGTACAACATAAATATAAAGCACTGAATCGGACATACGAAAACTAATTTTGTTTTAAAAGGAAAATAAAACACATGATGCATCAACAAGTTTCCTCTAAAACATAAATATAATGCAGAGAATTAGACCTGACGAAAAATATTTTTAATTTAGATGGAAAATAAAACACATTCTGTAAGTCTACTAAATTTGGAGCTATTTTCTGTTGGTTCTTTCTGACAAAACTCGTAAATTTAAATCGAGTTTGTCTGATGGTGCTAATAGAAAGAGTTTTCTGTTCAACGTAAACTTAATACAGTGAATTGGACCTGACAAACAATTATTGTGTTTAAGAAGGAAAATAAAACATATGGTGTAGTGCTAGTAAAATTGGAGCTATTTGTTTTTTGTTTTTTTAGGTAAAACTCGTATATTTAGCTGGTGTTTATATTAGGATATGAATAGAACAAATTTCGTTTACAATGAAAAAAAAAGTAGTGTGAATCTGAACTGACAAAAAATAATTTTGTTTTAGAAGGAAAATATAACACATGGTGCAACAACAAGTTTTCTGTAAAACGTAAATATAATACAGTAAATTAGTTCCGACAAAAAATGATTTTAATTTAGATGGAAAATAAAACACATGGTATTGCCCCAGTGTAATTGGATTTATTTTCTCTTTATTTTTTAAGGTAAACTCGTATATTTAGCTCGTATTTATCTTATGTTATAAATAGAACAAGATTCCTGTACATGGTAATATATAATACAGTAAATCGGACATGACGAAATATAATTTTATTTAGAAGGATATTAAAACATACGTGCATTAAAATAGTGCATTAACAAGTCTCCTGTACAAAATAAATATAATACAGTGTAATCATACCTACGAAAACTAATTTTGTTTTAGAAGGAAAATAAAACACATTCTATAGGTCTAGTAAATTTGGAGCTGTTTTCTATAGGTACCTTCCAACAAAACTCATATATTAAACTCATGTTTATCTTATGATATGAATAGAACAAGTTTCGTTTAAAACGAAAAAATAGTAGTGTGAATCTGAACTGATGAAAAATAATTTTGTTTTAGAAGGAAAATAAAACGCATGGTGCAGCAACAAGTTTCATGTACAACGTAAATATAATACAGTGAATTTGACCTAACGAAAAATAATTTGGTTTTAGATGGAAAGTAAAACACATGGAATAGCCCTAGGAAGAGTGAATCTATTTTGTCTCTGTTCTAGGTCAAACTCATATATTTAGCTGGTGCTTGTCTTATGATATTAATAGAATAAGTTTCTTTTACAATGCAAATATATTAGAGTGAATCCTGACAAAACTTGGAGCTGTTTTCTGTTTGTCACATCTTATAAAACTCGTATATTTAGCTCGATTTTATCTGATGGTGCAAATAAAAGAAGTTTCCTGTGCAACATTAATATTATGAAGCGGACATGACCAAAAATATTTTTATTTTCGATGAAAAATAAAACACCTGGTATAGCCCTAGTGTAATTGGAGCTGATTTCTCTTTGTTCTTTCAGGTAAAACTCGTATATTTAGTTGTTGTTTATTTTATGCTATAAATAGTTTTACAAGTTTTGTTTACCGCGTAAATATAATAGAGTGACTCACACCTGACGAGAAATATTTTTGTTTTAAATGGAAAATAAAACACATTCTATAGGACTAATAAATTTTGAGCTGTTTTCTGTTGGTACCTTTTGTTAAAGTTTTAAACTTAAATCGAGTTTGTCTGATGGTGCAAGTAAAAGGAGTTTCCTGTTCAATGTAAACATAATACAGTGAATTGGAATTGAAGAAAAATTATTTTGTTTAAGAAGGAAAATACAACACACGGTATTGTCCTAGTAAAATTGGAACTGATTTTCCTTGTTATTTTACATAAAACTCATATATTTATCTGTTGTTTATCTTTATGATATAAATAGAACAAGTTTTGTTTACCACGTAAATAAAATAGAGTTAATCAGACCAGACGAAAAATATTTTTGTTTTAGATGAAAAATGAAACACATTCTGTAGGTCTATTAAATTTGGAGCTGTTTTCTGTTGGTATCTTTTGACAAAACTCGTAAATTTAAATTGAGTTCGTTTGGAGGTGCTAAAAGGTAAAAAAGTCACAACTTTTTTAAGTTCTTCCCAAAGGAAAGAAGAGAAAATAATTATCACAATGCATATTTGGTTATCAGTAAAGGAACAAACATGGTTACTCGCTTCTCGTCTAGCGACTCATCAAGACATTGAATTAAAACATAAACTAGACTGGGTCACGGATAATAGGTTTAAAACAAATGGAATAAAACAAAGGTTACTATTTTAACTGGGCTTAGAAATTTAGGTTATTTCTCGAAATAAATTCTGTTAAGTAATTATATAAAATTTTGTTATTTAATGACTAGACTTCGGCAAATATGCATATTGCATATTTTGCATATTGTGCATATTTTATGCAAATATTTCATATTTTGGCATATTTAATAAAAGTTTGCATAAAGTGCATAAAAGTTCAGATTTTTATACTGTATTTGAAAATTTTTAAACATACCAATTTATTTCAATTCTTGTATAAAATTTAGTAGTCATTTTAATCAAGAAATGATCTAAGTACGTAATCTCTACAGGTACAAAACATTTACAATTTCAAAGAAGATCAATTTAAGTAGCCCTCAACATTCTTAGAAAGTCTCGGTCACTGAGGCATTCAGTTATTGGATAATCGCTAAGGGTTCGCTCATTTGCATTTTATGATCTAATCCCCAAATCTATCTACAATTTATTGTATCTTAACAGCAGGTAAACGGCTAATAGTTTTGTTCCTAATTTAGGGATTTTCCAAAATCTCCCAGTTTATTGAATTAGATACCTAAACATTTCTAATTTGATGCTCAGATTTGTAAATCATTTTTGTTTTGATATTCAAAGCGTAAACACTCGTTGTGCGTAACAAAACGGAAGATTGTGATTTTATAATGCCTAAAACAACCAGTGCTTCAACTTGGATTAAACCTTATAAAGAGCTGTCTATGGATATGGGAAAAATCTACTGTTCAGTCTGTGGCAAAATTGTAAGTATCTAATATTTTCTATTAAATATCTAATATTTCATACATACAGGGTGTTTCCAAATGACACTTACAACGTTTGACTGTAGATACTTCTCGAAAAATTGAACAAAACGATATAGTTAATGAGGGGTCAAACTTATTTACTTTTCGAGATACAGGGTGTTAAAATTAAAAAAAAATTAAATTCTTTTAGTTAATAACAACAATAACTTTAAAACCAATAAACGTATTTACTTGAAATTTAGTACTCGTAGGTTGTTTTTAAATGAAAAATAGCTTCCTTTAGTGAGAAAAAATTGTCCATGGTACAATACAATGGTGTGTATTTAAAAAAATTTTTCACCTTTACTTTTTTTTATGAAGTCAGCTATTCTAAAACACAATTATTTTTATTGTAATTGAATTAACAAAAAAAAAACTTTTGTTGAATTTTAAAATAAGTTATATGATGTACTAATGGTTAGTAACAAAAACTAATTTGTGGATTAATACTGCATTTAAAACACTTGGCGAATGTTTTTTTTTTCCAAACCAGTTATTTGATTAACCAAAAACACCTTGTATATTTTTATATTTTAAAGGTTGGGTTAAAATAAAGGTTTTTATTTTTATTTATAGATAGCATGTGAGAAGAAATTTCAGATAGACCAACATGTGAGAACTGCTTCACACATTGCAAAAAAAGGAAAAATAGGAGGAAAACATCAAACTTCAATGGCTAAATGTTTCCAATCTACTTCAAAAAAATTAGATGAGCAAGAAACTTTTAATGAAGGCTTGTGTCGCGCATTAGTGTCTGCAAACATACCGCTTACAAAATTAGCAAATGTAAATTTTAGTTCGTTTCTAAAAAAATATTGCAAACTTAATGTTCCAAGTGATCGGTCTCTAAGAAAAAATAATGTGAACGGGCTATACTCGTCGGTGTTAATTAATATTAAGGAAGAAATTGCAGATAATTATTTTTACATATCTGTAGACTGTATACTGATTCATCAGGAAAGTATATTGCTCATTTATTGATTGGTGTTCTTAAAGAAGATACCTTACCAAAATCTCATCTTATTTCATGCCAGCAACTTGAGAAAACAAAAGCTTTAACAATTTCGCGTTTTATACAAGAAACATTAGCAACTTTTTTTCTTCCGACAACTATTCCTTCTAATAAATTACTGCTTATTTTATCGGATGCTGCTCCTTATATGGTGAAAGCAGGACAAAATTTAAAAATATTTTTCCCAGATTTAATACATGTTACTTGTGTAGCGCATGGATTAAACAGAGTTGCAGAGGAAATACGAAAAAAGTTTCCTCTTGTAAATACCATGATATCCAGTATCAAAAAAGTATTTCTTAAATCTCCTATAAGAATTCAACTTTATAAAGAAATGTTACCTAACATTCCTCTTCCACCACAACCTATTTTAACACGATGGGAAACATGGTTAGAAGCAGCTAATTTTTATGCAGATCATTTTGTTAAAATAAAGAACATAATTGATACGTTAACAGATGAAAGTTCCCAATCTCTTTTGGATTCTAAACAAACTTTTCAGAGTAACTTGCTTCAACAAGAACTTTCATTTATAAAATCAAATTTTAGTTTTGTTCAAAAAACAATTACTCAGTTAGAATCACCAAAACTGTCATTGTTCGAAACCACAGCATTAATAACAGAATTTGCGTCATGTAGTATAATAATAGTAGGAAATATTTAGTTATGTACACTTTTTTTTTTAAATAAAATTGTTACTATTTTACGATTTTTTTATTTATTTTTATGCATATTTTGTAAAATATTTGCATATTTTCGGGTAAACACGTGCATATTTATGCGCATATTTTCTACATTTTTATTTGCATATTTGCCGAAGTCTATTAATGACAAAAGGTAACAAAGAGGGTTAGAGGGTGGAAGGATTTTATGTTTGATTAAATGTTTTATTAAGTCGTCAGCTTTTTGTATATATTTTGTACATTCAAAGAAAAGGTGGTTTAAATCTGCTTCTTTTTACAAACTTCACATAAATTGGAATTTACAATTTTAAGTTTTGCCAGATAAGCCGGATAACATGCGTTATCCGGCTCATCCTGATTTCATTCTGATAATAGATGTAATGTATCTACGTGGAACAGAGTAATTTTGAAACCAAAATTCACTCAGGATTGTGGGTTGTATGAGTGCATATTATATTGTTAGTTATAGTGTTGACTATATTCATGATATTCTTGTTTCCACTGATTGTTTACAATATTCTTAATTGTTACAAATATATCTGGTATGCAGAGCTTATAATCTATTTTCGCACCAAAATCAACGGCTTTCTTAGCTAATATATCTACATGCTCATTAATTCATTATGCTCAAGCCCTATGTGAGCTTTAATCCACAAAAATCAAACTGTTCTTTGTTCCTGTTGAAATTCAAACATACTTATTTAAAGTTCTTTAATGCTTCATAAATTGCTATGGCTTCAGTAGTAAAAATTGAAAAATTATGATCTAGAGTAAACATGTTTTCTATACTTTTTGAAGGAATATAAAAAGCGCATCCAGTGCCAAAAGAAGACTTTGGTGCGTCTGTATAAATGGCTGTTGATGCTGGCCAGTTTTCTAATAAATTCCTTAAAATATTGTAGCCGATTGTAGTATTTACATGGTACCTTGGTTTAATTACCGTAACAGTTTGCAAAAAACATAAAAATTCTTTAAAGTTTGAATTATTGTATGTGTATGAGTTGGTCTAATCGCAATTTGAGAGATTTCTAAAAACGTCACAAAGTGAAGGAGAGTTTTTGTGGATCCAATATTTATTTCTTAAATCTGCATTATTAAATTTGCTAATACTGCAGTAAAACGAGAGGTTTCTATGCCTAATGTTAATCAGAAATGTTTTACTAAGATATTCTTTTCTATATTTGAGTGGAAATTCTAGTGTTTCAACATATAACTAATTGGTTGGAGTTGATTTCATAGTACCTAGGCAAATCCGTAATGTTGTATTTTGAAACACGTCTATATTCCCTATGATTGATCGTATATGTACGATCGATAAAAAAGTAAGCAGTTTCTACATCGGCTCCCCACCAAGTTTTAGTAATTACTTTAAGGAAATTTAATCCCTTATTACATCTATTTAACATGAAGTCAATGTGTAACTTCTAAGTTAATTTACGGTCACGAATCATCCCTCAGTATTTAAATGAAGAACACAAATAATTTTCCCGACTGTTCACTGTTAACTTGTCTATTTTTGGGAGATTATGCCTGGTGAAAATATATAGACTAGATTTACTTGGTGCTATTTCGAACCCTTTTTACTTATCTTATCACTTATCATCAGCGTATTGTATTATATTAAAACTGTTATTTACTATGGAGACATTGTGCAAATTAGATGTATATAGATTAAATAATAAAGGGCTCAAAACTGATCCTTGTAGAAGTCCTAGGTTGTTATATCGAGGACCTATAATTTTAATTGTTATTTGATCTTAAATAAATTTTTCTGCAAGTCTAAAAATTGAGAATGCTTTTCACTAATGCACCTGGTATATGAAAATGTCTAATCATTTTTTCCATAAGTATGTCAAGACAAACATTATTATAAGCACCTTCTATGTCCAAACATATTGTAGGTAGGTATGTATTATTGGAAAATATGTTCTGAATGTGCGTTACTAATGTAACAGGAGCATCTATAGTACCACATCCTTTTTTGTATCCAAATTGAAGGTCTGGAAGTAATTTCTTCTTATCCAACCACCATTCCAGTTTATGTTTGATCATTCGTTCTAATGTTTTTACAAGACAAGACATCAGGGAAATGGGTCTATATGACTCGGATAAATTGAGATTTTTACCTGGTTTGATAATAGAAATGATAATTACCTCTTTAAATTTATGAATAACTGAATTATTGATAATTAGGTCATTGAACATATCCAATAAAAATAGTTTAGCAATTTTTGGAAGGAACTGAATCATAAGATATTTAATATTATCCAATCCTGGACATAAATTATTTCTGTTTTAAGTGTATACTCTAATTCACTAATATTAAATGGTTCTAGTAAAAATTCCTTTTCGTTGTATGTAGAATGTATTGTAATTTTCCGTGGTATTACAGATGGTGGTGTTATTTGATCTAAAAATTGTTCCTCTAATGTACTGTCAAAGCATTTTGTGTTCGATATTGGTTTTCTGTTTATTTTCCTGGCTTGATTCCATAAAGCTGATGATGGAGTATTTTTATTTAAGGCGGAGACAAAATTTTTCCAACTTTGTTTGGATATTACTTTTAGTTTTTTCTTACCGTTTGCTATGGTCTCTTGGCATTTCAAATAATTTTCAAAATTCGAATTATGTTTATATATTGAAATGGATTCTTGTCTCTTACTGATGACTATATCGCAGTCTCTATTCCACCAAGAGGGAGGGTTTTGAATTTTGTTTTTAAAAAGTTAATACTGTGGAATTGAAATTTCTGCTGCCTGGTTGATCCCATCTACTAAGAAACTGTATTTTTCTGATATATTTTCCATTTGGTATTGCTTATCAAAAAATTGTTTAACAGAAAATGCATATAAATACTAATTGGCCTTTTTGTATTCCACTTGATTGCAGGATTAATCTTTTTAATTTTATTCTTGGAATTCATTTCCATGTTGATGACAAAATGGTTTGAGCCTAACCTATCTGGATAGACGGACAAGATTATTTTACTAGTTAGTTAAGGTGAGGCGAAAGTTACATCGATGGCTGAAATATTTTGATCAGGTCGGGTAAGAATAGTTGGTTGGCCGTTATTCATTACTAAATAACCCAAATCATCTGCAGCTGTTATAAGTTGTTTCTCAATTACGTCATTAAAATTCGATCCCGAGATTGTATGATGAGCGTTGAAGTCTCCACCTATAATTGCTGGTTTACTTCTTTTTTTTCAGCCTTAAGTAATCCAACTTTGGACATAGGCCTCCCCCAAATCAATCCAGTGTCGTATATTTTACGCCACTTGCTTCCAGTTCTGTCCTCCGATCTTCTTAATGTTATCAGCCCATCTCATTTGTGGTCTTCCTTAGCTTTTCTTTTCTAACCATGGCCTCCACTGTTGTATTTCGTGGTTCCATCTCTTATCCTTCAGTCGGGCATTGTGTCCTGCGAAGCTCCATTTTAATTTGGCAGCATGTTCTCCTGCGTCTTTTACTTTGGTTTTGCTTCTAATCTATTTGCTTGTTTTTTTGTCTATAAGTCTTACCCCGAGCATTGATCTTTCCATCGCTCTTTGTGCTTTTACTATTTTATCCATATTGGACTTGGTGAGTGAACCATACGTGAGTATAGGGAGGATACACTGATCGTAAATTCTGGTTTTCAAATACTGTCTCAGTTTTCCAAATCCTGCCCACGCTAACTTTATTCTTCTGGTAATTTCAGCAGTTTGGTTTTCTTTGTTAATTTTCATTATCTGTCCCAGGTAGATGTATTCACTTACTGTTTCTAAATTTATGTCGTTCAATGTTATTTTTGGAATATTAGGTGTATTTGTCATTATTTTTGTTTTTTCCAAGTTTATCTTAAGACATACTTTTTCCAAAGCTTGAACTAGTTGCGTCATCATGGTCTGTAGTTCTTCGAAACTTGTAGCGAATATTACAATGTCATCAGCGTATCTTAAATGACTCAGTTTTCTTCCATTAACATTTACTCCCTTATCTGCCCTTATCTGCCTTATATAATGTCTTTGAACACGTCTTCAAGTCCAAGTGTGAATAGCTTTGGTAAGATAACATCTCCCTGGCGAACTCCTCTGTTGATTGGTATAGCTTTGGTTTTCGCATCAATTTGAATTTTTATTGTAGCTTTCTTGTAAATATTGTGTATGAGCATTCTATATCAGGAGTCTATCCTGCAGTTGTTCATAGCTCTCCCTATTGTCCAAAGTTCTATGGAGTCGAATGCCTTTTCATAATCAACGAAGCCAATATATAAGTTCAAGTGATATTCATTGGCTTTCTCTATTAGAGTTCTGACTGTAAGAAGATGATCCGCTGTACTGTAACCTTTTCGGAATCCTACCTGCTCTACCGGTTGATAGCTATCGAGCTTGACGTTAATCTGTTAGTTATTACTCTCATAAACAATTTGTACATTTGGAACAGCAGGGAGATTCGCTTATAGTTCTTGAGATCTTCCCTGTCTCTCTGTTTGAATAGAAGTAATGTCAAACTTGCATTTCAATCATCTGGGACTTCTCCTCTGTGAAGACATTCGTTGAAAAGTTTTTTTCAATTCTTCGAGAATAATTTTATTCCCCTCCTTCAACATTTCTTCAAGTATTCGATCTGGACTAGGAGCCTTATTGTTCTTTAGTTGTGCTATAGCTTGTTTTATTTCAAAGAATTATATGTTAGGGAGTATTTCTGAATTGACATTCGTTATCTTTCTCTTAAGGTCTTCCTTTGCAGTGTTATCTGAGTTCTTGTTTGAGGAATATAAATCACGGTAAAATGTCTGAGTAACTTTTAGGATTTCGTTCTTTTCTCTTATTTCTTTTCCATCTTTATCCTTCAATGAGATTATTATAGGCTTTCCTAATGGTGTTTCGCTTTCCTTCGCTTAGAAATGTGCATCTCTTTTCCATCAACCGTTTTGTTCCTTTACTTATTCGGTCTTCTTTATTTTTCGTTTTCTTTGCAACAGTCAGTCCTGCTTTCAAGAGCTTTCGTTGCATTTCTTTATTAATTGTGTTCATGTCGGAATATTCTTGTTGATAATGTTCTACAAATTCTTTTCTTAAGACTTCTCTGTACTCATCTCCCTTCTGTCGTATTTTAGTTTGATCTATTTCATTTCAATAATTATGTGGCCTGTTCCTACTTTTTTTCGTCTGTTTAATAAGAATCCTTGCTCTCAAAAGGCGATGATCGCTGCCAGTTGTGAATCGATTGAGAGCAGTTATATCTTCAAAAATGTCTTTGTTTCAACACAAAAAGTAATCGATCTCGTTTTTTGTCTTTTTATCGGGAGATATTCACTCCATTTTCGGTTTGCTGGTTTGTTAAAGTGTGTGTTCATGGCATATAAATTTTGTTGTTCTAAGAAGTTATATAATTTTTCTCCTCTTTCATTTCGTGTGCCATAACAATGCATCCCTATTTTGGTTTCAGTATTTTCTTCTTTTTTACCTAATTTTGCGTTGAAATCTCCCACAATGGTGGTATATTTTGTATCATTTTCTTCTTATGCAGTTATCAAATCTTCGTAGAACATTTCAACTGCCTCTTTCTGATGTTTTGTTGTGGGAGCATACACTGGTATAACCTTGATCTTGGTTTTATTATCTAGGTCTATTATAATATAAGCTACTCTATCAGAAACACTTTTATATGTAGAAATGTATGAGAGATACTTTTTGACAAGAAATCCTATTTCACCATATATTTCGTCTATATTTCCTGTATAGATTTCCAGAGTTTAAATGGATGCATTGTTCGCCTCTTCTTTTCACTTCTGACAGTCCGACAATATCCCACTTTTTCTTGGATAGTTCTTCTTGTAATTCGTAGACCTTTTCATCTTTAGCCACAGATTGGATGTTATATGTGGCTAGTAGTAACTGTTTTTGTTTGTTAGTATCTATTTTGGTGCGTTTTGTTGAGCTTGTGCCTCTCCCAAAATCCGTGAGTCTGACCGGTTTTCCGGTGTGGGATTCTGAGCTGCTAGCTCTACCCACCTGGGGTATCGTTTCACTTTGTTTCAAGTGAAGGGTTTTGAGGGGTATAATGGCATTAAAGCACCATGCTTGCCGGACGGGTTGGTGATTGTTCGCAGTATCACAGCCGGTTAAATCAGTATTTGACTTTCGCCTACGACTTTGTGGTACCGCACCTGTCAGGAATTGTATTCCTTATCCGCGGGTACTTATTTGGCCTTATTCATACTTGTCCTGCATATCTACAGAAAGTTTTCCTATCAGCCATTGGGACGCGCCGTGTCGGGGTTGAGGACTTCCACGCCCAGTCTGTCTTGTACAAAGTACTAAAGGCCCTTACTCAGTTCAGCGTCCCTCCTCTACACAAGCTAAGACTGGCTGGTTTACTTACTTCCAAGAAAATATTCGTCCAATCATCTACTGTGCTTTTACTTTTAGGCGATCTGTATATAGATAATATGCTTAATTCAATTTTTTGTATTTAATCTTTGTACCACAAACTTGAATATTCTTATTAAAATTACAATTTAACTTTAATTCACTGAAAGAAATTGAATTATGAATTAATATGACAACGCCGCCAAAACCGTCGTGCCTGTCATTCGTCGTGATAAGATTGTAATCCATGTTTCACTGAGAAGAAGAATGTCTATTTGTTCTTTGTTTAAATAATTCGTTAGGCTGCCTTTATTGGCAACCGCAGATCTAGAGTTCCACTGACTTATTTTAAAAGAATGTATAAGAGACATTAAAATTACTATTATCTATTATATGAAATACCTCTTCTTAACCTGAAATTATTGTTTTATCGTCTATTGTTGTAATGTCTTCCAATGTACGAATGTTACTTAAAAGCTTGATTATAAAAGTTGACACAAATTTAGCTAATTTATTTTTGTTATAATTTTTTCTGTAGATTGTTTTGTATGGGTTAGGAGGTAAGGGTTGTGAGGGTCCAAATGTGAAGGGAAAAATTGGTTGTTGTACTGGTGATTGAATAGAAGGGGAATTGGCTTTTCTTTTCTTTCCTGTAGAAAGGTTTTCGCTATCAAAATTAGTTTGATGGTGTGTTGGAATCTGAGTTTGTCTCATACTCATATTGGGTCGATTTATAAAAATATTTTTATTATTTACAGGGAGTGTGGGAAATTCTTTATCATAATTTGAAAGAACAGAAAAAGGATTGTGACTAATTTGGCCATATAATGAATTTTCACAGTATAATTTTGCTTTTAAAAACGTAGTTTGTTGCTCTACCATATTGGTCAAAATTTCCTTCTGCTTTTCATAAAAAGGGCAGCTTTTAGATATTGTTAAATGGTCACTATTTTTAGTGTATGCCAAACTTGGTGTTTTCACATTTATGATCTGCATTTTTTAATTCACCACATTGTATACAGGAATCCTGTATACTTTTACACTGTTTAGAAACATGTCCAAATTTCAGACCCCTGTAACATTGTACAACTCTACCAACAAATTGCTAAACGGGAAAATAAACTCGATTGAAGGCTACGAAACTGGAAAAAATATTTCCCTCAAAAGTAATAACTACAGTTTTCTTATCTACATACTCTATTGTTGATTCTTTTTGAATCTTACGCTTTGTTCTATATATACTTAAAACTTTAGACGTACATTCAATATTCTCCATTAAATAATTAATATCGTACAAAGTATCTACGTCCCTAACCAACCCTTTCACTTCCAATAAGTGATTTGGTATATATCCTCTTAAATTATGTTCTTTTAGTGACTTAATATTAACTAATTCATTGGCATCTATACGAGAATTTACTAAAATCTTTATTCGATTCCGACCAATACTCTTAATTTCTTGTATATTACTAAGTTTTAATATCTTAAACACATGTCCTACAGTCATTGGGTGCAACCTACCCAAGTTTTCTTCACGGGTTTTTTCAAGATATACTCAAATATTATTTAAATTGTACTTATCTGATAGCAAATTAAAATGCTTTATCTTTGTTTTCGTGGGCTGTAAACCATCTTTTTCCTGCGTTGTTTCATCATCAATTTCCAATGCACTGTTCTCACTAATCATATCCATATTTATTTCTTTCGTCGAAGAGGACGTTCTTAGATTTTTATGAATCCCCAACTGGGATTGCATTTATTTGAAAACACACAATTTGGTTATAATATAAAAATACACCACAATACAAGTAAAAATCTTGAAACTAATTAGCAGGCTGTTGTACCGAAAACGATTAGTATGAATATCCTTATCGTTTGAAGGTAAAAACGAAACTGGTAGTCCTCAATATTAATAATGTGAATAAACAAACGACTTGAAGAATAAACAATATCGACGATATGATATAATTATCGGGAGACAATTTTCACCATATCATAGAAGAGTAGAAGAGAGTGCCGATGTATTTTTACATTAGTCGAAAATCTAAGGGCAAAGTGGAATGTTGTGACAATAATCTTTAAAAACTTATAGAGGTAATTATAAAATTAAATCAAGGAACACAAATAGTAGTTTTCAACTATCAGTGAATTACTAGAAGAAAATTTTGGTGGTTTAAAATCTATGTATTCTATGCATTCTAAAATGGCATCCCCTTTCAATGGCAACAATAAAAAAAAATTAAAACGTACATGTGACGAATTTAGAGTGCGACCTATTACGACGTTTCAATTTTCAATTCCAATTCCAACGGAAGATCCAATGGACGAGATCCAAGTAGTTGCAAAAAATTTTGTTGGCGAATTTGGCTTTGCTGAGGTTATTGGTGGCAACAGTTGTCTGGAGTTTGGGTCAAATTAACGCAAAAGTATCATCAAAAGAATATATTTAATAAAGTATTAATTGTTAAGACTTTTTCACTAGAAAATATTACCTGCATTTAGTAAACGAAGCTACCGCCATGTTCTGTTATGAAAATGTTGATTTGCTATACTATGGGAAATTAGAAGCTTTACAATGTTTCTTCCAAGGTAGAATATTGTGGTACATAAAAGAACACATAGAATATTAAGAAACAGGTTAGTTAAATAATTTTCTATAGCTTATTTTGAACAGTAATTAATACATGTATTCTGGGTCCTGCTATTATACACCAACTATACTACACCTGTATATCCTGGAACGTATCACCTTAATCTAGCATCATTTTCTTTTGCTAATATACCATACTGCACTCATATTCATGTACATACTATCCTGAATTTTATCTTGGACACTTCCATTTAGCATAATTTTCTCTTGTTTATTTTACATGTTGCAATTATACCTTGTTACTAAAGGACCAATAGATCTAAAAAGGTCCCAGTGAAATAGGCCAAAAGCCATCTTATTGAGATAACACATTGATCAGTATCGTTTTCGTTGTAGTTTTCTATCTTTCAATTTTAAACCGCTCCTAATATATTGGAACTAATTATAATTTTCGTTTGCTACTTTTCCATAGTGTGATACTTTATTAAACTATATTTAGGACCCATTATACTCTAATTTAGTGTTATATTTTTTTGGCACTTTTCCTTTTGGACACATCTGAAAAGAAAACTGCATACAGCATAATAGTACAATAATATTTGAGTTTTGTTGTCTTTAGTAAATTGTTAAAATATGTGACATAAACACCACCTGTTGCTGTTTTACTAAAGATAGACTACTTAAATATTTATTATTGAAACAATTTTTAAACTGATTTGCAATAACTGGTTTATTAATGAATTTTTATTATAATTTTATCAAGAAAATGATAAAAATGTTTTTTTTCAAAAACTATCTAAAACTATTTTTCACAAAACTATTATATGAGTATATATTTTGGATAATTTGTTTAAAATGTATTATGTGCCTTTTTAAACACTCTGTTTGGCACAGCTATATTGATTTATTGATAATTCAATTTTTTAAAATTTTATACATAGTTTCAGAACTCTGACATGGGTGTTATGAATAAATGAAATGTACAATAATGTACAATTAACCAATTGCGACAACAGAAGGACTCTTCCACTCCACTCTCCACTTTGACCGAAAAACCCACCACTCTTCGAGTGTACCTTAGTTTATTTTGCATTATTTTATACGAACGTACTCCTTTTCTCGATATATATATATATATATATATATATATATATATATATATATATATATATATATATATATATATACTTGAGTGCAAAACAATCGACTCAAAAGCGATATTTGAGATTACACCTTCTGTTTTAATGTAAGAAGTATGAAAATAACAAGATGTAATGTGCAAACAGTAATTTTATTATTGAACTTACAAAAACCGCTATTTCATTATTTGGAAGACACATTATAAAAACAATATGCTATACGAACAAAGTTACTCAAATATTCGTCATTGGAACTATCCCAAGAAAGACATAATGAACAGAGAAATCATCAATTACGAAATGAATTTGTTTATTTTTCAATATCTGAGTTTACCACCCTTATTACTAATTACACGTTCCAGTCGATTTCGCATGGATCGGATGACTTTTCTAATAAATTCTTGAGGCATTGCTTCCCATTCATCATCAAGCGCACCCCTTAATTCCATTATGCTCCTTGGTGCATGATTTCCATTTCTGACCCTTCGTTTAAGCTCATTCCAAACATACTCTATTGGATTTATGTCCGGGCTCAACGCAGGCCAATTTATTGTAGGTATACCGATCTCAGTCAGATAGGTGGTGGTGACTCGTGCGGTATGACATCGTGCATTATCATGCAATAAAATAAAGCATCACCAATAAATCCCACGTATGGAACCACATTTTCTCCAAAATATCTCTGATGTACCGATCCGCCGTTAAACCTCCACCACGTCGTCCTCGACCAGGCACGAAAAGCAACTCGGTTTTCCCATCCATGGAAATGCCTACCCAAAATATACAAGAACGGCCTCCATATGACACAATTTCTCGTATACAACATTGAGCAAATCGTTCTCCTGGCCTTCTATAGACTCGACGCCTCTTTTCGTTGCCATGTAGGTAGATCCTACTTTCGTCGGAGAATAACACCTGACTCCATTGATAGTCGTCCCAATCCAGATGTTCACGAGCAAATTCTAGTCGCCTTTACTTCTGGGCTGCAGTTAGCTTGGGACTCGTAGCTGCCCATTTTGGTGTCAGGTTGGCTGCTTTAAGTCTTCTTCCGACTGTCCAAACGCTAGTAACTACACCTCGGACCCCTCTAAGCTCTTCTTTGAAAGCAGTTGAGAATTGATTTATAGAATCCTTTTTTCTTTGCAGCTCCAAGTATATGAACCTTGGACTGTTGGAAATTATAATTGATCTTCACCTGTGGCTGATTAACCAGCCACAACGTTGACGATTTATATATGAGTTTTTGGTTTGACTTCACTTGTTTGTTTGTTTTTTCTTAGCTGATCAATGGGGAAAATTCGGTGTTATTAACCACCTTTCCTTTCATTTATTGGTTCCTTACAAGCAGGTTGTCACCCAAACTCATCTTATCATTTAAATAAACCGCTCTATTATTAGGGTAGGTAATTTACCTTGCTGTTCTATCAGAATTAATGACTACAAGGTTCTACTGTTTTTTTACGTTGGTGGCGTGTTTGTCTTAATAAAACACCATTTTACCGGCAGCATTCAAGAAGCCAGGAGTGGTAATTTCATTATACATTAAATTATTCAATTTCAATATTAATTAATACAATAATGCTACCTAAAGTTAAAATCAAATCATAACTATTGCTGTATTGTTGGAAGTGCATCTATGATTTTCTTAGTTCTTTATTCTCTTTTTCAATGTTTTTTTACTTATACATTTTTATATAAAAAAAACAAAACCACATGTTCTTTTTGCTGTGCTTAGTTTGAACAAATTGTTAACTTATTTAGTTCAATTTATTGTTTATACATCGTTATCGTATAATGTCCATTTACTTAAGTGTCTTTACAACTTTAATATCACTGACTGCTACATATTTTTTTAAGGTAACACATGTAACAACTTTTCCATGCTTGTGTGGTTTTTTCATATTGTTCTTTTTAGATGAACTGATGATGATTTCTGATTAAGAAAGCGAAACGTCTTCAATCAATAGATGAAGTAGCCATCAACTTTGTCTTTTTTCTCCACCTTTTGACCGAAAAAACCCACCACTCTTCTGAGTGATCCTTAATTTATATTGGATTGACGGTCGTACTCCTTTTCTCGATATATATATATATATATATATATATATATATATATATATATATATATATATATATATATATATATATATATATATATATATATATATATATATATATATTGGGATGATGTATTGTTTGTGAATGATAAGCAATGAGTGTTTTTTTAATAATATAGGGTTTTTATCGCGGTTCTCAAAGAATTAGTTTGTAAGTACTTTTTTTTATTATCTTTATTATATCTATTATGAAACACATATATATCTAACCTAGCCAATGTAAATTTAAAATAAACTATCTTTAAATTGAAATTCTTATGAAACTAATTAAATTCTATAGACAATGTAAAATTTAAACAAACTATCTTCAAAATTGAAATTGTTATGACACTAACTAAATTATATTAACAAAATTTTGTACCTTCTGTCACTGAATGCCCAAATGAACTGTTTTCCACTATATAGATTATAATCACCACTCAAATATCTTCTTCTCAGCTTCGGTTATCCTTGTTTTTGTGAAATTGCTTTTTCCAATTATCAGCTTCCACCAATTTAAGATATTTTTCTTCACAGCATTTATAAACCACCAAGCAAACCAGCAAACAGCATTTATTTTTATTCTTCTTTTCAATATATCAATATCCAATCACCAAAAATATTATTTAATTTTAATATTCAATTAATACTTCTTCCATTATCATCATTTATACATAACATAATTTTTAATCTTCAATAATATTTTCTTTATACTGTTTCTTAATCTTGATTTAACTTACTATATTGAACAATTGTAATTGATTGACTGCCTCTAACTAATTTTCATACTAAAACTGGCCATCATAGTAACTGTAACTCATAACTGATTGACTAACTGAATGGACATCTTGAATCCAAATCACCGGGTATTTATATATTTTTTCATGTTCCAGAATCATCTAGCAAGAAATCATGTTCCATTTGTTCTATTAAATACATGTCTGAATTTTCTGGAACAAACCATTTCGCAAACAAGGCCATCTCCGGTGATCTAGAGAATTCCTTACTTTTCTATTGATAATTTTGTTGACATTTAGGCTTTTCAGATCAGAATATACACTTAAATTAGTAACTTAACATTCTAATTTAATAAAATACACATTTTAAACAACATATTATAACCCCATTTATATTCCTAATTATGAATTTCTATCTGTCACTTTAAAGAGTATTTTTGGTTGCCTAGTCATATGGCTCACTTAAATATATCTACAATATTATAATTATTAAAATACAACTTTTTACAATTATTATATGCTAGTTTCTTAAAAATGCCCTCACATAAATAATTTTTATAAAATTTTCTAGTATATAACTTATTAAAATAACCAAATACTTGTTATATCTAATATTATCTAGTATATAACTTATAAATTATTTTCTTTAAACACCAATCATCTCAATATATATATATATATATATATATATATATATATATATATATATATATATATATATATATATATATATATATATAGAAATGCAATCCTCAGTGACCCAAGCCGACCGATGACCTGGAAGCAGACTCAGCATACCCGAACCAATAAATAGGTGCAATTACATACATTTTTCAACGTTCTTTTTAATGTGTAATTTCATTGTTAAACAAAAGTTCCATAATTTGTAAATTTGTGATTTATCAAATTAAACCTTTTTTTTTAAATATAAGTTTAAGTGTTCCCAACATTTCTGGCGCTGCGAACAGGATTCTTCGTACAGAATCCATCCGTTTCCTGGTCAACTTCAGTTGTTCGGCGAGAATCCATTGAACCTGGGATCAGAAGGAAGAGCATGCAGAGAACATCATCACTGATCGTCATCCTGTAAGTCAATTTTCCTTTTTTTCCTTTATGAGCATTTTAAACGATATTTCTAGAAATAATTTGAAAGTTTTATTTAAAAATCTTATTTTAGGTACTGCTAGTTATAGTTCTAAATATAATATTCGTAATTCTAAAAAATCTCTAAATAAATCAAGAATGCCTATGTCAAACGCTGATATTTCTAGCGTATGCGCTACTTTGTCTGAATTTTCTACTGGAGATAATCTCTCCACATTTATTAAATCTGTTGATAATCTAATTGTATTTTTGGGTACACAAGATATTACACAGTCACAAGAATTTGTTTTAAATGCCAATATCGCTTCTCGTATCAAGGGCGAACCTAAAGATTTTTTAAATTATTCCAATAAAACTATTTGGACTGAAATTCGGCCAGCTTTACTCGCTAAATATGGCGATAGACGTACAAAACAAGTAAATAAATTATTAGATAATGATATTATTAGGCCTTCCATATCGCCGTTTTCTGCTCCTTTCTGGATCGTACCGAAAAAAGCCGATGCATCCGGAGAGCAAAAATTCAGGATGGTAATTGATTATCGTAAACTGAACGAAAATACGATAGATGATAAATACCCTTTACCCAAAATTGACGAGATATTAGACAATCTCGGTAAAGCCATATATTTCACAGTTCTCGATCTTGCTCAAGGTTTTCACCAAATCGAGGTACATCCTAATTCCATCGAGAACACTGCCTTCACAGTTCCTCATGGTCATTTTGAATTTACGAGGATACCGTTTGGTTTAAAAAATGCCCCAAGCACTTTCGAAAAATTGATGGACAATGTTCTTAGACCTTTTCTTCATAAATTTTGTTTCGTATATATAGACGATGTTATTATGTTTTTCAAGTCTTTACATGAACATTGTTCATATTGCTACAATATTCGATACATTCCGAAATAATAATCTGAAAGTACAATTGGATAAATCAGAATTCCTGACGAAAGAAGTTGCTTTTCTTGGTCACTTAGTAACCGCTGATGGTATTAAACCAAATCCTAGCAAAATAGAAGCTATCCAAAAATTTCCATTGCCAAAATCAGTCAAAGAAATCAAATCCTTCTTAGGTCTTATAGGACCTAGAAAAAGATTACACAAGAAATCTCCACCCCAGAAGTCGTTCCCATAAAATTGATACCCGAGCATAAGATTCAAATTGAAAAACCCAAAATTCCAGAGACCCATAGCCAGCTTCAGCCAATAGAAACATTGGACCCTCTTCCACAAATTTCAACGGGACTTGGCACCACCAGTTTAATTTTAATAGTTTTCCTCTTATTATTCATTTTTATTTTTCTAATAAAAAAGAAAAAAAGGATTTCCAGATTACTTTTTGGGCCCAAACTACAGCCAGCCCAAATTCAAATTCTAGATCAGCTCATCGCAGAAGTTTCCCAGACTTCGAGGTCGAAGTCAATTCCAGAGGAGGAAGGAGAAATGCAATCCTCAGCGACCCAAGCCGACCGATGACCCGGAAGCAGACTCTGACGGAAGCATAACCTGACCAATAAATAGGTGCAACATACATTTTTCAACGATCTTTTAAATTTGTAATTTCATTATTAAACAAAAGTTCCATGGAGTACGGTCCTGACTAAGGTACAATATACCACGTTTAAAGCCGTCCAAAAATAAAATTATTTTGAATGGTAAATTACCTTTCAAAAATTTTTATTTCATCTGTGCAAAAAGTTATAGTGCTACACTAGTGCTCACCAATATAGACAGACGTGAGTACTCGAAATTACATTAATATAAACAATATTATCAGAAATATAACCTGCAAAATACACAAAGATAAAACAAGTTTGAGTCTGGATCCGGAACGACGACCAGTTTTCGAACTGGCGGCAGGACCGGACTTACGGCATCTTAAAATATCATGACTTCTACCAATATTATTTTAAATAACACTACCCCAATCAACATGAATCAACCACAAAGCTCATCTTAAATATTCCAGTGTAGTAAATTCTTTTAAACGCCCAACAAAACAACAGGCTATTGTCCTGTCTAGTATGGAAGATACCAAAATTCACGACTACATCATAGCAGTAGGATCACTAGTAGGACCACGTAATGTCGTCTTCGCATCAAGAATTTCTAACAACCGAATTTGTATTTATCTTTCCTCAAAAAGCACGATCGACTCACTTCTCCACTCCTACAAGTTTGTAAACATAAAAGAATCACAAATAGAAATAAGAAGATTGATCACTCCAGCCGATAGACTCATAGTACCTAATGCATGTCCTACAATTCCTAATAATATTATAGAAGCATAACTACAAAAAATGGGTATCATTGCTGTGTCTAAGATGACTATCTTAATAATAGGTAGGCCAGAAAAATAATACAGCCATGTCCTCAGTTTTAGAAGGCAAATATTTATCACTCCCCTAGAAAATCTCTTTATCCCCGATTCTTTTAATATATCACATGATAACACCCTGTATCGTCTGTACCGTTCCATAGATGGATATAACTGCTCAAATTGTAAAACTATTGGTCACAAAGAAGCAGAATGTCCTCACAGAACTGATCTCACCCCATTAAACCCTTCCCTAGCACCTATCCTATCTAGAACACCAGTTCAGGAATCTAATGAGCAAACAAATGTAACAATGGAAACCGACTCTATTCTAGTAACACTTATAACCAACACTACCCAAAACCCTTCTCCCAATACATCATCAGACTCAAACAATTTAACCAAAAATTTAGCAGAGGAAACATCTTTACCTTCTATAAACATTGCCAGTAAAACCAATTAAGGTAAAAGACAAATATCGTCCTCTCCAGACATTATCGAAAACAATGCTCAAACTAACACAGAACTTTTTGTGCCTCCTACTCTAAACAAACCCAAGAAAAAATCCAAAAAATCAGATAAAACTTCTCGCGATGAACTCACTCTTTCTCTTTAATCAATAAAAGAAAAAATAGAGAACAGATCACCCGAATTTATTCTAAATTATAATGAGATTTGCGATTTCCTAGAAAACACACTACATTCCCAACATCCCGAAATAATCTCCAAAAATTATTCCAATGAACCTACTGAACTAATCGATATTCTTAACTTCATCCATTGTTATATCTCCAATTCAAAACTAAAAAACAACATTACCCGTTTAAAGAAGAAACTAAACCCCAATAAAACATCTTCAATTGAAGAGTCCGATGAACCGCCATCCCATTGGGAAATCTAATGCCAGCTTCTTTTATTGTACAGTGGAACCTTAATGGGTTTTACACCCATATTGAACAATTAAAACTTTTAATAAATAAACTATCTCCTAAAATACTTTGTCTTCAAGAGACCCGTTTTAAAAATACTAATATAAATCTCCGAAATTACCAATGTTTTCTAAAAAATAGAAACGCACACCAAGCCAGTGGCGGAGTAGCTTTTTTTACTAGAACAGATATACAAGCTAAACCAATTGCATTACGTACTAGTCTTGAAGCTGTAGCTGTAACAGTTACTTACCAAAAACATATTAACATTTGCAATATTTATCTGCCTCATCCCAACGATCTCAATTTACAAGAATTTAGAAATCTTATAGATCAAATTCCAAACCCAAAAATAATTTTAGGTGATATGAATTGCCATCATCCGGCATGGGGAAGTCATAAAACTGACAAATTCGGTAATTTATTAAATCATTTCATTGATTCCTCAGACTTAATACTACTTAATAATGGAAAATCGACCAGATTTAACTCTTCCAACGGCTCATTTTCCGCCATAGATTTGACATTATGTAGCCAATCATTGTCAACTTATCTGTTATGGAATACTTTCGAATCACTACACGACAGTGATCATTTCCCCATTCACTTAATAAATCTCAATCTCCTAAATTCCCAATATATCAATCTTGGAAAATAAAGAATGCAAACAGGAACTCCTATCAGATCGACATCCAAATGAAAATTGAAAATTTCCAATTAAGCAGTGACATAAACTCTGATATTAGATCCTTAAATAATATCATAACAGAAGCTGCCTTAACTAATATCGGTAAAACTAAACTCTGTAATAGACAACCAGTGCCTTGATGGACCAGCGAAATCGTACTAGCTCCATCTATAACCAAACGTGCGTTTAATAAACTTAAAAAGCATAATACGGAAGAAAATTTACTTAGTTTTCAAAAACTTAGGGCAAGATCGAGATATCTCATAAAAAAAGTAAAAGAAATACATGGAAAATTATGTTTCTTCTATAAATTCATCGACCCCTTCAGCTGTCATTTGGTCTAAAATTCGTAAACTCAAAGGTTCCAACTCTTTTAGACAAATAAACTCGTTAACTCATGGTCAAACACTAATTATATAATAATAGTCTCCCGTTTTATACCGCTTCGCGGCTTTGGGAGTATAGCAGGATAGTCTGCTATATCTAGGGCCTACGGTATACAAGGAAGGTAACATGGCCAGTGCTACGCTTCAACCGCCTATTATTACCCCTGGTTTTACCCAAGGTACTCATTTTTATTCAGGCTGAGTCGACCTGGGGCCTATAGACATTTTTAAAAATGTCTTGTTGTTCTTGCCGGCGGTAGGATTCGAACTCCGAACCACCGGCTTGCGGGGCAAGCATCCTACCGCTTGCGCTACGCAGGCCCTCAAACACTAATTACTTGTCACAAAGCTATTGCAGAAACATTTGCTGATATATATCAAAAAAATTCTAGCAATAATGATATACCTCAGGAAATGTTAACGCACAAGGAAACTATAGAATCCTCTATTATCACCATAAACGATACCAATGATCCTTTAAATATCGCTATAACTCTTCAAGAATTAGAATTTGCTATTTCTGATTTAAAAAACGCCTCTGGCTGGACCAGATGACATACCACCAATATTTATAAAAAACTTTCCATTTACAGCTAAACTAGTTTTACTAGATTTATTTAATACTTGTTTTCTAAAACATAAATTTCCTGATCTTTGGTCCCAGGCTGTAATAATTCCCATCATCAAGCCCAACAAATCTAAAGAAGAAGCCCACTTCTTACCGCCCCATCTCGCTTACCTGTAGTATGTGTAAAATCTTAAAATTTTAAACCTTCGTCTAGTATGGCACCTGGAAAATAATAATCTCCTTTCCCCTTATCAAAGTGGCTTTCGAAGAAGTAGATCGACGTCAGATAACCATGTTACTTCTCAAACCTCAATTAATGAAGCTTTTGCAAACAACCAAAAACTGATTGCTATTTTTTTTGACATAAGCCAAGCTTTTGAGAGAACTTGGAGACACTGCATTTTGAAAAATCTAAGCGATAACGGGATTCAAGGTAACATACTTTTTGTAAACAATTTTTTAAATAATCGATCAATAGAAATTAGAATAAATGGCCTTAAAAGCTCAACAAGAACATTAGATAATGGAATCCCTCAAGGTTCCATCATAAGTCCAACATTATTCTTAATAGCTATTAATAGTGTTATTCATGAAATTAGAGCACCAATTAAAGCCAGTCTTTATGCTAACGACATCGTCGTTTATACTAAATCAAACAATATAAAATCGGCAACTAAAATTTTGCAAAATTTTTTAACTCGGATTGAAAATTGGACGTTAAAAACTGGGTTTAACTTCTCTACAGAAAAAACACATTACATAATTTTTAATAAAAACAGATCTCGGTATTCAACTTACCTAACTTTAAATAATTTAGCATGAAAACAATCAGAAGAAGTTAATTTTCTAGGTTTAACTTTTACCAGAACCTTAAATTGGAACTTGCATATCAATAATCTACAACATTCCTGCCAATCTAGCTTAAATATGCTCAAAATTATGTCTAATAAAGTTTGGGGCGCAGATACTAAAATATTAATAAACTTATATAAATCACTCATTAGGAGTAAACTAGATTACGGTTGCATTTGTTATAACTCTGCAAGCAAAACTACCTTAAAAAGGCTTAACGGTAAAGGCTTAACGGTATTCAATTTACAGCTTTGAGATTAGCACTAGTCCTACTAGTAGTTTACAAGTTCTAGCTAAAGAGCCACCTCTAAACATAAGGCGACAACAATTATCAATAAACTATATTGCTCAAATTTCAATTCAAAAACAACATCCTCTTTTCTCTTAAATTTTCCACTCTGGCATCCTCTCTTTTAAAAAGACAACAAACTATATTCCTATAATAGAAAGAATAAAAGTCACAAATTTTAACATGGATCAACTTAGTCTATTGCTATATACAAATACAATTTCTCCTCCATGGACAACCCGCCTACTTACCATTGACCTAACACTAAGAAAATATCCCAAATCATATACAAACTTCTCGATAATTAAACATGTTTTTGCAGAAATCATATCAAATTACCCCAACTATTTACAAATCTTTAACGACGCCTCTAAAACCCAAGATGGACATGCTGCTGCTTACTATTCTGATGAAAAAAACAATATGAAGTGCGTCATTATTACAGATTCACTTAATGCGTTATTGAAATTAAAGCAAATTTATACAACAAATCCCATTATACAAGTAATAAAAAATGAATTAGAAACACTTCATTCCATGGGAAAGGACATAGCTTTCATTTGGGTACCATCGCATACTGGAATCTGGGGAAATGAAAAAGCAGATCAACTAGCAACTACAAGCCGTATCAACTTAGAAGATACTACAAAAATGACAAAATATCCTTATTGTGACATGAAACATCTGATTAAAGATCATTGCAGTAACATTTGGCAAAATTACTGGGAAAATTCAGTAACCAAATTAAACCCAATATGCCCAAAGGTGAACAGCTGCTCTTTGAATAACCCCACAAGTAGACGAGATCAAGTAATTATAAACCGTTTAAGAATTGGTCATACTGCTGTCACACATAAATTTTTAATCACTAAAGATCCACCGCGAATTTGCAATAACTGCTATACTTCATTGACAGTGAAACATGACCTCAAGTCCATCTTGACAGATAATAATTTAAATGTATTAAGCTATTTAAAAGATATGAAATTGTATAATACTATTTAATGTACATAATCGTATTAAAACTATTGTGTTTGTCATCCCACTAATAACCCTGCGTGATTGATGTGGTATAAGTGTTTAAAAAAAAAAGTTCCATAATTTGCAAAATTTTTGATTTCTCAAATAAAACCTTTTTTAAAAATATAAGTTTAAGTGTTCCCAACATTTCTATATATATATATATATATATATATATATATATATATATATATATATATATATATATATATATATATATATATATATCAATCTTGGAAAAAACTGGAACTCCTATCAGATCGACATCCAAATGAAAATTGAAAATTTCCAATTAAGCAGTGACATAAACAGAAGCTGCCTTAACTAATATCGGTAAAACTAAACTCTGTAATAGACAACCAGTGCCTTGATGGACCAGCGAAATCGTACTAGCTCCATCTATAACAAAACGAGCGTTTAATAAACTTAAAAAGCATAATACGGAAGAAAATTTACTTAGTTTTCAAAAACTTAGAGCAAGATCGAGATATCTCATAAAAAAAGTAAAAGAAATACATGGAAAATTATGTTTCTTCTATAACTTCATCGACCCCTTCAGCTGTCATTTGGTCTAAAATTCGTAAACTCAAAGGTTCCAACTCTTTTAGACAAATAAACTCGTTAACTCATGGTCAAACACTAATTACTTGTCACAAAGCTATTGCAGAAACATTTGCTGATATGTATCAAAAAAATTCTACCAATAATGATATACCTCAGGAAATGTTAACGCACAAGGAAACTATAGAATCCTCTATTATCACCATAAACGATACCAATGATCCTTTAAATATCGCTATAACTCTTCAAGAATTAGAATTTGCTATTTCTGATTTAAAAAACGCCTCTGGCTGGACCAGATGACATACCACCAATATTTATAAAAAACTTTCCATTTACAGCTAAACTAGTTTTACTAGATTTATTTAATACTAGTTTTCTAAAACATAAATTTCCTGATCTTTGGTCCCAGGCTGTAATAATTCCCATCAGCAAGCCCAACAAATCTAAAGAAGAAGCCCACTTCTTACCGCCCCATCTCGCTTACCTGTAGTATTTGTAAAATCTTAAAATTTTAAACCTTCGTCTAGTATGGCACCTGGAAAATAATAATCTCCTTTCCCCTTATCAAAGTGGCTTTCGAAGAAGTAGATCGACGTCAAATAACCATGTTACTTCTCAAACCTCAATTAATGAAGCTTTTGCAAACAACCAAAAACTGATTGCTATTTTTTTTGACATAAGCCAAGCTTTTGAGAGAACTTGGAGACACTGCATTTTGAAAAATCTAAGCGATAACGGGATTCAAGGTAACATACTAGCATTTGTAAACAATTTTTTAAATAATCGATCAATAGAAATTAGAATAAATGGCCTTAAAAGCTCAACAAGAACATTAGATAATGGAATCCCTCAAGGTTCCATCATAAGTCCAACATTATTCTTAATAGCTATTAATAGTGTTATTCATGAAATTAGAGCACCAATTAAAGCCAGTCTTTATGCTAACGACATCGTCGTTTATACTAAATCAAACAATATAAAATCGGCAACTAAAATTTTACAAAATTTTTTAACTCGGATTGAAAATTGGACGTTAAAAACTGGGTTTAACTTTTTATACACATTTATATATAAAAGCTTCAAATACTTTAACGATCTCCATAACATGTATGACATATATCTCTTGTACCTTATATTTGTTATATTCTCTGTACCTCTACCATAATACAGCCTCTGGATAACACAAAATTGTTCTTACTGTTTCTGTTAATAGAACTATGTATGTACTACCAAAGTTAAAACAAATGTCAATTAATTTTTTACTTATTTTCATATACACCCAGATTAAATTCAGTTTCTGCTATCCTTCATATTTAGCTAACTCAAAAATTTAGCTTTTTTAAATCTAACTATAAATTCTTTTTACTTGATATAATTATTTACGAACAAATAAGTGAAAAGTTTTTTGCTTGAAAGTAACCAACCTATTATAAAACTTCCAACATTTAGCTCTTTAGAGTGATATATGGTTTGAAAGTTCATTTAGCTCTTTGTATTAGTAAAAGATGATTTCTTTCATGTCCAAAAAGTTACATTTGCAAATCTGACATTGAAAAAGGGGGAATAAAATGCAGAAGTTAATTTTTTTCTTTATTTGTCCAAGTTTAATTTACAGATCACAAATAATGCAATGCAAGTAAGCCCATTAGTTATTAAAAATACATTGATACTCCAATATTAATATAGAAAAGAAACAAAACATATCAAAATTATTTAAGTAATGGAGTCCAAGCAGACTATTTCTTCTTTTGTGCCTTTTCTGCAGCTTTTGTGACTTTTCCGGCGCTGGGATCTTTGAAGGCAACGCTCTTGATGACTCCTACTGCAACTGTTTGCTTCATGTCACGGACAGCAAAACGTCCAAGGGGTGGGAATTCTTGGAATAATTCTACACACATGGGCTTCGTAGGTACCAAGTTGACAATGGCGGCATCACCAGATTTGATGGCTTTGGGATTTTCTTCAGTGGTTTTACCAGAACGACGGTCAACCTTTTCTTTGATTTCAGCGAATTTGCAGGCAATGTGGGCTGTGTGACAATCGAGCACAGGGGTGTATCCATTTGAGATTTTACCAGGGTGGTTGAGTACAATGACTTGGGCAGTGAAGTCTGAAGCTCCTCTGGGTGGGTTGTTCTTGGTGTCTCCAGCTACATAACCACGACGCAATTCTTTAACAGAGACGTTCTTGACGTTGAAACCAACGTTGTCACCAGGTACTGCTTCCTGGAGTGCTTCATGATGCATTTCAACAGATTTTACTTCAGTCGTCAAATTGGCTGGAGCGAAAACTACAACCATACCAGGTTTCAATACACCAGTTTCAACACGGCCTACAGGTACTGTTCCAATACCACCAATTTTGTAGACATCCTAAAACAACACATTGAAATTAGACATCTTTAAAGAAACAAAAAATTTAAAAAATGAAAAATACAACATCAGAAAAGATTAAGCCTTATGATAAAATCAAGTTTTCATTCTAGTTTGGTCATCATGAAATATATGAAAAAAGAAACAGTTAATTCATACTTACAATTACACTATGTAAATTTTGGGTAAAATCTTTTATTATATGAATAGAAAAAAAACATTAAAACAAGTGAACGGATATAAAATTTGTATCAATGAATTCTGCTTCACTTACTGATGATTGTACAATAATTTAATTGTCTAGAAAACATTTTTATGTAATTTCAATTTAAAATGTCTTATTTTTAAAAGCCAGTGAAATAATAACAAATGAAACTAACGAACACCATTTAATATACTCAAACAGTTTAATTCTAACCGATGTTGCATTAGTTATTCAAAATATGTTTCAGGAAATTAACAGATGTTCAAATTAATATTTTAAAATTTTAAGTGTTTAGCAGGTTTAGATTTGGTTACATTAGGTTTGATTAAAACTTTCATTAGGTTAAGTTTAGTCAATATAAATTAAATTTTTCAAATCAAATTGTTAGGTCTTTTAAAAGTTAAAAAAGTAGCAACAGTATACAATGTACATAAAATTTTACTTTTTGTACATATCAGCCATATTATTGTAAAACACTAAAAATCTTGATTATCTACATTAAAAAAGTTATATGATTCAAGACAATTACATATTTTTAGCTTTTCACAACAATTTTTTTGAATATTGATACTTATTACTATTACTTATTACTATTGAATACTTTTTTTGATTTTTGGACACTTACTAGTTTACAGCAAAGAAAACATTAAAATTTGAACTTTACTTTTAACAAAACTCACAAAAAATTAGGCATTTTTGAGGTATCGCTCTTAATAATTACCAAAATAATATTTTAAATACCTGGAGTGGAAGACGGAGGGGCTTCTCAGTTGGACGAGATGGGGGTAGGATAGCATCCAAAGCCTCAATCAAGCACTTTCCTTCAGCTTTACCTTCTTTACGTTTAATATTCCATCCCTTGAACCATGGCATCCTGTCAGATCCTTCTAACATGTTGTCCCCATGCCATCCTGAGATTGGCACAAACGCAACTGCAGCTGGGTTATAACCAATCTTTTTGATGTACGAGGCTACTTCTTTCTTGATTTCCTCAAAACGTGATTCACTGTATGCTGGTTCAGTGGAGTCCATTTTGTTGACACCAACAATAAGTTGTTTTACACCAAGGGTTAATGCAAGAAGAGCATGTTCACGTGTTTGTCCATTCTTTGAAATACCTGCTTCGAATTCACCGGTACCAGCTGCAACAATAAGTACAGCACAGTCAGCTTGTGATGTACCAGTGATCATGTTCTTAATGAAATCTCTGTGTCCAGGAGCATCAATGATGGTTACATAGTATTTAGCTGTTTCGAATTTCCACAGAGCAATATCAATTGTAATACCACGTTCTCTCTCGGCCTTAAGTTTGTCAAGTACCCAGGCATATTTGAATGAACCTTTACCCATTTCTTGGGCTTCCTTTTCGAACTTTTCAATGGTACGTTTATCAATACCACCACATTTGTAAATTAAATGTCCAGTAGTAGTAGATTTACCAGAATCTACGTGTCCAATGACGACGATGTTAATGTGAATCTTTTCTTTACCCATTTTGATCTATAACAAAAACAGTAGTGTAAAAAATGTGAAATACTAAATTTAAAATATACATATAAACTAAAATGATTAAGACTGTTCATGGAACATAGAACAATATGAAGACCACGTTCAGGTTAACCTGAAAATTTTGCACAATATATTTGTAGCAGCAGCACAGCAGGTGCTGTGGAAATAAAAAAAACTGAATATTATGAAGAATACATGTAGAGCATGATGTGACACAAAGAACAATCTACTCTTCTACAAGAGTAGAATGAAATGAATTATCGGAATATGTGATGTGGATGAGTTATTACAAAAGATAGATTAACCGGCATTTGGAAAAATAGAAATAAGAGTAAAACAGCAAAAACAATATGGCATTAGATGTAAAATAGTTGAGAAACAAAGTTGGCAAATATAAAAAAAACTACAGGCCAATCACCCTTGTTATAATTAAAAACCAAATTTTTAAACATCACCAAAATTATTCTACAAATAATTTAAATAATTTTCACTAAAAAACTGGCTGAGTAAAACAATAAAGCCGACAACAGGTGGATATCCTGCACATGTATGACCTGAAGAACATGATCATCTCATGTAGATCCTATCTTTATGATAAATGTAATATTATAACCGACAAATTATCCTAAATTTTATAAAAGAATTAATATTTGTAAAGAAAATCTAATAATAAATTCAATTTAAACCAATTAAACCATATGGCCGCCATTACCAAAGTACAATGTACACGTGGTGAGTAAAGGTTTTTGCTAAATTTCTCGAAAAATACATATAATTAGAATATAAATAATATATAAAAGCTTGTACTTACTGTTTGGAAATAAAGTAAATGCAAGTCTTCGAAATTAAACTTAGAATAACAGGAACACTACTTGGGATGTAACAACAGGCACGAGGTCCACACCGTACGACGAGCAAACTAAAAAGGAAGATAATCTCAACATGCGCTCTGTCTTCACTTTTCATTCCTTCTGGGGGTTGGAAGTTTGACATCACTTCCTTTTTACTAGCGGCATCTACCGATAAGTTTAAAATTTCGCGCCATTATACGAATAATTAGGATGAAAAGGATCCAAATAAGGATAAATTAATTGTTTAGGACATTATCAAGATGGTAATGATGGTATTTGAAATTTTGCAATAATATCGATAGATGAACTGAGCAAGAAAGAGAGCACCTCATGAACTACGCAACACCTAAAACAGAAGACAAAAGTTAATGGTTTCAGATGCTAGGAGAAATATTTTATTTATAAAAGGTAATATTTAATCTAGATGTATAGATGTAAGATATATATATTATGAGTAAATTCAGGCAATTTATACAATACAGTATTTTTAAAAGCTAATAAAATATATGCAAAATGTCACAAAATTTAGAATGATAATTATATTTGACTTTCATTAAAGTATTCCAACTCGATATAATTGTTTGAGGTCATATATTTCTATCGAATATTTAGCTGCACAACTAGTTTTAGTTGGTCGGAACTGTTTGGAAGTGAAATTCGTTATCTGGGTGCACTATTATTCCATATAACGGATCTTTTAATTTTAGATGAGTTATATGACCGTCGTAGGTATTAAAAAGTATTGTGTTTAAAAATGACATTATCACTATAATAAATAGCTAATAAATAAACATAAATTGAAATTACATCAAAATAGAATCTATTGTAACATCACGTCCTCTCTCAGAATATATACCTTTCTGCGCTTTTGTAGGATTACCTTTAAAATAATTGATAAATATTATATGAATATAATTAGAGGAATACAAATTAATCATTTACTTAATTCTGACATTATGCAATATTACGCAGTTTAATAATTCATTTAGGTCTTGTCAATTTTATAAATAAATAGAATTTCTGGAAACAAAGATTAATTTTGTTTTTTATTTATAATATAGATATGATGAATATCCTTATTCGATAAAATGGATAATGGATAATAATAGATATTGAATAATTTCGTTTAAAAATTACTGACATATTGCGCAATACCATACATTATTCATAAAAATACCTACATGATGCACAACAATCAGTTTTACTTTTTAAATAATAACACGGATGAGAAACACTATTACCATTAGTATTATTATTGTTTTCGTGTTAATGTACTCTCAAATTTAAAATAAGTAGTGCGTCTAGGGTTAAGATTTGCACTGTTGTCTCCATGCTATCCGGTCTTGTGTTAGATTTCGTGCACTTTCCCATGTCAATCCTTTCTTCTCAACTTCTTTTCTGATTTCGTCTACCCACCTAACTCTTGGTCTTCCTCGTTTGTTTTTCCCTTGCATTCTCGTTTCAAACACTCGTTTTGTTAATCTTTCATTCGACATTCTACACACGTGCCCGAACCATCTTAGTTGCCCCTCTACTATTTTTTCGTTTATTGGTTCTAGTTTTAGGTTTTGTCTGATTGTTTCGTTTCGTATTTTGTCTACACCTAACGGTAGAAAGTCTTAGGACTAAGTAAGTAAGTGCGTCTAGGAGTTTAGCATGTTTTAAAAATATAAATGTCTAAAGATTTATTTTTAGTTCACTAGACCATAGAAGATATAAAAAAGATTTTTTAGCGGCAAACAAATTTGTCGTTAAATTGTTAAATTTAATATAAAGTGACTTTCGTCTTTAAGGCAAACGCAGAATATCTACAAATCGAGATGTTCAATATACCTACTTACAATAAAATTCCACGATAATTCGCATGGTACTCTGGTAGTAGGACCAAATTAGAACTACATTTAAAAGAAAACCAAATCACAAGATAGACAGGCATGTAAGGATTAAATGAAAATATGTTTTCAAAATAGAATGAATGTGATATGAAAAGAAGGAAACCAATAATGTATTAAGTTGACCATAATACATAAATGAATTTTTAGGATTTACTTGCATCAACCCTACAAAGGTTTCAGATTGGACAGTAAAAAGAACAGATCAAATTATCGCTTAAAAGGCAAAAACAATTTATAAGTGTAAAATATGTACCAATACTTAAAATTTGTAAAAGTGAGGAATAAGTTTAAGTGACGTTTCATAAAAATCTTCTATAATGCTGTGAGAATTCTTGCTTAAAAAAACATTTATTCGTAGTGTGGGCTTTCACGATAGTTGTTTTGTAAAGATACATGCGTCTCAGATTTATAGGCTGCACTCTGGAATTACTTCTTTGCGTTTTGTTTACAACAGTGGTAGACATTATCGAAGGCGATGAGGCAACAGTCGTAACTAGTAGTGACATCTTCAAAAAAACTTCCAAGCAGGTTTTTTAGTCTCAATTAAAATTTTTTCTAATCCACGACCCTTCGTACACTGCTCCCTTATTTGAGGGCCTATAAATAGACCCTCTTTTATTTTAGCTTTACTGATTGTAGTAATTTGTTCTTCGGGTACAATGATTGACTTTATCTACTTTAAAGACTACTCATGATTGACTACTTTATCCATCTCCTTAATAAAATTTTTCATTTATCCTAGTCAAAGTGATGTTAATGACCAGTGGCGAACCCGGAATATATTGATTAAAATTTAAAAATCAAAATAAAATAAATCTACTTTACAAAATGTAATAAAATGGAAATTGTAGAAAGACGTTTTTTTGAATAAAATCTAGTATGTTCTTAATAACGAAAATAAGGAAGTCTGGGTTAAAAAAATCCATTTTATTTTAAATTGATCTTATATTAAATAATTATAAACAGTAACATAATATTTAATATTTGGTGAAAGCCTCATTATTGTCAATACAGAATTGCAATCTTTTGTTCATAGATAGCAACAATCTCCTCATGCTATATTCAACAAGCTTCTCACATGACCTGTTGAATTGCTTCCCATAGTTCAATTCTGTTTCGTGGCTTAAGGTTTCTTTCATTTAATATTTTTGTCCGCCTACACATTTTCGATGGGGTTAAGGTCTAGACTCTGGAAAGGCCACGGAAGAACATTAACATGAGTTTCTTTCAACCATTCACGAACAATTCTACTAGTATGCACCTATGTAGTATGGAAAATTGTCATGTTGGAAGATGGAGTTGTTATTGGTTAATCTCTGGATCACTGATGGCAACATTATGTTCTCAAGAATATGTTTTCTATGAACCTATGATTTCTCGGAGCATAAACTATTCGACAACTATTATATGATTGAAACACTTTTTCACAAGAAAATCCAACGTTACACCAACAATTGTCTTCACGGTTTATGAATTCACTACAAATCGCAATTCGTCTTCCCTTGTGATCCACAGCCAAAAAAAAAGTTTCCTTGCAGCTGTACAAATTATCAATTCACTTGCTTTAATCCCTCTACGTGCAGTGCGAATGCTGCCCGTAAACGCTGTCTCTTCGTTAGCTCTTCGAGCTGTGGCAAAAGGATCTCTCAGATAATCTATTAACACCTCATCTTGTTGCTCTGTGGAGATCGTCTGCACCCTTGAACCGCTTAACCGTACTATAAAGTGAAAATGATCCCATCGTTGTTTGATTTTCCATATATACATATGGCTCACGTTTAAATCTGCAGTAACTTGCCTTAGTGAGCAATCTTCTTCGAGTTTGACAATTGCTCTGGTTTTTTCGCGCCTTATTCAAATGCATTCTATGCATTTTGGATGTGTTTAATAGCTTTTTATTTTATTTTTCAATACGTGAGTGAAAGTGAAAGAACAATTTACAGATTTTTAAAAGAAAGGAAAGAAGGAACCATTACTGGAGGAAACGCCCTTCGGAGAAAAGTTCATTTGTTCTTTTTAAACAAGGAGATTCCTACATTGGATACAATATTAATAGGCAATAAGAGATAATAATTTTCTTCACTTTGGCCGAGATAAATTATGGAAATTACTTAAAGAAATCGGTTTATACTATAAAAATCAAAGAAAAAATCCTATATTGAACGATATAGAAGAGATTGTTTGTTGGCGAAGGAAATATTTGAGAACGACAAAAAGATTTAGATTAGAATGAAGGTGCATTTTCTTTTAGATGAAATCTGACTTTTAGATGAAATCTCCCTACAGGGTTGAAAATTTATAATCACGCACATTGGCAGCGAATATGGTTGTGTGGAGAATGGTTTATTTGAGTTCGTTTCAAAATCCAATAAAGATTACCACGACAAAATGAACTCCGATATTTTTAAGGATTACTTTTCTCATGTATTGAATTTTCTACCAAATAATGCTGTCAGTATAATATATTAGAATGAAAAATCAACAAGCAAATTTAACATTTTTTAACATATATGCCCCTACTGAGAATGCTTCTGAAGAAGAAAAGAATGAATTCTATGAGAAACTTGAAGAATTGTACGAAGAAATACCAAAGAACGACATACTAATCCTGTTAGGAGACTTCAACGCAAAGATAGGGAAAGAAGACACGAACAGAGAAATCGCAGGAAAAGAAACGATCCATCAAAATACGAATAACAATGGCAGGAGAATATGTAATCTAGCAGCAGCAACCAATACTTTTATTATTAGCACTCAATTCAAGCACAAAAAAGAGCACAAAGTAACGTGGCTAATACCTGGAACAACAGACGGAAACCAAATAGACCACATCCTAATCTCAAAAAAAATGGAGAACAATTTTACAGAATGTAAGGTCTTCCAGGGAAGCCAATGCTGATTCGGATCACATTTTGGTGATAAGCGACATGAAATTGAAGATACTTACAGATAAAAACGACAGAAAGAAAAGAAAGAGGAGGAATCGGTCGAAACCAAATACAGATAATGCAAACAGAAAATTCTGCACTAAATTGGAAGAAAAACTACTAGTCCTAAAACCATCGAACGTAGATAAAACATGGGAAGACATAAAAGATAGTATCTTAATAACAGCAGAGGAGACGATAGGACTAATGGAAGACAATAAAAGAAAGGATTGGTACGATGAAGAATGCGAGCAAGCTAGTAAAGATAAGGACAAAGCAAGACACAGGTGGGTGACCACACGGAAACAAGAAGATCTCCTACACTATAAAGAGAAGAAGAAAGAGTCAGACAAATGCTGCAAAACAAAAAAGAAGAAATGGATCGAAGAATTACTGCAGGAACTCGAAGCCAATAGTAATGGCAATGCAAGACTATACAAATACATAAAATCACAGAAAAAAAAGTGATACCGGCAAATATTGGAAAAATGGAATGAGAAACACACTATAGAAAACTGTTTAAAAACAAAGACGATGCTGAAAACGCAGAAAATGAAGAAAAAACAGAAAATAGGAATGGAGAACAATCAGAGCCTTCCTCATACAGCGAAGTATTGGCGACCATAAACAGATTAAAGACAAGGAAAGCAGCAGGACCAGACGACATTATAAATGAGTTCTTCAAGAAAGGGGGAGAGGAACTAGCCCACAGAATCCACAACCTAATAGAATGAATATGGGAAGAAGAATGCATGCCGAACGACTGGAATTATGGTCTGATAACACCAATCCCCAAAAAAAGGCGACAAGACGAAATGCAATAACTACAGGGGAATCACGTTATTAAATACAATGTACAAAATATTAACTAATTTTATCAGACAAAGAATAGAAAAAGAAACTAGAACAAAAATAGGTGAGTACCAACATGGATTCAGAGAAGGTAAGTCAACAATAGATGCAATACACATTGTAACGCAAATCGTCGAAAAAAGTTACGAGCACGGAATAGATCTACATATACTGTTTATTGACTACAAGCAAGCTTTTGACAGTGTAATAAGGGAGGAACTAATTAAGGATATGAATCAATTAGGCATCCAAGAAAAACTAATAAGTCTCACGAAAATGACGATGAAGGAATCCAAGGTACGAATCTTAACAAGGGAAGGCCCGTCAGATGAAGTACAAATGGAGGTAGGTGTCAAACAAGGAGACTCCCTGTCAACAACATTATTTAACATTGCCATAGAAGGAAGAACAGCCAAAATTATGGGAACGATTATCGAATCTTCAGCCCAACTGATAGCGTATGCAGACGATATTGCACTGGTTACTAGAGATTTAAAACCCATGCAGAACATAATATTAATACTAGATAAAGAAGCAAAGAAGAGAGGGCTAGTAACAAACCAAAGCAAAACGAAATACCTCAAGTGTTCAAGAGAGAATACGAACATAGAGAAAGAAATTAAGCTTGGTGCATATACATTTGAAAGAGTACACCGTTTCAAATACCTGAGAGTGATGGTGAATGACAGAAATGATAGAACGGATGAAATACATGAACGCATCCTACTGGGTAATAAAACCTACTGGAACTACCAAAAATTCCTGAAAGAAAAGCACATTAGTAAGAAAACCAAATTAAAAATTTACAAGACTGCAATCAGGCCAGTGATCACCTATGGTGCAGAGACGATGTGCCTAACACAAAAAGATCAAATGAGGTTGGAAATTCTAGAGAGAAAGATAATTCGACGAATAATGGGACCGGTGAGAATAAGTGTAAGCGAATTTAGAAGATTAACCAATGAAGAAATTAAAGAAGTCATCGAGGGTGAAGACATAATCAAGTTCGTGAAGACGCAAAGGCTCAGGTGGCTGGGACACACAGAAAGAGCTAACCCAGACTCTACGCTAAAGCGAATAACTGGATGGAGACCAACAACAAAGAGAACAAAGGGGAGACCCAAAACAAGATGGAGAGATCAAGTCTTAGGAGACATAAAGAAGCTGAGAATCTACAATTGGAAGGAGCGCTATAATAATAAAAAAAAAACAACAGCGGACTGATTCTCCGCAATAAATTAATCAGAGAGCCCAAAAGGGCGGCAAACACTCCGCCAGGAGTGAATAAGCCATGCATGAATGCTGTCAGTGTTTTCGATAACGCGAGCTATCACTCAAAATTAGTGGAAAAGACCGACGCACAGTGAGGCGAAAAAGCGAAAAACTGCTTAAAAATAATTTTTTTCATATATTCAATAAATTCATGATTCGTAAATTGGCATAGGTCTGCCTTTTAGGCAATCAGAACTGGAATTTTATACAAAGCTAACAGTAGCCTTTAGAAGGTGAAGAAACATGAGAGAGTGAATTTGAAAAAAAGTTAAGAAACTGTCTAATTCTTTTTTAATATTAAAAGCGGATATAATAATTTCTGTCGTGTCCTACGTTAGTTACAGAAGGAAAAAATTAATAATTTAATATTTAAACCGAAAATCGCTTTTGATCAGCCCAGAAAAGGTTTCCCAGAAAATTCAAGGTTTTTTTCAAAGTCCCTACAAAAAAATATATTTTTTAAAATACATATTAATTAGTCCTCGAGGGTCTGAATAAAGATCCTGAAAGGGAATTGGCTGAGTAAACCTGCGAACTTTGGATGTCGAGTCCAAACAAATCGAAAAAGCTCGCTCGATACTCTAGTCGTCAGATACGAAAACGCCAGTGAACCTTTAAAAATCATCATCAAATTATGCTGAGAATATCAATTTTGAGATCGCAAAAAATATCTTCTTCTTAGTCGTTAACCTGATGCAGGTATCGTGATATCATGAAGCTATTAACTAAATTTTCCAATGTTCCTCCACGTTTTTCTATCTTCTGCCATTCTAGCACATTCTGACAATGGAGCGCCAATGGTAGCAACAATATGGTCCGTGTATATATATATATATATATATATATATATATATATATATATATATATATATATATATATATATATATACTACGTTCTTGAACCGTACTATATTTAATATAAAATTAATATAAAACTAGTTTTTCTTGGGTATAGGTTCAATAAATTATATTACATGTGGAACTAGATTTTATTTTCCATAGAAATCAACGTTTCGGTAGAAAACCCTTGCCTTTGTCAAGATTCTAAAATGTAATAAAATTAAAATAATAAAATCTTTGTTCTGAATCTTGTACATTTTAGAATCTTGACAATGGCAAGGGTTTCCTGCTGAAACGTTGATTTCCAAATAAAATCTAGTTCCACATGTAATATAATTTATTGAACCTAAAACCAAGAAAAACTAATTTTATATATATATATATATATATATATATATATATATATATATATATATATATATATATATATATATATATATATATATATGTATACATACATATATATATATATATATATATATATATACAGATTGAACGAATTTAGAACGGAACATACGAAATCAATGTATTTCGGCTCAACTCCGCTCTAGGTGGTTGGCCAACAAAAGGTTGTCAAATAATTATATTATAAAAATCCAATACTTCAGCGGGCTGCTGGATTCTGAATTCATTCAAGAACAAATCAAAACTCCACCCAAATAGGTTGCCTAGAATCACTGAAAAAACTAGACTACACAAGCAGTTATTATGCTGTCAAACCACTTATCGCTTCCTTATAGTCCAAGAGATAGAGCCGAAATTTTGAACTGATAAGTAATATGACATTTCTCTATTGGAATATATTCATTGTAACTGGGTTAAGACTTTGCCTTACAGGCGGACCCCCCCCTCGTGGTACAGGGGGTGGCTATACAGGGATGAAGTTGTAATTTTTTTCGGAAAAATTAACGATCGATAATATGGCTGAAAATTTGCCCAGAGTAAGATCTTGGTATAACTAGACGAAATCCCAAAGGGCGGACGCGAGAGTGGATACATAAGGGGTGGCGGACAGGGGTGAAGTTGCAATTTTTTGGGGAAAAATTAACGATAAGTAATATGTCCGCCATTTTCATGGCTCATTATTTAGCCCCTAAAAACTCTAAATCCAAAAGGGCGGACAGCTGGGTTGGTACATAGAGCTATAAAACGGGGTCAAATGTACCACTTGCCTGCGCATTTTAGGTCTCGGTAACAATTTTCAAACTGATTTTATTATGATATTTTTATACCGATTGATTTGAAAATTTGTATGCTCACTTCTGTTACTATTCTGAGAAGCGTCAAGTAGATTTTTCCTCAAAATTTTCCAAAAAAATTTCCGTAAATGAAAATTTTCGTAATTTTTAAAGGTAAAATCTAATTTGTAGAATCTTTTCGATTTTCTGTAAGTTATACCATGATTTTTTTCCAAAAATTTTCAAACGATTTTTCCGATAAGAAAAAAAAATTTAGAAAAACTTTTCTAAAACATTTGATAAAACTCTACGTCATCGCCTGAATCTTTTATAGAATATTTTGTAGTTTTAAAATGATATTATGATAATGTTTTTTTTTTCAAACTAAAGTCATATTTACTTTACAAATCACATTTTTTTCTTAAATATAAATATTTTTATAATTAATTTTTAATGGAATAAATGTTTGATATTTGATATTTTATTAAATTAAAGTAATTTTATAATGTTAACTATTAAATATTTTTTGTATAACAAATAGTAATTTTACTTATTTTTTATTACAATAAAAAGGTTTTTAAATTTATATTGCATATATAATGGTTGTTCAGATATAAGAAAAATTTGATTTATTATTACATTAATAATCAAATATAAAATATATTATTTCTATTTATCAATAGGTAAAATTCATTTTGTAGAATTCCTTTAACATTTTACAAATAATTATTAATAAAAATCAATTTAATAGTGGAATTATCAATTTTTTAAGTTTTGAAATTTACTTTGTAGATATTTTCAATATTTTTTTTAACTTTTAAATTGATTGAATTTTTTTTTCATTAGTTAATTATAATTTTACAAATTCTGTTTGGACATTAATTTTGCATCATTATTATTTTAAAATATTATGATGCGCATTCCATTTAGACCAGTAATTCTAGACGCATGCGCTAAATGTAATAAGTATCAAGATGCTTTTATCCAACTTGGTGAAACTGACTTCGATTGTAATGAAGTTTTTGAAACCTTAGAAACTTTCATGTCACTTATATGGAACAGGACTGACGAGAACAATTCCATAAAGAAAAGTAAACGATGTCAGATTTTCACTATTTAACCGGCAGTATAAGTTGCATGATGTAAACGAGCCTTTTTAAAAAAAAACTAAAAAATTTCGATGCTTCAAGCTTACCACCATGTCAAGATGAATTACACCAACATCTACTGCGAGCCCATTATATTTCAAATATTTGGACAAATGCTCATAAAAAAGTAACAACAGAATTGATTCTTGAAGAACATGGTTGAGAGTTTTAAGATGAAACATATAAATTCAAATGGTTTAGTGGACCTCAGATGCCAGAATCAATTCGAGAAGTAGTGATTGAAAATGAAGCAGATAATGAATGTGATATTATTGAAAGTGAAAGTGACGAAGATGATGAATGTGATGACATCAATGAGAGTGAGAAAAATGACGAAATTTTTAAAGTTTTTCACAATTTTTTTTTCTTATCGGAAAAATCGTTTGAAAATTTTTGGAAAAAAATCATGGTATAACTGACAGAAAATCGAAAGGATTCTACAAATTAGATTTTACCTCAAAAAATTACGAAAATTTTCATTTACAGAAATTTTTTTGGAAAATTTTGAGGAAAACTACTTGACGCTTTTCAGAATAGTAACAGAAGTAAGCATACAAATTTTCAAATCAATCGGTATAAAAATATCATAATAAAATCAGTTTAAAAATTGTTACCGAGACCTAAAATGGGCAGGCAAGTGGTACATTTGACCCCGTTTTATGGCTCTCTGTACCAACCCAGCTGTCCGCTCTTTTGGATTTAGAGTTTTTGGGGGCTAAATAATGAGCCATGAAAATGGCGGACATATTACTTACCGCTAATTTTTCCCCAAAAAATTGCAATTTCACCCCTGTCCGCCACCCCTTATGTATCCACTCTCGCGTCCGCCCTTTGGGATTTCGTCTAGTTATACCAAGATCTTACTCTGGGCAAATTTTCAGCCATATTATCGATCGTTAATTTTTTCGAAAAAAATTACAACTTCATCCCTGTATAGCCACCCCCTGTACCACGAGGGGCGTCCGCCTGTAAGGCAAAGTCTTAACCCAGTTACAATGAATATATTCCAATAGAGAAATGTCATATTACTGATCATTCCAAAATTTCGGCTCTATCTCTCCGACTATTAGGCAAGCTCCTCTTTCCTTTAAAGGAGACAGATAGTTGAACGATATTTTATACAATGTCTATCATTGGGTATGGATTTATTTTTGTCCAAGTTTTATATTGGTCCACTATTTCAAATGCAGTTCAAACAGACATATATTAAATTGTATGTTCCGTTTGAATTCGTTCAATCTGTATATATATATATATATATATATTATATATATATATATATATATATATATATATATATATATATATATACCACTATACCACTAGTATTTTAGTCTTTTAGGGATATTCCGACAAAACAGATTGCATTAACAATGTTTTACTTAAGATTAAGAAGAATATGCAGCTATTTACAAATTTCTATTTTCCAAAGATCCTTCAACTTCCTTGGTTTATCTCAAGGTGGCTAAAATAGCAGGATGTGTATATGTAAGAAACTATTATGAGAGCGAAGGTGTTGAATAAGCTGTTGGACAATCCAGCGGAGCCTGTTTGCATTGCAGCTAGGATTTCACCTAAAAGAAGGATATGTTAGTATGTATATAAATATTCTTAATGTGGTAGTTTAAGCTACTTGTGTTAAAATGTTTAAATATTCTTTTCTAGTCTTGAAGGAACTAAAGTTCATAACTACATTATAGCCGTTGGTTTATTAGTTGGTCCACGTAACGTATCATTCGCTTCCAGAATTGCCAACAATAGAATGTATATATCTTTGATTTAAAAATGCAGTTGATTCACTGCTATATTCCCATAAATATGTTAAAATAAAAGAAACTCAAGTATATTGTTCTGAAGCTATTTTCTTGTGGCATTTTAAAGTAATTACTATTTAAATGGGAATAAGCCACAATTAAAGGGTAAAGTACGTTTATTGACGTTTCAATTTCTAGTTCGGAAATCGTTCTCAAAATACAAAAAAATTTTGAATAACGCTGGGCCCATAACGGTTTCTTAATATTGTTCTGAAGCTATTTTCTTGTGGCATTTTAAAGTAATTACTATTTAAATAGGAATAGGCCACAACTAAAGGTTAAAGTAAGTTTATTGACGTTTCAATTTCCACTTCGGAAATCGTTCTCAAAATACAAACCTTTTTGATTGTATTTTAAGAACGACCGAAGAAGGTCCGAAGTGGAAATTGAAACGTCAATAAACGTACTTTAACCTTTAATTGTAGCTTATTCCCATAGCCTATATTAAAAAAAAACTAAACCCCAATAATATCTCTTCCACAGAAGAGACAGATGAACAATTATCTCAGGCAGAATTATAACATGTCCAATTCCTTTATTTTACAGTGGAATCTTAATGGGTTTTATACTCATTTAGAACAATTAAAACTTTTAATAAATGAATTATGCCCAAAGATCTTATGTCTTTAAGAAACTCATTTTAAACAAGTTAATATAAATCTTCGAAATTACCAATGTTTTCAAAAAAAACAGACTAGCACAATAGGCCAGTGACGGAGTAGCTATCTTTGTTAAGTACAGACCTAGAAGCTAAGCCAATTGCATTAAGTACTAATCTCGAAGCTGTAGCAGTGAGTATTACATATTAAAAACATATTAATATATCCAACATTTATTTAACACATCCTAGCGAGCTAGACCTATAAGAACTAAATAACCTTCTTGATCAAATTCCACACAGAAAAATAATTTTAGGGGATATGAACTGTCATCATTCTGCATGGTGAATCTCGAAAACAGACAAATACGGTAACCTAATAAAACATCTTATTGACTCTTCTCATTTATTATTACTTAATACAGGGGAACCTACCAGATTTAACTTCTATAACGGCTCTTTTTCCGCCACAGATTTATCATTATGTAGTCAATCCTTATCAACGTTTCTCACGTGGAATACTTTAAAATCGTTATATGACAGTGATCACTTTCCTATCTGCATATCATTAAATGCAATTCGATCTCCTAATTTTCCAATCTATTAATCCTAGAAATTAAGGAATGCAAACTGGTCGTCTTATCAAGTCGAGATTGAAAAGAAAATTAAAAACTATCATCCAAGTGATGATATAAACTCTAATATTACCTCCTTAAACAGGATATTTATAGAAGCAGCTTTAAATAATATAGGTAAAACAAAGCTCTGAAAAAGACCTCCAGTACCTTCGTGGAACAATGAAGTAGTACTTGCTCTATCTTCTAGCAATCACACCTGGAGATGGTACGTATCATCTATCAATTCTTTAACACCCTCCGACATAATCTGGACTAAAATTCGTAAACTTAAAGGCTCTAATTCTTATAGACATATTAACACCTTAACACACAATAATAAATTAATCGCTTTAGCTGATAGCGACAAAAATATTTCTTATGAATCCCTAATTTACAAGAAAAACATAGAAGCTTCTACAATCCTCATTAACAACTCTGACAGCCCCTTAAATGCTCCTATAACTCTTCAAGAGTTAGAGTTTTCTTTCAAATATAAAAAATACAGCTGCAGGACCAGATGATATTCTACCAGTCTTCATAAAAAACTTACCATTCGAAGCCAAATTAATTCTGTTAGATTTATTTAATACCTGCTTCCTAAAGCATGAATTGCCAGACCTCTGGTCTCAAGCAATAATCATTCCCATTATTAAGCCTAACAAACCAAAAGACAACCCTACCTCTTACAGACCCATCTCTCTTACATGTTGCATGTGCAAGATCCTAGAAAAAATTTTAAACCTCCGCCTTATATGGTACTTATAAAATAATAATTTTCTTACTAACTTCCAAAGTGGTTTTCGAAGAGGTAGATCCACATAAGATAATCACGTTGCATTAGAGACTTCAATTAATGAAGCTTTTGCAAATATCCAAAAACTAATTGCAATATTTTTCGATATAACCCAAGCCTACGATAGGGCATGGAGGCACTGTATTCTACAAACATTTAAAGATACTGGCATTCAAGGTCACATACTTGCATTTATAATTTTTTTATTTTAATCGCTCAATTCAAGTTAGAATTAATGATGTTACAAGCTTATCTAAGATACTTTTTCTTCTTTATGTACCGTCTTCTACCGAAGGTTGGCGACCATCAAACGATAGGTTTCTCTGTTTTGTGCCGCATGTATTATGTTCGCAGCTTTTGGTATTTGAACTAGTATCTATATTTGATATATCTTCTAAGATACTAGACAATGGTATTCCTCAAGGTTCGATTCTTAGTCCAACTTTATGCTTAATCGCTTTTAATAGTAGTATAAATGTAATTAAAGCATCCATTAAAGCTAGTTTTTATGCAGATGCCATTTTTATTTATACTAAATCGAATAATGTAATGGCAGCAACTAAAATTATAAAGAGTTTCTTAAATCGGCTTTATAATTGAACGATAAAAACGGAATTTGTTTTTTTTTATTGAAAAAACACGATACATTATTTTTAATAAAAATAAAACACACCTCACAACTAGTCATAATTTACCTTTAGAACAGTCAAAAGAAATAAAATTTCTAGGTCTAACTTTTGGGAGAACTTTTTTGTTCTTCAGTTATATTTTATATTTACAACTTCTTCCAAAGCTGTTAACGCGACTTGTTTTATGCTGAATTTTACATGCTAAGATAATTTTTTATCTTAATCTTAATCTTAATCTTGTAATAAATGTATATTAAACATTCTGTTTTTCTATCTTCTTTATACCCCTAGTATAATGCATTAAAAACATTTAACAAAACACTGATAAAATAGTAAAATAACTTACCGACTAGATTTAAGTTGACGAAATGACTTTTTACTGGTTAGGTACTAATCTGACATTCATAAGTACCAGCCTCTCTCTTTTGAGCCCATCTGATCTGGAAAGTCCAGTCATCTGTTTCAGGATGGTGATTTGCGTGAAAACTGAAACAATGTTCTTGTGGCATTCAAAAGTAATTAATATTTAAATGGGAATAAGCCACAAATAAAGGTTACAATTAGTTTATTGACCTCTCAATTTCCGCTTCGGAAATCATTCTCAAAATATAAACATTAGTAATTTACTAATAATTTCGAAGTGGAAATTGAAACGTCAATAAACTAACTTTAATTGTAGCTTATTCCCATTTAAATATTAATTTGCCTTATAGCTTCCCACTGTGAGGAGATGAATATCTCTGTGTCTGATCCATGATACCTAAAACCAAAAATATTAAACATTATCAAATTTGTTAACCAATAACGAAAGATAAGTTGTTGAATGGTTTGAAATAGAAAACATGGTCGCCAGGAGCCTAAGATCAAATTTTGGCTAACACTAAGTTTTAGCTTCTCTCTACTAAGCCTCTGTTTTTGATGTATGTTCCGTACATAGAAATCTTCTGTTGTTAAATTTGGTTTTGGACATGAAATATCTTAGTGTATTGTTTTTTTTTGATGTTATTGTGATGTTGACGTGATGTTGTTGTGATATTTGAATGGAGACCTAGACACGATGTTTATCGTAATCGAGGACGTCCTCCAACAAGGTGGTCAGATGACATCAAGCGCATTCAGCACAACTGGATTCAGGGTGCTCAAAATAGAATGCAGTGGAATTATTTACGGGAGGCCTATGTCCAGAAGTGGACTCAAAACGGCTGATGATAATGTGATGTACTTATTTCCTCTAGTTTTTAATTTTTCTTCTAAGCCCTTTCAATATGGTATTATTGTCATCTTTGAATCTCTTCTTGTGAGTGTTTCTGGATTACTTGTGACGTTTTGTTGTTTCACTTCTCCAGTCTTGTAAAATTCCTTGTTTATAAATGACAATGGGTAATTATTTTTTGACACGGACACACCCACATACACTCATACATACATACAAAACATTTATCAGGTCGGTGATTGAATATAGATTTAATCTTTATATCTTGTTCAACTGCCACCTCACACAAAGACTGCTGGGATTGGAACGGGGAATCCTGCGTAGAGTAAACAACAAACGGTATGACTACCTCTCCGCCCTCATTCATCAACTGTAGAACATCCAACCCATCAATGAGAGGCTCTCCTCTCTGAGCAGTAGTTACACAATCAAAACCATCCGTGGCCCAAACTTCAGAACCTACTCATCCATGGACAATGTATTCAAAAGACGTCCTAAACCCAAACTCCCTATCCTCCCCACTAAATTACTGGGCCTTGCCAGCAACGAACTCCCTGATGAATACATTAACACCCTGGAAGCAATTCCACTCTTTTATCGCAGCAATAATCAGTAAATGTTCACTTCGAGCTCGATAGACAGGGAGGGATAGGGTTTCTGTGGTTTCCCGATCTCATTGCACAATGATAACTGTCTATTGCAGAGGATACAGCCACAACTGTCCTAACGCGATTTACAATTCATATACTTATTAATTAAATTCAGTCAATTTATAACTATATATTTTCGCTAATAAAATTCTAAAAAGGACCGTTTTAGTTCAACAACCCTTTCGCCTCTGATTATCCAGGATCCTCCTCCGCGGGACATATCCAACGAAGCGAACCACCAGTAGATCCAATGCAGCGACAGAAGCCAACCCAACAAAAAAATAAATCACGTCCTGAAAAGGTGGCTAAATCTGGACAATATTAACTGGTGGAGTGATGATATCTAACAACAACAATCTGCATGTTAAATACAATGAAAAGATCACTAAGTATAGAAGTCTGGAAATTTAAATTAAAAAACAATGGAGAATGGAAAGTATCCAGATATTGTATTTCTTTGCAATTACACCATAATGGATTGTAATGAGAATTTCATTTTACATTTATTTTAACGTTTCAAAATGCTTACCAATTAGCTCTTCGTACCAAATTAATGGTAAAGTTTATATTTTAACATAATTTCTTAATTTATAAATTATTTTAAAAAGATTTCTGTACTGGATGTCGAATCGTCAAAATTATTGTAAAATGCAATTCTCATTACAATCAATTGTGATTTAATCCCCTAAAAATACCATATTTAAAGCTGGGAAAGAACGAAATTCACAAATGACAATGGTACCTGGATGGAATTAATTAGTAATAAATACTTCAATCCCCAAAAAAAATTAAAAAAGGACCCTGCTGGAATTGTGGAAATCTTTAATAGTTTATGGAGCTAGTTTTCGTTTTTGAAAGTAAGTCATCATCTCAATAATATTGTGGAATTCGGTTGCCATTTATGCCGGCTGCGCAGCGTAAATGATCTGCACCTTCGCCATTACTGACGTTGTGGTATGCACCCGTTTTCCCAGACAAAAGTCCGTGCTATACCCCACAGAACTTAATTCCTATCTGAACTTAACAAAATTGAGCTACTTTATGAAAAAACAGAGGAGAAAGTTTTATAGTATGCAAAAGTAGGTGTAACTAGTTAACTAGTATTAAGACAAAGGAGTAGAAATTTAAGAGATAAAGAGCAACTTAAGTAATTTTACTTATCTTTAAGAATAAATATAAACGCGTGTGTATTCTCTTAAACAGTGGTATCAAGACTATTGTAGTCTACTGTTTCGTAATCTTATAATGGATAAACAGATCGGCTAAGAGAAAAACCCCGAACATAAAACTCGTGCTTCGGAAAACGATTTAAATATGCTAAAAGTTTCGATAATTTGCCTCGGAATATGGATGGATTAAAACGATAATGATAATCTAATGGCAGTATTTGAAGGAATTAAGAAAAACAAGGAAGTATTCATCCTGGTAGATTTAAATGCTACAGCAGGAAGAAGAGACAACATTCAGATTATTAGGAAGTAGGGAGAAGCTATTTTAAATTAAAACGATGTGCGACCTTTTAGCTTATGTGAGAGCTTATCGGACAAATCATAAATGTGACAAATGGATTCTACGCTTATAAAGACATATAGAAATATACATGGACACAGACAACAAGAGGGCTAAGGTTAATTGTTGAATATGTCATCATACGTCAACACTCAAATCTACAAATTATGGATGTACGGGTGTATCGGGGAGCGGAGTGCGGATGGGATGACTTAACTATGGCAAATGTGTTAGTTAAATACCGGGAAAATAACAGCGACCATCAATATAAAAAACAGTATCCAGAAATATGAGTATAAACAAATATAACAAGAGGCTATAGGAAACTGTGTGACATCAAGATCCGGAGTGGTGGTCACAAGAAATAAGAGAGTTTGTAGATACTAAAGAGAAAGCCTATCGAATCTGGCTCCAAACACAAAATCTAGAAGACTGGAGAACATACACTTACTGTAATAGGAAAGTTATGAACACTGTGACCAACAGAAAAAACGAAACGTGGAACAAAAAATGTGAAGAAATAAACAGATATACGGATGTAACTGGAGTATTTAAAGCTTGGAAGTTTATAATAAACTTCAGAAAAGATCACAAAGGAACAGAGAGATTAAACCCCGTAGGTAGGTTAGAGTGAGAAGAATATTACAAATCCCTATTTACGGACGCAAGATGATATTGTGAAATAAATTATACAAACATTAGAACAGATCCAATAGAAGAAGAAAAAGTAAAACTAAGCAACGTGGACGATATAAGACGAACCTTAAAGGAAATGAAATACGGGAAAGTTACAGAGCCTGTAAAGATACCCATTAAATTGATAAAACTCGGACAGTCAATACCAACAGAATTGTTAGCAGAGATCTTTGATAAATATCTAATCAAACAATAAAATATTTCAGAAGATTAAAACCTGGCGTATATAAGCTCTATACACAAAAAAGAGATAAAAATAAATGTAAAAATTACAGAGATTGTTGGCTCATATTATCATAACTGTACATTTGAAAACTCCAGGGGGCACAAATCTATGATTAATTGTATAGTCACTAATAGAAAAATCCACCCAAAGCAGATTCTAGATATCCGAACTTTAAACTCAGCAGACGCAGGGAGTGAACACAAACTAGAACTAGCAAAAATAAGAATTAAAATAACACCAAAACATTTTCTACAGGAAATTCCCCGAAAAAAAACTCAATATAGAATCACTGTGGAACAAGTGCAAGAAAAATGTACCAAAGGAAGCTAGCACAGAAGATACAGCTGAAACAAATAGAACCCATCGAAGATATAAACGCAAGCTGGAACATACCAGCAAACGAATGGGAAAGATACCTGACGGAATTGTTTAAAGGAAAGAAAAATAATAATTAAACACCATAATGTACCTGAATTAAAAAGATACGAAATAGAAATCGGTTTTCAGGAAATAGAGATAGCCATAAATTCACTCAAAAATAGCACCATCAAAAGTCACCATGACCAGACGGAATAACCAAAGAGCTTCTAAAACACGGAGGAGAAAGTATAACCCTAGAGATGACAAAACTTAAACAAAAACTAATATTGCACTGCAAGATAACAGACGCATGGAGAAACATCATAATGATACCAATGTTCAAGAAAGGAGATAAAGAATTATAGAGGTATAAATCTACTGAACACCGCACTTAAGCTTACCACAAAAGTCCTAACCAACAAAATCAATAAACTAACAACTTTATCAAATAAACAATAAGTATTCAGATCCGAACGATCCTGCGTAGCCGCCGTATTTGTACTATAACTGATAAAGGCGATTGCATCCCAGTAGAAGACGTCTTACACCTATTGTATAAAAGAAACATACCAATCAATATTATACAAGCCATCGAAAACATCTACTTCCATAATCGAATACGGGCAAAGATAAATAGAAAACTAACACAGTGGATACCAGAACAAAGCGGAGTCAGACAGGGTTACTCGTTAAGCCCACTTCTCTTTTAATATAACAATGAACGAAATAATACACGCAGTACGTAAAGGGCATGGTAACAGAATGGGGAAGAAAGAAATCCAAGTATTATGTTATGCAGACGACGTCGCAATAATCACCGAGACAGAAAACGAGCTCCAAAGATTAACACACATCTTCAATACAACAGACAAGAAATACAATATGATAATATCAACATCTAAATACCCACTACGATGTAAAATCGAAATTGATGGGAAAATAATAAAGCAGGAAGCAAGGTTTAGATATCTGGGAATAGATATAAGTAGTTAAGGAGATGTTGAAGGAGAACTACCACAACAAAGCTTAAAAGCAAGTAAAGCTACGGGATCTATAAAATACATAAAATCTCTATAAAAAAATACAATAAAAACAAGAATCTATAAAGCTGCAATTAGATCTATATTAACATACGCGGCGGAGACAAGACCTGAAACATCTAAAACGAGACGACTACTAGAAACAACAGAGATGAAAATACTTCTACACAGAAGCGAAAACATTAAAAGCATGAAATATAGAAGACATAAATGGGTGATGGGTGACAAAACGGAAATAGGAGTGGAACGACTACATTAGTAGAATGACAGAGGATAGGATAGTACAACTAGCACAAGATAAGTCACCATATGGATGAAGAAGTATTAACAGACCAAGAAAAAGATGGTGCGATAATTTAAACAATTTAGGAGGCTAATATTGAAGAAGAAACAGGCTTTAAAGCATACATACAAGAGGGAAGGCTCATCGGGAAGCATCGTTGGATACATAGGAAATACAACGCCAGTATGGAAGCTTCATACAAGCTTCAAAAAAAATTGCTTTTTATAGTTAAGTTTGAATTATTCTTAAAAACAATATTTATTGTAAAACGTTAGTAAAAATATTAATCGAATTATATCCCCCAGCCAGTATCTTATTTATTCCAACTTAAATATTTTAATTACATAAAGTAGTCTACTCACTGATTTATTTCCTAAATTTCGAACTCGGCAACTAAGATACGCTGATTTCCCAAAAAGAATAGTGCCGTTACTGGGAGTCGTCGCATCGAAGTAGGGATCGAAAAGATATTAGAAGATGCCATGCCGGAACTTACAAATGGCGAACCTAAAAAAAAAGCAAATTAAATATCTTACTAATTTTGAATGAATGCTGTTGATTGAATTATTATATTTTATTTTTTCAGCTTGAACTAGATATAAAACGCTTGTAAATATAAGATGTAGACATTTAATAGACGATAAATGGATTTAACTATGATTATGAGTATTTTGAGATCATTTCTTAATTTTCAGCGTCAATGTATCTTTCAAAATAAAGGATTTCAATGTGTGTCCAAATATTTATTATTGTTTGATAAATACGCGCAAAAGAATAACAAGAAGAATTCAGAAAATGATTAAATAAATTAGAGAAAAAAATAGAAGTAATAAGCCCAACTAACCAACAACTTATAAAAGTAAAAGAAGTTATAGAAAAGAAACTAAAACATATAAAACACAGCAACACAGACTTACAGAAAAATAAAAAAAATATCGGGCAAATAATGCAGATGGAGGTATCCTAACAAAATAAATAAAAAAAAAATAGAAGAAATAAGCACAACAATCCTAATACAGATCGAGGTGGCCTAACAGTTGGTTCCCCTCTGCCTATCTACGTCGTAGGAAAGTTATCTTTTAGATGATTGTAAATAAGAGCAGTGTTATGAACTGGAGTACCATCGTGTAAAACCAAATTCGGTACTAGTGTAATAAGCCGGAACCATGTCTACGAAGATCATACGAGATATATCAATGAATTCTGCTTCACTTACTAATGATTGCGCAATAATTTTTATTCGGTGCAAAACGTTCTTTTTTATGTAATTTCCATGAGAAATATTCCCGATTTTTAAAAGCCACCGCCATTATTTACCATGAAACAACATGAAATGACACATGACAGGAATGACAACTGTTTCTTATGGTCAAGAAGGGTAATTTTAACCAGTGTTGCCATAGTTATTCAAAATTATGTTTTCTAATGAAAAATAAAAATTTATATAAAACAAAGTTTATAACATTTTATTTATTTATATTACTGCTTTTTTTTTACCAGTGTTAGGTTGGATTTGGTTACGTTGGTTTAGTTTTAATTTCATGTTTTCTTATGAAATATAAAAATTGTTATTTTTAATTATATTATAACATTTTATTCTTATTACTGCTTTTTTTTACCAGTGTTAGGTTAGATTTGGTTTATTGGTTTACATTTTTAATAATAAAATAAGACGATGGTTAACGGGTACTCTTTTTGCACGTGTTTATTAAGATTGCATCCACCTGTTTTAATTAACACGTTCGCGGACAAAGCGGCATATGCCGCTCTACTTTCTGGGACAAAGCGCGATATCCCGTCTAATGTTGAGAACGGCCAAAACGCAAAGCGGCTTACCAAGCACATTTTTGTACATGAAATACTATTCAAACACCTTAGGTGTCCCAGCAAATAACATAAAATATTGTGAACTATCCGTGTCGGTCAGTTTAGCTTTGAAATATTAGACGTGTGTTAGGCGGCGAGCACGTGGTACTATATCACTTCATTTTTGTTGTTTTTGTTGGTGTTTTGTTTATTTTGACTAGATTTGTTGAGGCAGTAATAAAATGTTGAGGTTATATTTTCGGTAAATATACTATTTTTTGTTTTTACAGAAAATGGATTCTAGAGAAGAAGCAAGGCTTCTTGGACTTATGGATGAAGTGAGCACAGATGAATTTGAAAGTTCTGAATCAGAACCTTATAGCTCTGATGATGATTTACAAGATCCATCATATCAATCCAGTAGTGGTGAAGATTCGTTGGCAAACGAGAATCTGTTTTCAAACGAAAATTACGAAGACAGAGTTGAGCCAGAAAATGACGAAACAGGTAATGATATACAAAATTTGCTAGAGATGGGCGATATTGGAACTGATAACGAGTGGGATGATATTGTCGCAGATATTCCAAATATTTTTGTTTGACAATTCCCAAAGTGGCCTTCATCTTAATTTTGACACAGATACTCCTAAAGCTACAGACTATTTTTTTAAATTTTGGGATCAAGAAATTATGCAGCTAATTCTTGATTCAATGAACAAATACATTGAAATATTGATTAATGTAAATAGGCCCAAGCAAAAATACAGCAGACAAGCATACATTAGGCCATTTACTATGGAGGAACTTCAATCATTTTTAGCTATGTGCATATTACAGGGTCAAATAAAATACCCCTCTGTAAGGAAGTTGTTTTCAATGAATCCACTTTATTATGCACCAGTTTTTCATTACACCCAATCTGGTAGAAGATTTGAAGAAATGCTGCATTGTTTTAGCTGTTCTTGTAAAGAGGAAACAACAGGAACTAATTCACTGAAAAAAGTCAATCCTCTGCTCGATAAACTATTACTCAATTTTCAAAAAGCTGATTACCCTGCAGAAGAAATGTCACTAGATGAATCATTGCTTCTCGTTCGTGGTCGTCTGAGTTTTCGGGTGTATATCAAAGGAAAAAAAGCGAAATATGGCATTAAGTTCTACGAGCTATCTACAGCAGACGGATACGTATTGAATATAAAAATTTATAAAGGAAAATCCGAAGATGTAGAAGGATTATCTAAAATTGAGTCGTTAGTACTGCAACTTATGGAACCTTATTTGGATAAAGGCCATCATTTATTCCTTGATAACTTCTACAACTGCATTTTGCTGTCAAAATCCCTTTTGGAAAGAAAAACTCATTCTACAGGAACTCTTAGACGAAACAGAAAAGGAAATCCAAAAGCTCTTCTAAACACCAATCTAAAGAAAGGAGAACACAAATGGCGAAGAGACGGTAGCATCTATATTTCAAAGTGGAAGGATAAAAGGGAAGTACTCTGCATAACAACCAAATATCACCCAAAACTTATAAATGTACAGAACAGGTTTGGAAAGACAGTAATAAAACCTGAAGAAGTTGCCAGGTACAATGAGTACATGTCAGGAATAGCTAGGAGAAATTACTCTTCACTACCCTATTTCCCATATGTTACTGAAAAGCTTATTAAATTGTACAAACAGAACAATATCCCGGTTAAGATTGCTATCAATAATGCTAAGACTGTCAGGAACTTGTTTTCTAAAATTAAAACACCTCTTTCCTTTTTGGAACAAGTGAATGTAGTCTATCACATACCCTGTTCTGAATGTGATGCATGTTATATTGGTCAGACTGGCCGTTCCCTTAAAGGACGCCTTACTTCACATCGTAGTGACATTAAACTTTCTAAACATACTTGTGCCCTTGCAGAACATGCAATCAACACCAAACATACTGTTAATTTTGATGATGTTAGAATTCTCTGTAGAGAACGTAACCTTAATAAGAGACAATTTATGGAGATGTGTCATATTTTGAAACAACCTAATGCATTAAATAAGAGAACTGATATCAGCAACTTAAGCCAAATTTACCATGCACTAATACTACAAAATTGATTCTTCCGTATTCTACTTTTAATTATTGTTTTCTTCTTCAACTTCTTTTATTATATCATAACATTTATGTTGACATCTATAAAACTTTTCCTTCAATCTCACCAGCTGATTGTCATTTCTGACAGTCGAGCTTTCAAATACTTCATTTTCATGATATATGATCATAACAGTCAAGAACCCTAGCCGTGCCGTTGTTTATATAACAATTCAAAATTGACAATTATATTTTTTGATAGATTTAATCAATCAATGTTTTCAAAAATGAAATTTAAAACAAATTAGTTAAATTGGGAATCTTCCAGCGTTCTGTGTTTCTATATTTTTTGCTGTTATATTTATTATATTAATTTTTTGATGTTTCTTTGCAATAACAACATTGTAATGCTACAGATCTTTTAAAGGTAAGATCATTTACTTAATTGTTTTTTCATATTAGATGTATCGCTAATAACACTCTTTTAGATGAACTGATGATGCTTATTGAACAATAGGCGAAACGTCTTCAATAAATAGATAAAGTAGCACAACTCTTGTCTTTTTTATCTCCAGACCGATAACATCCCATTCACTTACGAGTGCACATTTTTATATATATATATATATATATATATATATATATATATATATATATATATATATATATATATATATATATATATATATATATATATATATATATATTGATATATGTATATATATCAATACCTTATCCATGGTCCAGTATTGTTTGTCTGCTAAAATAAATGTCTTGGCGGACCCCTAGACGAGAAGCGAGTGTCCTTGTATTTTCCTTCGACGTGTTCTTCTATTAATTATTCGTCTATTTCGTTTTAGGGATATCGCTGTGCATTTGTCTGAGAGAAATAATCTGTACTTATCTGTGTATACTTTTTTAAGGAATCTATTATAACCTTTCGAGACTGGCTGAATGACGAAAGTCAATGCCACAAAAAAAAATTGTGAGTTATTATTCTTCTCCACAGAAAACTATCAGGTGGTACAAAAAAGTGATGTTTCACTTACTGGATGTAGCTATATGAAATTCCTACTATACAATGAAGAAGCACAAAAATGTAAAACTGACCCTTTTGGAATGCAGAGAAAATTTGGTAAGAGAATTATTGAACATTCCAGAAGATATGAATGATGGGAGAAAACTAATGCATAAGGGAGTTTTGCACGGTAAAAAACGACCTCGAATGGAAGCGAATATAGTTTTCAACCCTAACAATGAACAACACTTTCCAGATATAATTCCACACCCTACGGAGACCCCGCAAAACTCATCATGTGAGGTGTAAGTGGTGTTTACGAAACAAAAAACGCAAGAAAACCAGATACTTGTGTAAAACGTGTGCCGATAAACCAGCACTGCATTGTACCGTGTTTTGAACTGTACCACAAAAATTAAATTTTTTAATATAAGCGTATCTCGGTATTATGTTTTCGTTATAAGGATATTTCTTTATTATTTTTTACAGAAATAAAGATTTAGTTGCATTTACTACTTGAGAGCGGCATGTACCGCTTTATCCAGTTGCACAACTTTTGTGACATATATGGACATAGCGGTATTTACCGCACCTTGTTTTTTTTTATAAAAAACATCCTAAACATTCTAAAATATTATGAAATTACTTTTTTATGACAGAAAAATAACAAATTTTAAGATTTTCACAAGTGTGTTTTTTGCGACCCCCTATAAAAACTAGGTGTCCGCGAACGTGTTAAGGTAATTTTCATGAAGTTTTTAGATCTTTTAAAGGTTGAAACTGGCAACAATGTCAAAAGTACATAAAATTTAACTTCTTGCGCATGGCCGCCATATTGTTTGAAATATTAAAAATTTTGATTATTTTAAACAATTTTACCCATTTTTTCATAATTTAACAGTAAAAAACAGTGATATTTAATATGTTTTAGTTACGTTTTTTTTATTAAGACATGTATATATACTTTTCTTTGTTTTTATGGAAATTTTTTTTTGATTCATAGTACTTTTTTTGTTATCTTTTCTGTATTTTTCATTATTTGGGCACTTTTACTAGTTTAAAGCAAAGAAAACATTAAAATTTGAGGTTTTTTTCACTTTTTCGCTAAGTCCACAAAAAATTTGGCTTTTTTGAGGCGTTCCGGCTTACTAAATAATTACCCCATTTGTCGAATATTAAGTGTAATCTGGAACTGCAATTATTCATTAAGACGGAAACGCCTCAAAAATGCCCAATTTTTTGTGGACTTAGCCTCAAATTTTAATGTTTTCTTTGCTGAAAACTAGTAAAAATGTCAAAATATTCAAAAAATACAGAAAAAATAAAAAAAAGTATTATGAACCAAAAAAAAATTACATAAAAAGCAAAGAGTATATATATATATATATCATATCACAGATCACAGCAGAACAACCCTCCTAGAAGAATCCTTATGTCACAACCTGTGGGAAGTAGAAAAAGGGGTAGACCAAAACTCAGATGGAGGGATGGTGTAGATGAGGATGGTAGACAAATAGGCGCAGCAAACTGGCAACAGTTGGCAATGGATAGAACTGACTGGCGTAATAGACTTGGGAAGGTCGAGGCTCTTTTATAGGGCTGTAGCACCAATGATGATGATGATGATATATATATATATATATATATATATATATATATATATATATATATATATATAGATATGTATATATATATATATATATATATATATATATATATATATATATATATATAGTCTTAAAACAACGTAACTAAAACATAATAAATATCAGTGATTTTTACTGTTAAATTATGAAAAAATGCTTAATGCCACCAACATAAATATTTTCTCTACCGGCAGTTTACTCGCTTCCAAAAAGGTCCCTTTCTTTGCCGATAAGGTATATACACACCTTTTGGGACAAGTTTATTACATAATACATTACTTACAGCGTCAATGCAAAAACTCGTTGACACATCGACACAATAGTTTTTCTTTTATTACACTATGTTTAATCAAAAATCTTTTGATTAAACATAGTGTAATAAAAGAAAAACTAGTGTAATGTAAAAAAAGCTGTAGGTAATGTCACTCTGTGACATTACCTACAGCTTTTTTTAGTAACGATGACGAATAAACAAGAAAGCAAGAAGCGGGTTGAAGTTGGATATTTGGACCAACCCAATGCAGCGATAGTTCGTGGAGAATTAAAATGAACCACGAGCTGGATGAACTAATGCAGAGCGCAGATATTGTCAGATTTGTAAAATCACAAAGACTAAACTGGCTTGGTCACCTATAAAGAATGCCAGATAATCAAGCTGTAAAAGTAGTCCAGAGATGGAAGCCCCAAGGAAACAGAACAAGAGGAAGGCCCCGTAAAAGATGGATAGACGACGTAGAGAGGGATCTTAAAACCATGAACATCAGGCAGTGGCGAAGGAAAGTATCCGACAGGGCAGAATGGAAGAACACTGTTAAGCAAGCCAAGACTCACAAAGGGTTGTAGCGCCATTAGAAGAAGAAGATTTGAAATTAAAAATCATACTTAATATGCTTGTTATGTGTTATTGTGCATACTGATTATCTTTTTCACCCTTGTAACTTACTAAATATAATATAATCGGTAATAATATAGTCTTTCATTCTGCGTTTAAATTTTTTAAAAATACTTATTAGTTCTCTCAGTGTTCGAAAAAAATTAATGCATTTAAAAAGCATCGGTCCGAAATTTTGCGCCTACACTCATAAGAACATACACCAATGATAATAAACCTAACATAACGTAACCAAACCTAACCAAATCTAACCTAACCCTGGTAAAAAGCAGTAGGTTTCTGTTAAAACAATATAACCCAAACTAACTTAAAATCAGACTGAGAAGCTCACAATTTTTATTTGAAAAGATTGATATTTTTCTTTACATTTTATTAATACATAATTAAAGCTGCCAAATAACAAAAAATATGAATAGTTAATTTACCGTTTCACTTGATTCCTTTTTCGCAGATCGCAAGATGTTTGTGTGGGTTCTATACTCTCTTTGCACTATTTTAAGTTGCTTTTGTTAAAGTAAAGCACTGCCGGTGTCCCTCTTTCTTGCTTTATCTGCTTTATTTTTATTATTATTGTCTTTTATCTGTCGGTAATGTTAAAATCACTATAAACTAAGTTACTACTACTGCCACTTACTACAAACAAGCAAAAAAACATGTGTTACTTCGAACGTTAAGTAAAATTAAACGAATACGAAGTACTGATAACTGAAACTGAACTGAAGTACGAACACGGCTTAGGGCTTAGGGCTTACGGCTACAGCATAGCATATTTCTAACTTAACAGTGGGGGTATAATATAGCATATTCGACAAATTCCTCCGTCGCGTCGCGTCGGTTATTACAACAATTTTAGGTGTGGCACTTAGCCCAATTGATCGCATATTTTAAAGATAAATACAAAAAAATTTTTTTACGCCTTCGAAATTTGAAAAGAACAGAAAACTATTCAGGAACTTAGTTTCAAAGACAAATTACTGTAATTTAATAAAAATGAAAATGACAAGAGTAAAAAAGCTATCAAATTTAAGTTCTAATATAAATTCTTTATTTTAAATTTTGAAGAAATTTGTCTAAACTTTTATACCTCAACGCATTCATGAACAAAAATGTTAAATTCAATGTGACAAAGGAAAGTTGTCCTTGATACACTAAAAAATGCTCTAATGAACTAGCTCTTAAGTTAAGCTGTATGTATTCAAAAAACATATAAAGCAGAACAACGAATAGAGTATGAATCAGGAAGTTTCTTAAAGAGTGACCTAAACTAATTAATAATTATTTTGAAGCAGTTAATATCCATCCATTCGGGCATTTAGTTCCTTATATGTTACGACACAAAACGACAAATTTTTAGTAAAATCGTCAAAAACTGACTAGAATGTCCTTCGATTTAGAAGATTACAATTTTAAAATAACATTTATAGTAGACATAACATAGGTAGATATTATATCTACCAATACTATTGATATCCTCCTCTAAATATTTCCATTTTGCGCCTATGCTATCCAATTGCTCGCATTTCTTTTGAAGTCGCGTTGGGATCTTCCCCGGCTTCGCTTGTCTGCCCGTGGTCTATACTCAAGTAATTTTTTTGTCCACCTGCCGTCTCTCACTCTTCCCATCTCCATTTTTGCCTTGTAATAAGTTCGATAATGTTTTCCACTCTGGTCCGCTCTGGTGCCACACAACTTTCTTGTTTGTTAGTCTATTTCTCAAGTTTAGATAGATAGATAGATTTAGAGAGGTGGCCTTTTGGCCTATTCTACTGCGACCTGTTCAGATTGATTGTGGTTCTTTAGTTCTAGATAACATTCTCTAGTCTGATTCTTTTTTAAAAAGTCTAATAGCTTCAAGACTGTACCTTTCATGTAGCTATTTGCCGGTGGATATTCTTCTCCTAATGTAAAGAACTGCACATTTGCTAGAATGTCACATTGACACAGAATGTGCTCTGCTGTTTCTTCTTCAAGGTGACACAATCTGCACAGGTCATCATCTGATAATCCCATCAGCTTCAAGTGCCTATTTAGCTTACTATGTAAAGCCCTGTTAGAAGACCTACTATGACTTTGACTGTTTTCCTATCTTTGCTTATTAGGTCTGCCGTAAATTTTGGCGAGTGTTCTGTAATGAACTGTTTCGCCTGTCTTTGTCCTGGTAAATTCCTCCACCATTCCAGACATTTGTGAGATACCAACTTCCATGTAGCCATTCTTGTTACTGACTTTGCAACGCCGCAGAAGGGTTCCGGTCCAATGAATGGCATTGATGAGCCTTGTTTGGCCATTACATCTTCTTCTTCATTGCCCTTATGACCCTCGTGCCTCGGTTCCCACGCTACCGTAACCTTGCTACGGTCTCCTAGTTTATTTAGGGCACACACGCAATCCCATACTAACTTAGAATTGACCTCTACAGAATTGAGTGCCTTAAGCGCTGCCTAACTATCTGTGAAGATGGTAACTGAACATAACGTTGTTTCCTGCCTTTTTATTTCTTCCACGCAGTGATGGATTGCCGCTATTTTCGCCTGGAAAACTGTCACATCCTTAGATAGACTTACCGAGAAATGTATCCCTTGATTTGTCCCTACTATGCCGGCTCCCACACCCTCCGATGTTTTTGAGCCATCCGTGTACCAGGTAGCAGCAGCTTGTATGGTTACACCTTTATTCCAGTCTTCCCTGCCTGGTATCTTAATACTAAACTCATTTTTAAAGCTATATCTCGTAGCTGTTGCAACGATAGGTTTCCCTATCACAATATCGGCTTTTAGCTCCTCGATTAGCTTCCTGTTGTCAGTAACATGCATCTGGCTTATATGTCGCTGAATATGGATTAATCTGTGCATCACTGATGTGGCTTCGCTCTGTATAAAGATATGAAGTAGTTGTAGATTCAGCAGGACTTCCAAAGATGCAGTAGGAGTTGTTTTCATGGCCCCCGTAATACACAGGCATGTTAGCCTTTGTGTATTACCTAGCAGCCTTATTGCTCCCACTTTCTGCTTCTTTGTCCACCACGTCACCGAACCATAGGTTATCATGGGTCTAATAACCTTTGTCTATAACCATAGAGTCATTTTGGGGTTAAGTCCCTAATTCTTACCGCACATTCTTCTACATCTGCCCAGGGACATAGTAGCTTTCTGTGTGGTTTTCAGAATGTGTGTATTCCATGTAATCCTATGACCAAAATACACCCCAAGGTATTTTGTTTCTTTGGCAAATGAAGTCTCTGTTCCTCCCAGCATCGGTGGTTTTAGGCATTGTAGTACTGTTTTTTTGGTGAAATTGGCGATTTGTGTTTTCTGAGCATTGACTATCAGTCTCTCTTGTTTACACCAGTCGTCAACTATATTTAGGGCTGCTTGCATTCTCTCAGACAGCACCTGGACAAACCTGCGTCTGACAATGATTACTATATGGTCAGCATATCCTAGACAGTAAAAGACTTCTGTAAACAGATTTCTGAGGAAATCATCTACCAAGGTAGAGGGGACAAAACTCCTTCTTGTGGACAGCCTCCATCTACTTTTGCTTTGATGGTTGCTTTACCCAGAGTGGATATTAGTGGATATTTTTCAAGATTAGTCCAAGAATTGATCTCTCTATTTTACGTTGTGTCCTTTTCAATATTTCCGCTGATGTTTGGGTGAGAGTTAAGGTTTCTGCTCCATATGTGAGGACTGGTAGAACACACTACGAGAAAGCTTTTCTGGTTGTCTCACCTTAATCTTATCAATACTCTTAATGATCATGATATTGTGTATAAAAGTTGTAATTATTAAAAGGTAAGTGGTGGTTGCAGCTGCGGCATTGCACCATAAGGAATACCTTGACTCTATAGATATGCGTTTCGAGCTCACCCTCACTGGCTAGTTATATACAGAGTGAACAAGTATCAACATTGGGGATGTTTAAAGTTAACTAATAAAAGTGCTATTTTTAGTTTTTTGTTTTTATTAATTGTTTAAACTTAAAATGTGACTAAAAAGATACCCAGGTACCCATTAAGTTTTTAAATATAATTTTTTTTTTGTTTTTGTTAACTTTTTTGGAATTTTAGTAAACATTTTTATACTTAATTTCTTCAACTAAATTTAATTTGTAGATTTATGACAGTTCTAAAATATAAGAGGTGCAGAGTATTTTCACCTGTAAATGAGGGTTTGGGTACCCTGCTCCTCTATATATTTTGAATAAAATGTATATTAAAATGTATATTTTTTAAAGCTATTTCCTTGTAGCATTTTTAAATTATTTACCATTTTTAATGGAAATCAGTAAAAACCCAATAATACGTAAACTGGAAGTCACTGGAGCATCGAACAATTAATGGAGATGAGAGATCAAGTACATTATTTGTAAGGTAAAATGAAGAATCGATAAGGTAAGTATGAGACCAATAATGATAAAAAATAAACACGAATACCAAACGGTTCAAAGAGGGGTACGAAGGGCAATAACCAAAAAGTAAAACGAATGCTGGAAGAAAAACTGCTCCATTTTGTTATTTTTATAAAAAATAAAATTATAATATTTAATTATATTTAATTTTATTTAATTTTATTTAATTTTATCTAATTTTATTTAATTTTTTTAAATTTTATTTAATTTTATTTAATTTTATTTAATTTTATTTAATTTTATTTCATTTTATTTAATTTTATCTAATTTTATTTACTTTTATTTAATTTTATTTAATTTTATTTATTTTATATAATTTTATTTGAATCTATTTTATTTTTTTTTATTTTAAGTATACAAATATTTTAAAATCAAATTTAGTCAACACTGGCACTATGAGGTGCCGTTGCAAAGACAAATAAATAATTTTAAATATTTCATGCGATACTACTTTCTATTTAAGATTTTAAACATGATATCCATAAAAAGATTTATGGATTTCACTAAAAAGAAAACCTGGGTGAATAGTTTTTAGTGGACCACCATGTAAATAGTTTTTAGTTGTTACGACGTTCCCGTACTTTAGTAGCTTTAGGTGTTAGCTTCGTTTAGTTTTTTATTTATATAAAATAAAATTAAAAGTGTGGGTCACATCGATACCAGCGGGTTTGTATACGAATCACTCGTATATTATCACTGCATATTTCTAATAAGTTAGAAACTTTACAGTACCAACGAAGAACGTAAACATTCCGCAATATATGTAGTAAACCGAATGAAAACTGTGTTGACGGTTTATAAGTACCAACGCTCAACATTTCAACAGTCAAGAATGGGATCAATTCCTAATTCCTACTGTTGTCAATCTTTTTTATTTTTTAATTAAATTATATATCATAAAGTATGATGATTCTAGAATCCCGTATTTTTTAAAATTGAAACTATTTGTTTATTATTGAAAATAATAATTTTTAAGACTTTTCAACGGACGTTAAAAATATTGACATATATTCAATTATAAATAAATGTAGCAGTTGACTATATAATTCATTTGTGCGACTTTTTTATTCTATATGTAACAAAATTGTGTTTCATTTCATTTCGCAGTACAAAGTCTGGAGAGGGAGACTCTGAACCCAAACCCCTGGTCCTCCAGGTAGGGGGTTAAGGCATTGGGCTAACTCCCCAGTACTTGTAAAAAACATAAAAAATGTTAAAAAACCCAATCACACGCCTCGGAATAGGACGGCACAACAAAGACGACATAAGCTTCAAAAAAGGACACGATTTTTTGGTACATGGAACGTTCAAGGTATATCAAAAAAATTCAATGAAGTCTGACATGAATTAACAGAACTAAAAATAGACATAGCAGTCATTACTGAAACAAAAACGAAGGGAACCGGCTCTGAAAATCAAGGAAAATATGACCATTTCTATAGTGGAATACCAAAAAAATGTAGAGCTCAACAGGGAATTTCTTTAATGATTCAGCTTCGGATTTTCAGATTTTGAAACAGCTTTACGAAGAAATATCGAAAATAAGTCAATCGCGGGAAATAATATTAATAGGGGATATTAACAGTAGAGTAGGAAGAAAAGATGCGGATGAAATAGTAGGAAAATACGGAGAAGACACCAAGAACAACAATGGTGAAAGATTCATAGATTTATGCAACCAGAATCAACTCAGAATCTTAAATGGATACTTTCCACATAAACTGATACACAGCTATACATGGATTCAGGAAACACGAAACATAAAATCAATAATCGATTATATTGTAACAAAACAAAAAACCCGAATGAGATTACAAGATGTAAGAGTTTAGAGAAGTGCAACATGCGGTAGCGATCACTGTTTATTACGTTCAAAAATACACTTCCCAATCCGAAGACAACAGAGAGAAACACATATAGATATAAACAAGACAGAAAAGATACAGGAACGAAGATACAACAGCAGAAGCCTAGATGAAGAAAGTACCCCAGACTTAGTTAAAAATAGATTGGCTGAGAAGCTACAAATTCCCGCTCCTAAGAATATCGACCAGTTATATGAACATATAAAAAACAACTGTTTACACGAAGCAGCATTTGAAACAATGGGATTCTACATAAAACCCAAGGTAAACAAACCATACTGGTGGGATAACGAAATAGAGGAAGAAGTAAAATGTAAAAGACAACTATACCAACAATATTTAAGCTCCAAATCATTACAAGACAAAATAAAATATAAAGAAAAACAAGCAGAAGTACGAAGGAAAATCTCTAAGAAGAAGAACGAGTCTTGGGAAAGAAACTGTCAACGAATAAATACTTATCTAGAAGGAACTAGAAGCACAGAAAGCTGGAAACTGATAAAAAATTGAGAAAAGAAAAGAATAAAAAAGTAATATAGAGCATAAAACCGGAAGATTGGGAAGAGTATTTTAAAGAACTTTTGGTAGAGAATAGAATCGAATTTCAAGAACATATAAATCAAAACAAGATAGAATTTCAATAGTCGGCGCGCCAATAAGATTAACAACAGAGGAAATTAAAAATGTATGTAAATATCTGAAGAGGAACAAAACTCCAGGACTAGGGGATATACCCGGAGAATTGTTTAAGTACGGAATGAACAAATTGTACGAATATCTTCGACAACTATTTCAAGAATGCATAAACACAAGCGAAATCCCTACGGAATGAAAGATATCATACCTCAGTACTATACATAAAAAGGGTTATAAAATAATTGTGAAATTTACCGAGGAATAGCTGTAACCGGAGCTGTAACTGGATTTATGAATCGAATATATGGAAAGGTTTTAAAGAACCGAATCGAGAGAGAATACTTAGATTATGAAGCAGAAGAACAAGCAGGATTTCGCACAAGTCGATCCACTATTGACCACATTTTCTCCTTAACCCAGATAATAGAAAAAAAGATGGCATGGAATCAAGAGATTCATATGTTGTTCGTCGACCTAGGGAAAGCCTACGACAGCGTTCCACTGAAGAAGCTGTGACAATCAATGGAAAGCACGAATATTAATATAGAATTAATAGAAGCCGTCAAAGTAATATACTACCAACCAATAACAAAAATAAAAGCAGGGACACAAATAACAACAGGATTTATAACATCAAAGGGATTAAAGCAAGGATGTTGTCTGTTACCCACTTTATTTAAAATATACCTTGAAAGTGCTTTAAATAGATGGAAATAAAAATTCAGGACAATGGGAATACCACTCACCAACACTATGGTATATACGCTCAACTTTGCAGACGATCAAATAATAATGGCTCAAGATTATGACGATTTAAACTATATGACACGAAAATTACTTGAAGAGTATGATATATGGGGTCTAGAAGTAAATAAAAAGAAAACCGAATAACTGTGCATTGGAGTAGAACAAAAAGATCTCATATTAGACGATAACACCACTATAAAGCACTGTTTTTTCTACAAATATATTATCACTATTTCACACGATGAAACATTAGACAAAGCCATGAGAGAGAAATACGTCAGGGAGATAAGCCATCACAATCTTAAACAGCATTTTATGGGTCCAATCCATCAACAAAGAAAATAAAAAGAGGATATATGAGACTACAGTAAAAAGTATCACTTTGTGCAGCTTTAAGGTATGGCCACTGAAAGAAAGAACACTGGCAACGCTAAAAGCGACGGAAATGGATTTTTGGAAAAGAGCCGCAGGAAGAGAAAGGATTACCAACGAACGCATTAGAGAAATAATGGGAATCAAACGAACAATCACTGATGACCTAACAACAAAACTTATCTGGTTCGTTCACATACAAAGAATGGATGAGCAACGAACACCAAAAGAAATATTAAAATGGCAACCAGAAGGAAAGAGAAAACGAGGTAGACCGAGAAAAAGTTGGAGCCAAAGAATAAATAAAGAACTGAGAGAGAGGGCCATAGAAGAAGACCTATGGAACAACCGGACTAAGTGGCGATTGGAAGTCGGAAAACGGCGGAAAACGTTATAAACCGACAAGTAGTAGTAGTAATTTAATCAGAATTGTGTTTAAATTTGGGAGTGTTGCAATAATATTATTTCTCTTAGTAAATGACTACATAGATACTCGTACAGCTTAAATAATATTTTCGTTACTTGGAAAAGTCTTAAATTGTAATATATACTTAATTTTTCAGTTCTGCTAGGTTCAAATCTTGTTCTTGTACTTTTCATTCCTTTATTGAACAGTCTCTAACATCACTATCACGAAAAATTGTTTTGAATTTTTTGTTAATAGTTGTTTTCTATCCCTCAGATCTTTATGCGAAAATAGTTTTTGTATTTTCTGCCGTGTTTTATCATTAGTATAAAATATGCAATATCTTTAACTTTTTCTGCTTCTTTTGAATGAATCTTAATCAATGAATCATAATATTAAAACTACTGTATTTAGGTATTCGTCTTTTTGTTGAAGTCTTGTTTACAGCATTTATTTTCTCTAAAATCATTTTCCACATACTAAGTAACAGTACATATTCAAATGTATCAAATGTTTTATGTGATTTGATAGCTTATGACCTTTTTAATGGTTTTCCATTTTTGTTTGAGGAAAAATGACGAACACAATGTTTAATTTTTTCATAATTTTCCTTTAAAGATTTCACAGCATCAGAACGAGCAGACCACCTGGTATCACAAATAGGTTTAATACTCAAGTATTTGCCCTTACAATGAATTTCACCTATGTGTAGAGCTTGAATTAGAAAACAAAAACGTACAATTCCTGAGCGATACTGAAAAAAGTTCAAACTTTCATTTTCCACGAAAATTTCGACACTAGCCTGTCCAATTAAATTTAAGAATGATTGGCGCATGGTATAAAATGGGCAGAAAAATATAATGTTTTATTCTGGATTGGAGTCCGTTATATTTACCTGATATATTTAACGCATTATCTAAACGCTGTCCTCGACATTTATTGATGGAGTTAATGTGGTCACTGGAGTTTTCATACTCTGGCAATTTTTTATGTACAGTTTTCCAATCATGATAAGCATGGGAACGCTTTTCTAACCTTGTCGAATATCAATCAACGATTCGGTATAATTTAGACATGTTTCAGCAATAATTACAAGTATTACGTTTTTCTGTTAAATAAAAATAAAAATTAATTATAAAAATTAAAAAGTAAAAACCTAATTTTAGGGCCCTAAAAATTACGAGCTCTAGGCACTTCCTAGGTTGCCTAGGCCTTAGTCCGTCCCTAATTGTACGGTTATAAAATGTTTAAAGCATAAATTGCAACTAATGAAATTTTATCAGATATAGAAAGATTTATTATTTCCAAATGTCATTATCTCAATTCACTCAAGAGCCAAGTGATCGTGAAACTGGATATGATTTCTGATAATCATACCGCTCGTGGGATTTGTTGATGGCAAATTATATAAATAAAAGTCTTTTATCGTTAAACACGCTATGAGAAAATGGTTTCATCAATGTTATTGGTTCTCTGGGTCCTGGATAATATGTGAATATCGATATATTGAAAAAATATTTTCCAATTTAGTTGCCTGTTTCCCATTTTGGTGTAAGTTATAATTATTATAATTACTATAATTATTGATGTTTTGGACAGTCCCAGTGTTAAAATAGGGTAAAAGGTTCCCGCGTGCAATACTAGCATAGGCGTCCTCCGATTTTTTTGTTTAATTATATTTATTTAATCTTTTGAAAGTCATATAAAATTTAGGTTAACTAAATAAAAATAACAACTTATTTTTTTTTTATTTAAACACAAAACCACACCAACCACGCAGGGTTATTAGTGGATATAACAAATACATGAAATATTACATTAAATAAAATTGAATAACTTGATGTCTTTTAAATAGCTTAACACTGTCGTAATTTTTTTGGTGAGAACTGTCTTGAGATCATCATCTGTGAATCCGTGGGATCTTCTTTTTTCCCTGAATTGAGGACAATTAAGCAGGATGTGTTTTACAGTCAGTGGGTTAGAGCAGCTGGAGCAGATAGGTAGTGGTTCTTTTGTTATTAGGTATTTGTGTGTTAAGACAGTATGGCCAATTCTTAAACGATTAATAATGACTTGGTTTCTTCTTTTTAAAGGAGTCTCCAGGACATCAGTTATTTTTGGGTAAATTTCATTTAATTTAGTACCTAATTTTTCCCAATAATTTTGCCAAGTATTAATACAGTGGATTTTAACCAGGTTTTTTAGATCGGTGTACGGATATGTCTTCAATTTTGCAGGATGTTTTGAGTTCATTCGACTTTTGTTAGCTAGTTGGTCTGCTTTTTCATTTCCGTAAATACCTGTATGTGAAGGTACCTAAATAAAAGCCGCTTCCTTTCCTGATGATCGAAATTTTTCTAGTTCGTTTTTTATACTCTGTATAATAGGGTTGTTGGTTATATATTTTTTTCAGTTCCAGTAATGCATTTAATGAGTCTGTTACGATAATGCACTTCATCGTTCTACTCTTTTCGAAGAAGATTAGGGCTTAAAAAATAGCTGTAGCCTCACCTGTTAGTATACTGCAGTTGGTTGGTATCGATATCCTATAAGAATTTTCTTTACAGTAGTAGGCAGCAGCGTGACCATTTGGAGTTTTAGAGGCATTGGTAAGGATTTGCAAATAATTAGGATAGTGGTCTAGAATTTACATGAATAGATATTTAATTATTGTGGAATTTGTAGTTGATTTGGGATACTTGTTAAGTGTTACGCCAATAGTTAATGGGTGGCTTGTTTATGGGGGATAGTTTGCATTTATATTTAGCGATACATTAAGATGATTCATATCGAAAGTTTTGAGCTTTATTCTTTCTATGAGGGGTGTAGAGTTTTTGGTCTTATTGTTAGGAGGAAGTCCAGGGTTGCAGATGTGGAAAAATACAGGATGCTGTTTATGGGATGATATCTTTGCAATGTAGTTCAACGATAGTTTCTGTCGTCTCATATGTAAGGGAGGTTCTCCAGTTAGAACTTGCATACTACTAACCGGACTAGTTTTAAAAGCTCCCAGTGCTAATCTCAAAGCTGTAGATTGAATACTGTTTAGGTTTTTAGAGTGGTTTTACATGCAGCATCGTAATATATGCAACCATAGTCGATTTTAGTTCTAATGAGCGATTTGTAAAGCCTATTAATATTTTACGATCAGCACCCCAAATTTTCTCGGATAATATTTTGAGTATATTTAATCTCTTTTGACAGGAAAGCTATAGTTTATTTATGTGCGAATTCCAATATAAAGTTCTCTCAAAAGTTAGACCTAGAAAGTTTATTTCTTTTGACTGTTCTAAAGGTAAATTATTTAATGTTAGACTAGTTGTGAGGTGGGTTTTATTTTTATTAAAAATAATGTATTGTGTCTTTTCAGTAGAAAAAACAAATCCCGTTTTTATCGTCCAATTACAAAGCCGATTTAGGAAACTCTGTATAATTTTAGTTGCTCTCAGTACAAAATTCAATTTAGTATAAATAACAATGTCATCTGCGTAAAAACCAGCTTTAATGGGTGCTTTAATTACATCCATAATATTATTAAAAGCGATTAAGAATAAAGTTGGACTAAGAATCGAACCTTGAGGAATTCCAGTATCTAGTATCTTAAATGAGCTTTTAACACCATTTATTCCAACTTGAATCGAGCGATCTTTAAAATTTTTTTTTATAAATGCAAGTATGTTACCTTGAATACCAGTATCTTTTAATGTTTGTAGAATACAGTGTCTCCATGCTCTATCGTAAGTTTGGGTAATATCGAAAAATATTAGTTTTTGGTTATTTGCAAAAGCTTCAATAATTGAAGTCTGTAATGCAACGTGATTATCTAATGTGGACCTGCTTCTTCGAAAACCACTTTGAAAGGGAGTAAGAAAGTTATTATTTTTCAAGTACCATATAAGGCGGAGGTTTAAAATTTTTTCTAGGATTTTGAACATGCAACATGCAAGAGAGATGGGTCGGTAAGAGGTAGGGTTGTCTTTTGGTTTGTTAGGCTTAATAATGGGAATGATAATTGCTTTAGACCAAAGATCTGGGAATTCATGCTTTAAGAAGCAGGTATTAAATAAATCTAACAGAATTAATTTGGCGCCGAATAGTAAGTTTTTTATGAAGACTGGTAGAATATCATCTGGTCCTGCAGATGTGTTTTTTATATTTGAGAGAGAAAATTCTAACTCTTGAAGAGTTATAGGAGCATTTAAGGGCTAGTCAGAGTTGTTAATGGAGATTGTAGAAGCTTCTATGTTTTTCTTATATGTTAGGGATTTGTCAGAAATATTTTTGTCGCTAGAATTTTCTTGATAGACATTAGCTAAAGTTTCTGCGATTGTATTTTTGCAAGTGATTAATTTATTATTGTGTGTTAAGGTGTTTATATTTCTATACGAATTGGAGCCTTTAAGTTTACGAATTTTAGTCCAGATAACCTCGGAGGGTGTTGACGAATTGATAGATGATACGTACTCTCTCCAGGTATTTCTTTTGCTTTTCGTTATGAGATATCTTGCTGTAGCCCTGAGTTTTTTGAAACTACGTAAATTTTCATTAGTATTATGTTTTTTAATTACATTAAAAGCATGGTTGCAAGAAGATAGAGCATATGCTACTTCATTGTTCCACCAAGGTACTGGAGGTCTTTTGTAGAAGTTTGTTTTACTGTAATGTAAACATAGCAAGGAAATAAAGAAGGAAAAATTAAGGGGTAATTAGCCTAGAAAAGAGTAATAATTATTTAAGTAATTATTATATATTCCAAATTGATTAAAGAACAAATAAATTCATAGCTAGTAAGTAACATAGTTAATGTATATATTTTTACATTAAACAAAGATTGAAAACTCGACCCAGTTTAAATGTATTACACGAGTCTCAAATATCAGGTCACCACGGTTGCTTAAAAGAAAAAAAATCACGTTTAAAAAACATAGACCTCCGCTGAAAAATAACACGGTGACTCAGTCAGCAAAAAAACCAATAACTCGGCCTTGGTACTACGACTAAAAATTGAGAATACGGGCTCATACAATAACGATACGCAGCGCTATTTAACTCGACGGGATAGTGTGACGCAGAAGTGCCGGTATCTGGAGATTAGAAAGTTCGCGATAGCGCGCCGTGCTTCAACGGACGGATCTCGAATCCATGTAGGACTGGAGGCGTATTCATTAGCTACAGCCTAAATACGCGAAGGTAACTAAGATCTATATACCAACCCAAGGTATATCTAATAATACGGAATTGTCCGCCCTTTAATTCCTTGCTTTGTCTCTTCTCGTCTCCCTTCGCGCCTGATCGAAACATTATTGGTCATAACTGATAGTTTGTAGTATACAGTCTATTTAATACATTGTAAACTCGAAATTTGTTTTGTTGTTCTTCCCGGCCGTTACAGGTAGAGACTAGAAGAGATACACATTTTCGCTTATGCAGTGCTCCGGCTTCTAACGTAAGCCCATAGCTTCTTACTCTTTGCAGGACCTGAGCCCGAAAATTCCTTAATCCCCTTCCTCCCAAAATCTCCCTACCCTCTTGTAAATCCGCGAGGGCGAAACCAGTCAGTCCAGGCTAGTGGAACCAGTAAGCCGTGCCCCGCTCGCAGGGATAAGTATCCCTAAGAATTGTAGATACATTGATAAGGATATTGAGACAGGCGTCTTCTACAATGGTGACAGCATTTATTAGAGTGGCGACAAATTATTAGAGTGGTGACAGCGGTTCCGGTTTAGGGAAATTAATTCGGAAAATAGGGATGATTAAGTCACTTCTTCAGTTTTTTTATTTTTTTGGTAAACTTTTGCAAGTTTTTTTATATTTATAATAATTTCTTCCATCGTTGAAATTTTGGTTTCACCAGTGACATTCCAAATTTTTTTTTCCTAGTACAGCAACAGAGTGAAATATACAGTGAATAATTCCCTTTCGTGTGCAGAATCTTTCGTGAATAAGCAAATTAATCAGTTGGAAAATTTCCATTCAGTACAAAATAATTTTTGCACTGTAGCACAAATTTGTCAGTAGAAAGTAGATTTTTTTTTTTTAAGGAAATAGCATCCTAATAATCCCGTCCTTAAACCCAGAATCCTAAGAAGCCTTACTAAGGTAGGTAAAGCCTTTTATAAACATTAAAGGAAGGACAATTTAAATATTTTTTCAAAAAAATTTATTATTACTAACACTTTACTGGAACAGTCGATTTTAATTGAACGTACAATTCTAATTTTATTTTATTTGACAACAATTTATTCTCTATATATTTGTTTTTTTTTACTTCTTAAAAATTACCATATAATACTCTACTAAACATATAAAGTATACAGTTTAAGACACTGGTATTATTTACATAGTAGTTGAAAATAAGGAATTTCAGTAACTAGGTCAAGTTCACAGTGTCGAGTGCATGACCTTGTTGCTTGTAAAAGTGCAAAATAGCATTTGTTGAGTATTACTAGATAACTGTTCACATATCACATTCAATTTTGTTTTAATGAATCAAGTGTGCCATATATATTTTGTTACTCGAGGAATATTTTGAAGAAAGTATAAAAGTATAAACATATATAAAAAAAAATTATTTTTTAACATGCCACAGGCAACGCCTATTACCCCAGTAACGATATCATGGCCACCGCAACCCCTAGGAGTTGTCGCGGCTACCCTAGCAGATTTCAATACAAAGATCCCATTCGATACTTCGAGAACCTAGAACAGCGCGCACAATTAGATAAACGGAAAGAAGAGGATGCCTTACAAATATTAAAATTCAAATTAACAGGATCGGCGTACCAATTTTTCAAATCAGATCCAACATTAGATAACCTGAACTACGGAGATTTAAAAGCGAAGCTAATCCAAAAATTTGCACCAAAAAAATTGCCAGGAGAGAGGACGATGATGCTCTCAAATTGCTTCCAAAGACACGACGAAAGCGTATCGGATTTTACGACAAGACTACAAATACTAGCTGTCAGAGTTCTAGAAGAAGATTTGGAAGGAGCAACAACCGAAGAGCAACCAGGTATTAGGAAGAAAAACAAAGAACTGGTACTTAACCAACTTAAGCTAGGACTCAGAGGAGATCTAATGAAAGAAACAGGCATCTTACTGTTAAAGGAGCCAAACTTAGACTTGGAAAAAGCAGAGAAAATAGTACCATTACAGGAGATAAATGTAATGATGATACAAGGAAGAGCGAATACAGCCAGAGTTTCAGCCATAAGAGAAGAACAAAGATGCCATTACTGTAACAGAACAGGGCATCTCATAAGGGAATGCAGAGCAAGGAAAAGGGGACAATTATCACCAGCAGCACAAGAATTTAAATGTTACAAATGTGGGAAAAAGGGACACTTCATAGAGGAATGCTGGACAGGAGCCAATCTAGCTAAGAAAACGGTAAAAGAATGCTTTGAATGTGGAAAGAAAGGGCACTGGGCAAGAAATTGCTTACTTAACAGAAGAACCTAACGACACTCAGCCAAAAAGTAGACGAGAGACAAAAACATACACGCAAAAATATGGAAGGAATAATTACACAAGCAAGCAACGAGACAATTCGCAAGGAAAGGAGAGAAACAGATGGAACAGCAACAGAGACAGGAACGAGGATAGAAGAAAACAAGAAACACGAGAAAGTCAACATAACAAGAACCGCAACCAAAATTTAAACTTACCATGGCCACTAATAAGCCCTCACCCAGTGGCCAAAATGGAAAAATTACGAGGGGCACACACAAAATAGAACACATCGATGACGGCACAGAAACAAAACAAACCTATGTAATAACACTCACGATTAATGGAAGAAAACTCTCCGCCATGATAGACACGGGCGGCGCGTTCTCATTGATAAGGAAATCACTAATAAAAGATGAAGATATAAACCCAGAAATCACGGAATCACTATCGCTACGAGGGATAACAGGACATGAGGTAGATATATACGGAACAGCATATGTGGATATACAAACAACACCCAAAAGCAGGAAAACAAAAGCCAGATTCATAGTCTGTAGCGACATAACGCTAGGCGAAGTATCAATGTTATTAGGTAGAGACTTTTTAGCAAGCCACAAAGCAATCATCTCATATGAAGACGAACCTTCACTAATATGATGGGGACAATCAATTCCAATGATAACAGCAGGAGAGATAATGGAAGTAATGACGGTAAAAGCATTCGACAATGACCACAAAACCACAAGACAAGAATGGAACAAATGGTTATCAATAGTAAAAGAATTTTTGGAAAAACAACATAAAAGTGTTATAAAAGAAGACAGAAAAAACTTTCCGAACGCAAACAGACAGGATACATCAAGAAAGAGCGAACCAAATAAACAAAAGGAGACACAAAAGGAATCCCAAATGCCAAGAGTATCACCAGAACAGCAGCCAACCACTACTAAAACATCGAACAGCAGGAACAAAATGAAAAGGACAGAAAAAACTAGAATCTCTACAAACAAAAGAACAAAGCAAAGAAGGAAAAACATGAAACAATATACAGATGATAAGAGAAAACGGCTATAAACAGCACAACACAATCAGGAAGAAACAGTACACCACATCAATGAAACACAACAGAAAAATGATCAGTCAAAGGTAGAAAAGACGGAACCTAAACAAAGAACGAGACCAAAAAGAAGAAACAAGAGAAAAGATAAAAAAGCCGAAGAAAAACAAGTGGACTTGGAAGAGATACCAGTCGACAAAAACAACGAATCAGAAAGGGTCAAGAAGATCGAACCATGAACCAACGATACAAATCTAAAGAATGAAGATAACCAACAAGAATACTTCTCAAAAAACAAAGAGTCTCCAATAGTACTGAACGAAGAGCTAGCCATACCGGCCCGATCAGAAGTCGTCACAATGGGAAAAATCAGAAAACAAATAGATGGTACGACAATAGTCTGTAAATCACAAAAAAATGGGCCACACTTCATACGAATGGCTAATGCAGTAGTGGATACTAAGGAAAATGATTCCCATAAGACTAATAAATGCATCGTTCCAAAGCATAACTTTGAGAAAAGGAGAGAAGATTGGAATAGCATCAGAATGTATTGTAGAACAACAACAAAAGAAAGCAGAAACAATCTCCAAATTTGATGTCTCAAACAATAAATGGATTGAAGATGAATTCGAAATGGAGCACCTATCCAGGGAAGCAAGACAAGAATTAATAAAGGTAATAAGAAAATATTACCACATTTTTACGGACGACAACGAGATTATTACAAACACATCGAAAGTCAAACACAGCATTACTCTAGAACCAGACACAAAACCAGTTTTCAAGACCCCATATAGAATGCCATATCAACAAAGAGGAGCACTCAAGAAAGAAATAGACAGACTACTAAAAGCTAAAGTCATAAGAGAATCAACCAGTCAGTGGAGCGCCCCAGTAGTATTGATTGTTAAGCAGAAACCGGACGGAACAGAAAAAATAAGATTGTGCATAGACTTATAGACTACAGAGGATTAAACGCAGTAACACAGAAAGAATATTACCCCTTACCAAACATAAATGACCTTCTACAAGGATATCAAGCAGGAGAGAAATTGTTATTTTCAGTAATAGACGTCGCGGACGCTTACCACCAGGTAGACATGGACGAAAAAGACATTCCACTAACAGGATTTAGTACATACCACGGACACTACGAAGTTACGAAAATGCTTTTTGGATTAGCGAACGCCCCAGCAACTTTTCAGCGATTTATGAACGCCATACTAGCCGGACTCACAGGAATATTTTGCATGGTATATCTAGATGATATGATACTATTCAACTATTTGGGCGAAATGGACCACATAAAGAAAATAGAAGAAGTCTTCGAAAGATTAAGCGACGCTAACATAAAATTGAAACCAAAGAAATGCAATTTTATTTTGCAAAAAGTAAAATATTTGGGACACATAGTAACACAGGAAGGAATTTCCCCAGATCCAGAAACATTGGAAGCAGTGCACAAATACCCGTTACCGAAAAATGTCAAAGGAATTAGATCATTTTTAGGACTTGTAAATTGGTATAGAAAATTCATCCCCAATATAACGGAAATATCAGCCCCTTTGGTAGAATTAACGAAAAATGACGTAAAGTTCAAAATATCAGAAGAAGTAATAAAAGCGATCGACACATTAAAAGGAATTCTAACATCCGACAAATTACTCATATTCCCAGATTTCAATCAACCGTTTATATTATCAACAGACTCATCAAATATAGGTGTAGGAGCTACAATAAGCCAGATAAGAGAAGGAAAAGAGAAACCGATTGCTTACGCAAGCAGAAAACTCAACAAGGCCGAACTAAACTATTTCACCACGGAAAAAGAACTATTAGCAATAATATACGGAGTGAAAACATTCAGATGCTACTTACATGGAAAAAAATTCACAATCATTACAGATCATCGACCACTAAAATGGGTATTATCACTCAAAGATCCTAGTTCCAGACTAACCAGATGGGCACTTACTCTAGCAGAATATGATTTCGAAGTCATTCACAGATCAGGGCGCAAGCACGGAAACGCAGATGCGCTCAGTAGAATGTACGAAACAACCAACAATTTCATAGACACCACATATGACGAATATTTAGAGTACAAAAAAATTAATACCTTACTAGGAATCCAAAATAGTACGATTAAAGAAGAAACCCCGATAATAACACCAGACGATCAACCATTAGCAATATTCATACCACGAGAAGGACTCATCATGGACCCCGTAACAAATCAACTCACAGAAGTGTTTGGAAAACCAGTGATACCGAAAAATCATGAAATATGCAGCATAGTACAATGGAACGTACCAGAAAAGAATCTCTACTATATTATAGAAAAGGCAAGACCAGAATGCGAGTCATCATATCAGAACGTTTGGGAATGCGTAAGGAACTTAAAAAATGAATGTGAACAGAATAAAGAAAATCAGATTACGATAATATACTCAGAAAAGCAACTTAACGGATTAGGTTGCGAAGAAATAAGCAAAATGGCTAAATTTATTTTTTACAACTCAAACATAAAAGTAGAAGTAGTAAAGCCGAAGAAAGAAAAGAAAATTCTATCATTTAAGGAGGAAGAACAATGGGAACCAGTTTGGGATAAAGATAACCTTGAGGAATAAACAACAACGAGACACCTTTTGCAAAAGTATTATACAACAAATGGAAATGGGAGAAGAAAAATGTAAAGAAAATTCTTACATAGACACGGAAGGACTGCTCTATCATTGTGACAAGAAAGGAGGAGCAGAGAAATTAGTAATACCCAAGACACTAGTAAGAAAAGTCTTAGAAGATTTCCACGATACACCGCTACATTGCCACAAGGGACAACAAAAGACGATAACGTCAATAACAGGTAGATTTTATTGGCCAACCCTCAGAGCGGACGTTACAAATTATTGTCAAAAATGCGATTCTTGTAACATAAGGAAAACTTCCCCGCATTTCAGAAAAGCGCCATTACAAATATTTACAGCAGTTACTAAACCATGGGAAATTGCGTCAATGGACATAGTAGGGCCTCTAACAGTGACGCATAATGCAAATCGTTATTTACTTACATTTCAGGACCACCTTACGAAATATTGTGATCAATGGATACCGTACGTATTAATGGCTTATCGAGGAAGTATACATTCTTCTACAGGATACATACCATATTATATGTTACACGGAACAGAACAAATATTACCCTTATATCTCATAACACAACCCCAGAGGAGGAGGTACGATTTAGACGAAAATTATGCAGCAGAGTTAGAAGCAAGAATTAAAACAGTATATACAAAAGCGCAGGAGAATGTAGAAAAAGCTAAAGAATCAAGGATAGAAAGATACAATAAAAACACAGAAATTAGAGAATTTGAAGAACGAGACAAAGTATATCTGAGAGACTTAAGTAGCACGACATGTCTTTCAAAGAAGTTACAGAAAAAAATGGATAGGACCATTTGAAATTATAGAAAAAGTCGGACCAGTGACGTATGCAGTGGGTACAAAAAAAGGAAAAACTAGACCGGTAGTGCACGTAAATAGGTTAAAGAAATATTACGAGAATGAAACAATTGATTACTGCACGGAGGAAGAAGAAGAAATAGGAGAATCAGAAAAAGAAGAAACGGAAGAAGAAGTTGACCTTTCGAAGGTGGCAACACTGCCATTATGGGGACCAGGAACTTCACTTAACAAACCGCCGAGAAGAAGAAAAGGAAGCCAGGGAGACATCAGCCAACAACCAAAAAGATCAGAACGAATAAGGAATAGATTAGGCAGCAAGCCCGAAAGAAAATGTTGCTGCATATCCCATAAAACAAAAAAGAAAGGATGGAACTCATACAACAGAAGAAGAAATAAAAATGAGACAACAATAATAACACTGAATGATGAGAACGCAGAAATGTTTTTCGACGCAGAAGACCAATAATGAAAATATCAATCAAAGATAAGAAAGGTTAAAAGCTTGGTATTACAAGAGACGGCCGCTCGAATGATACTAAAATTTTAACAAGAAATTCAATAAAGTAAGAAATCCGATATAAAGGTATACCATTACAAGTACAAGTCAAAAATATGTATTACTAACGTAATATACTCTGCATATTATCTCGCTCATCTGTCGCGTTCTATTATAAATAAACTTTCTTTTAATGACAGTCATATTATCACCGTATAGCAAGTATTATCATTTCTAGGAACGGAAGTGTTATAAAACACTGAAATGGAAGGCGACCAAAACTTCAATTTTCATGGCGACGTTTTAGAGAATGAGGCAGCGATGTCCAAAGCTAACAATCTCATAAATGACCCCCAACTCAAAGAAATAGCACTGGCTGTTTTCTGCTATTGTGAAATAGCTCTAATGTCAAACGCATTAGCGAACGACATTTTCAGCGGCGATGTAATCACCGATCCCGACACAATCACGGAAATAAAACAAGAATTTAATGTTTGCCGAGGCAAACACATTATTGGTGGTATTACCAACAGATGGGTAAATACCACATACTGGTTTCCTATATTAACAGAAGTAGTTAATGGAAGCTGTTCCAGCTGTACAATGCCAGCTTATAGCGTATTGTGCAAATGTGCAGAGAGGAATTTTCAGGCATTTGACCTGCGAATTCAAAAAGACAAATTGGGCAAGGCACCCAGCACAAGGACGCTCGCGTGGAGACCGCCCCCAGAACACCCACAGAAAATATACACGGAAAGAAGGAAGGAAAAACGCCGAATCAGAGCACTAGAATGGCGTCTGAAGAAGGCAGAAAAACGCCGAAACACTTGGTGCGACGAAGTAGACGTCGGTTTCAGATTCTCAGACGAGACACCCAAATTCCCTATATCTTACCAGCAATTTCCATACATCATCAAGCGAATAGAATCATACTTGCCTTGTTGGAACGTATAAATGTTCCGATGTGCATTCGATAATGTTTGCAAACACCCCACATCATCTCCTGACATATTATTTAGTGTCTCTAAACCTTGTTCACCCCCCGTAAGAAATTATTGTGCCTGTGACACAATCCTCTACCGACATACCACATTAGCACGGAAAATGTTAGCTCCCATAATCCGAAAATATGGAAAACAAATAACTATAGAAAGGGTGGGTTTTGCAATCCAGTATAAATGTAACGACGGATTGGAATATGGTCGTCACCCTTCCTAACAGAAGTACACATGTTAATAGGTAAGAAAATTCGCCATTAACAACAAGGGACGAAAGACCAAACACAGGTAATATACTCATTCACAGTTAAAAATAAATAGAGTTAATGAAAATAATTTTCTTTGAAAATATAAATAGGGCAGGCTCGAAAATTAAACAAAAATAGTTAAAAACTAATGTGGAAAAAGAAATCACTAAATAGAAATATAAGATTATTATTTTATCATAAAAATAAGCAAGAAATGAGGAAAAGAATAAGTAAATTAATAAAGGTTAATAAGGGTCTAAGCCTCTGCTAATTAGTAAAGAATAGGAGACTGGATTAGTACGGTTCTATACGCTATCCATGACTGCTATGTCGGAAACTAGTTGACAGACTTGGATTCCTATCAACGTAGAAAACAATAATAAAAAAAATAAAATTAGAGGTCAAGTTAGAAATCGTCAACAATTAAAAATGTAGTATAGTGAAAATGTAGTTCAAATACCAAGAGTTCATATTATAGGTCAGTATGCAATTTCTTCAACAAAGATTTGCCGCTCAGCAAAATGTAATTAATTAGCCTTGAATCATAATTACGATAAACAGTTGTAAAGTACAAACAACAGGTCATTTTGTTTAAAAAAAAATAAAGATAAACTCTATCTTGGAATTATTTTGGAATTTTAGGAAAGATTTAAGGAATAATCTTGAACTTTAAGAATTACATTTGAAAATAGGATACTTGATATAGTTTTCTGATAAAAGCAGAATTAAGTACACATATGATACTGTAAACAATAAGTGATAACAAGTTGAAAATTAAAAATATAAGACTTTACTTTACAGGGTGTATATATAACATAAATATCATATAGTACATTGTAATCGTTTAAAAATGCAAAGTCCCAATTATTAATATAACCTTTAATAACTATTTAAATATCAATTTATTTTATTAGTTTATGGTCATAAGGCATACTAATATGCAATACAATGTAGGTTAGTTTATAAGTCAGAATTATGTAAAGCTATCGCTACAATTGTCTGCAATAAGCAGCTATGTACGTATGTATAGGTTAAGGTGCGTTGGACTTACGCGTAAAAAGTACTAAGGCTAACTAAAGTTTGCTAACAGGAGTGCAACTGCTCGGGCAGTAATAACAGTGCGATTTGTTACAGAAACCACAAAGAAAACCATGGGTACTGTTCCAAAACCGATCACGCTGTTAATTATCATATTCCTGGCAGCAGTAACCAGCAACCAAACAGAAGGACTAATAGCTTATGACTGCAACGACCACAGATCAAACATTGCCGCCATATCCTTAAGGGAAGTTAAACCCTGTTCACCACCAGAGACGTCATACAACAAGGAGAATGTCACAGTGCAGATAATACAAAGGAACGCATTCGAGACGAAAAGAGTAATGACCTGCCTCATCACGGTGGAGAGACTCATGTTCCACTGTGGGATGTACAGCCACACCTCCATAGTCGATGGAGGACTTGACAATTACATCGAGAAGATAGGAGCAGAGGAATGCCGAAATCTACACCGCTACCGATCAATACAACTTTACAAGAAAACCATAGGGCAAATAACACTAAATGGGACCACCACAGCGTCAATCACATGGCAGCCTTCAAGAAAACGGCGAATGCTACGGGATTCTATATCAAGAAAATGGTAGAACGTGGAAAGACGTAGTAATACTAGTAACAGTAAAAATAACAGTATCCGACTACCAAGCTACAGTAAGCATAGACGACAATGAAATCCACCTACGAGAGGGAGTAACATGTCCATTCATCAATGGCTATTGCTTCGACTCTACAATAGGCGAAATAACCTGGGAACAATACAAAGACAACAGTTGTGAAAGTCATTTGTCACAACTTTATAAAGGGCACGGTGAAAAGATCACTAATAAACAATCCCTAGAAGAGCTGGTAATAGTAGAACAAGATAAAAACATATTTGCTCTAACGCTACACAAAAGGGCTATAATATGTAACACAGAGGTATGGCAAACTGAACACCCCCGAATCCTAATAAATTTCCTTGTAAACAACAAAATAAATCCTAGTATGCCACTCCTTCCTCAAAACGTAGACCTAATGACCTACATCAATAGCAAATTCCTTTACACCGACCAAGTCTACCAAAGAGAAATAGAGAATCTATACTTAGACACACTACTGCGTCGATTTCAAACAAAGAGAGAAATTTTAAAAAACAGATTACTAATGGCCCCATCCCTACCTAACGCTGTCAGTCAACTCATGCAGAACATGCCAGGGTACACAGGAAGAGTACTAGGAGAAGTACTTTACATAATGCAATGCACACCGAAACCAGTGACCATACGAAGAACAAACAAATGTTTCCATGAACTACCGATCTCACTACTAAACCAGTCAAAATTTATGTCACCAGTAACAAGAATAATCCAAGATTACGCCGAAGAAATAGATTGCAACCATGTAACACCTCCGATGTACTACGTAGAAGAACAATGGATCAGCTTGACACCAGACCCAACCAAGGCAGTCAATCCAACAGAAATCACAGTAGAAGCAGAATCATTAACAGACATGGTACCACTACAACCATTAGCAGCTGGCGGAATATACACACAACAAGAAAAACAAGACGCACAAAGGATAGTCACGTTCGGATCAGAAAGAAAAGCAGTAGAGAACATAATCACCAGAAGAAAAGCAGGCCTAGAGACAATAAATCAAGGGTATACATTAACCAAAATATTTGACGAAAATGAACTAAAAGAGATCGCTCACTCCACCCTCAATAGAATATGGGGATGGTTATCCACATTAGGAAATATCACCAGTAGCCTAATTGGCATATATTTAATATATAGAACAATTATATATGCTTGTGAAATAATACTGAATGGGTTAAGAATATAACAAACAATAGGATGCAGCTACATAATCATAGCAGGGTTATGGACAAACCTCACCAACTGGGTAACACACCGACATCAAAAATCAAAGAACGAAGAACAAAATATAAACCTGAATACAAGCAATGAGCAACCAGAATCAGAAGATGAATATTGAACAAAGAGATACAGCAAACGCATACCAGATACCAATTTATCAGAAGTATAACGCGGCAAAGTAAAGCAGTACCAATCAGAAACGACCAACCAGCGAGAGCAACCCAATGGAGACAGATAACACTTACGGTACGTGAAAATTGGCAAACGGACATTAGAAGCCAAGACGACGCGAGTAAAGTGCGGAATATCCCCACAGGGATACGCCGATAGTAAACGATCATAAGCAAAACCGCGATTGCCGAGAAACGCGAGTTACATTCGGAAAGAACAGTTTTAGAATTTAGAATTTTAGAATAAATGACACAATGTAGTCACAAAACACTGTAATAAGTCAAGAATGTTTTCACTTGTAAATTTCAATAAGAATTTAATACAAAAGTAACTCAACTTGTCATACACATAGGTACAATACGGGGGCAGCACGATACATTCGCTGACCACCGCACAAGAGTCTATAAGAAACAATATAATATAACATAATAATTGGGACTTAATATAAAAGAGGATAGTAGGATATAAGTAATGTAAGATGTAAGTAAAATAATTATTATGGTTTGGAAAAGGAAAAGGCCTCTCAGCCCATTTCTTTTTTTGCGAAGGGAGTAATGTAATGTAAACATAGCAAGGAAATGAAGAAGGAAAAATTAAGGGGTAATTAGCCTATAAAAGAGTAATAAATGTTTAAGTAATTATTACATATTCCAAATTGATTAAAGAACAAATAAATTCATAGCTAGTAAGTAACATAGTTAATATATATATTTTTACATTAAACAAAGATTGGAAGCTCGACCCAGTTTAAATGTATTACACGAGTCTCAAATATCAGGTCACCACGGTTGCTTAAAAGAAAAAATCACGTTTATAAAACATAGACCTCCGCTGAAAAATAACACGGGGACTCAGTCAGCAAAAAAAACAATAACTCGACCTTGGTACTACGACTGAAAATTGAGAATACGCTCTCATAAAAAAACTGAACAAGCGGGTCAGCGAGGACTAGTGGGAAGGTGGCACTCGAGAGCGCCCCACGCAAGAAGTACCGGAGATCGGACGATACGCAGCCAGTGAGCGCGCTATTTAACTCGATGGGATAGTGTGACGTAGAAGTGCCGGTATCTGGAGATTCGAAAGTTCGCGATAGCGCGCCGTGCTTCAACTTTGGAGGCGTATTCATTAGCTAGAGCCTAAATATGCGAAGGTAACTAAGATCTATATACTAACCCAAGGTATATCTAATAATACGGAATTGTCCGCCTTTTAATTCCTTGCTTTGTCTCTTCTCGTGACCCTTCGCGCCTGATCGAAACAGTATTGGTCATAACTAATATTTTTTAGTATACAGTCTATTTAATACATTGTAAACTCGAAATTTGATTTTTTGTTCTTCCCGGCCGTTACAGGTAGAGACTAGAACAGATACACATTTTCGCTTATGCAGTGCTCCGGCTTCTAACCTAAGCCCATAGCCTCTTACTCTTTGCAGGACCTGAGCCCGAAAAGTCCTTAATCCCCTTCCTCCCAAAATCTCCCTACCCTCTTGTAAATCCGCGAGGGCGAAACCAGTCAGTCCAGGCTAGTGGAACCAGTAAGCCTTGCCCCGCTCGCAGGGATAAGTATCCCTAAGAATTGTAGATACATTGATAAGGATATTGAGACAGGCGTCTTCTACAATGGTGACAGCATTCATTAGAGTGGTGACACATTATTAGATTACCTATATTATTTAAAGCTGCTTCTATAATTATATTGTTTAAGGAGGTAATATTAGAGTTTATATCATCACTTGGATGAGAATTTTCAATTTTCTTTTTTATGTCATCTTGACAAGACGACCAGTTTGCAGTTTTTTATTTCCAGGATTGATAGATTGGAAAATTAGGAGATTGAATTTGATTTAATGATATGCAGATAGGAAAGTGGTCACTGCCATATAACGATTTTAAAGTATTCCATGTGAGAAACGTTGATAAGGATTGACTACATAATGATAAATCTGTAGCGAAAAAAGAGCCGTTATAAGAGTTAAATCTGGTAGGTTCTCCTGTATTAAGTAATATTAGATCAGAAGAGTCAATGAGATGTTTCATTAGATTACCGTATTTGTCTGGTTTAGAGCTTCCCCATGCAGAATGATGACAATTCGTATCCCCTAAAATGATTTTTGGGTGTGGAATTTGATCAAGAAGGTTATTTAGTACTTGTAGGTCTACCTCGTTAGGATGTGGTAAATAAATGTTGCATATATTAATATGTTTTTGGTATGTTATACTCACTGCCACAGCTTCGAGATTAGTACTTAGTGTAATTGGCTTAGCTTCTAGGTCTGTACTTACGAAGATAGCTACTCCGCCACTGGCCTGTTGTGCTACTCTGTTTTTTGGAAAACATTGATAATTTCGAAGATTTATATTAACTTGTTTAAAATGAGTTTCTTGAAGACATAAGATCTTTGGGCATAATTCATTTAATAAGAGTTTTAACTGTTCCAAAAACTGTTCCTAAAATAAAGGAATTGGATATGTTAAAATTCTGCCTGAGATAATTATTCATCTGTTTCTTCTGTGGAAGAGATATTATTGGGTTTTAGTTTCTTTTTTAATCTAGTTATATTATTTTTTAATTTTGAATTGTGGGTATAAGCGTGAACAAAATTAAGGATCTCAATTAGCTCGGCAGTTTCATTCGAGTAATCTTTTGAAATTATTTCAGGGTGTTTGGCATATATTGTGTTTTCTAGAAAGTCAGATATTTCATTATAGTTTAGGATAAACGGTGGTGATCTGTTTTCTATTTTCTCTTTAATTGACTCTAGTGAAAGTAAAAGTTCTTCGCGGGAATTTCTGGCTGACTTTTTTGACTTTTTTTTTTGGTTTGCTTACTACAGGAGAAGTAAATATTTGTGAATCGGTCTGTGGGGTATTTTTGTTAATGTCTGGAGAAGATGAGATGAACCTTTTTAGTTGATTAGGGACGTTTGTAGTAATTGGGTTTGGTGTTATTTCTACTGGAGTAGGATTTCTGATGTTGTTTGAGGTTGATGATGTTGGAGTTTTTAAGGAAGATGTTTCAATTCTATTACTTACGGATCCTGTCAGGTTATTTATATCAGTTTCCATAATTTGTTTTATTTGGTTATTAGAGGATTTTATTGTAATTAATGTGTTTTGAAAAGTTTATGAGTATACACTTTGGGTATATATGGGTATAATAACAACTTTAAAACCTCAATATTTTGCTTGTGCAGCAAAAAATTTCATAACATCTGAAATATTGGACATTACTGCTCTCGACGCACAATTTCCACTTATTACTCTTATTATTGTCAAGTGCCGGATTGGTTACAAATATTTTTATATAGTTGTTGTTTATTTACCTGATAGGTTAAGTTTGGTAGACTTTGAATATTTTCTCGATTGCTTGGGGCAATTTGATTACTTAAATAATGACTGCATAGTACTAGGCGATTTCAATGTTTCAAAGTTTATAGATAATGATATGTCTGATTTCAAAACTTCTGTAGTTTTAAGTTTTGCGGGCTCTACTGGCCTTAGACAATTTAACAATGTTGTTAATCACTTGGGTAGACTGCTAGATTTGGTCTTATCGCATTTCAGTTGTGAAGTGAAGCATGATGACTCACCTTTGGTCTATGAAGACTCTCATCACCCAGCTCTTCTAATAACATTTACGGATATATTTGTAAAAGAGCCTAAATTTAGGTATGGTTTGGAGCAATTAACTTACAACTTTAAAACAGCAAATTTTCCTGCTTTATATCGAGAACTGTATGAAACGGATTGGAACTCTCTGGATACTTCTAATGACGTTAATGAAACTTTAAATAACTTTTATGATAAGATTTTTTCTGTGTTCAATAAGTATATTCCAGTTTACAAAAACTTTAGCCATAAATACCCACCCTGGTTCGATGCTGATATCATTCACAACATCAAATTAAAAGCAAAGTTTAGAAAAAAGTTTAAACGATTCAAAAATCAGTGTGATTTGCTTGAGTTTCAACGGTTAAAACACCTTGTCAAATCAAAAATCAGTTTGGCCTACAATGTATATGTCGAGAATATCCAAATTGTTTTATCCATCAACCCCAAGAAGTTTTGGTCGTACGTAAATTCAAAAAATAATAGTTCAAGAATTCCTGGTGTGATGAAATATAATGACATTACTACGTCCGACCCACAAAATATTGTGAATATGTTTGCAGAATTTTTCAAGAGTGTTTTTCTGTCATCAGATATTAATTTCAAGGCTAACTCTTCCTCAATTAACGCAGATTACTTAAATTTTTATCCTATTTTAGAGTCTGAGATAATTGTGGCTAGTAAGAAATTGAAAGACAAAATGACATGTGGACCTGATAATATTCCATCCTTTTTGGTTAAGGATTGCATAGGTGCCTTAACTGTGCCACTATTAAAAATTTTTAATTTATGTCTTCTTAACAAGGAATATCTGAGTCTCTGGAAGGAGTCAAAAGTGTGCCCAATATTCAAAACTGGTGAAAAGGGTCAGGTAGAAAACTACAGACCAATTTCCATTATTTGCAATCTATCGAAAGTCTTTGAAACAGTTTTGTATAATCGTATTTACTCACGCACTCGTAATCAGCTGTCTCAATATCAACATGGTTTTGTCTCCAACCGGTCCACTGTGACATACTTATTAATGGTCACACAATATATCTCAGCGGCCCTAGATAATAGAAGTCAAGTTGACGTCATATATACTGACTTTACGAAGGCGTTCGACAGAATTCACCACGGCGTATTACTTTCTAAATTGTGTCTCTTTGGTCTTTCTGAGGATGCCGTGACTTTTATGAGGTCTTACTTGTCAAATAGAACGCAGTTTGTTGCTTATAATGGTTACAAATCGGAAAAGTACCTAGCTTCTTCAGGGGTTCCATAAGGTTCTAATCTAGGTCCATTATTGTTCTTGTTATTTATTAACGATCTGTGTGAATCAATTTCTGCACCATGTTTATGTTATGCCGACGATTTAAAGATTTATTCATTGATAAGTGACCTTAATGATTGTTATTTTTTGCAGAGTGAACTGAATCGTGTACATGAATGGTGTAATGCAAATCATTTGAATCTTAATGCCAATAAGTGCAAAGTAGTTAGTTATTCTAGGAAACAGTCTAATGTATACCATCCTTATATTATCAATGGCAATGAACTTGAACGTTTAAATAAAATTAAAGACCTTGGAGTTACATTTGATTATAAACTCACCTTTGTTGAACATGTAAATCTAAAGGTTAAAAAAGCACTTAAATCTTATAGATTCATAATTAGAAATAGTCGAAATCTTACTAATATTAAGGCAATTAAATTACTTTATTACACTTTTGTACGCTGTAAACTGGAATATGCCTCTGTCATTTGGTCACCTTTTTATGATGTACATATCCAACTTATAGAGCAGGTGCAACGTAAATTTTTAAAATTTTTGTCTTTCAAAATTAACGGCATATATCCCAAGAGGGGCATCAGCAATAGTGAGTTGTGTAGCGGTTTGGACGTAGTATCATTAGAATCTAGACGAATTAATGCCTCCCTAATATTCCTGTACAAGCTACTACATAATCTCATTGACTGCCCTGATATTCTTCGACAAATAAATTTTAACCTTCCATCTTATCCAGTGAGAAATTCGATTACGTTCAGAAATACACAAGCTAGAACTAATCTTATGTTAAATTCTCCTCTATTTCTCATGTGTAACTATTATAATTCCTTAAGTGCTTACTGCGATATATTTCACTGCAGTTAAAGCAGCTTACTAGGATGGCTGAGATCTACCTAGGTGATTGAGTAGTTTCTTTATGTTAAGGTAAAATACTCGAAAAATGTGTTATTTAGTTAGTACTTATGAATTATTAATATATCATTTAACTTTAGTATTGTATTTTGTCCTATAAATGGATTCTGTTGGACAATAAACGCTATTATTACTATCCAGATTTAGCCATACAGCTCACACTCCCTCTAAGGGGAAAATTCACTCATCCCAGATACCTACGGTATCAAAAGGATTGAGCTCTAGTGGGACTCTTTCCATGTTATCGAGTCCTAGGTGACTTGGTATGTCGGTGTATCATCATTATTATCCAGATTTAGCCATACGGCTCACACTCCCTCTAAGGGGAAAATTCACTCATCCCAGATACCTACGGTATCAAAAGGATATATTATTATTATTCCAGATTTAGCCATACGGCTCACACTCCCTCTAAGGGGAAAATTCACTCATCCCAGATACCTACGGTATCAAAAGGATTGAGCTCTGGTGGGACTCTTTCCATCTTATCGAGTCCTAGGTGACTTGGTATGTCGATATATCTCCCAAAAATTTTCGTACGCATCTGGACGTCGAAAGTAACACAGCTTTCTGCATAATCTTATATAGATGTTTATTTAGACCCAGCTTTTTTATGTTTTCTAGGAGGCTTTTCGGGATGACTCCAGTGGTAGAAAGAATAATAGGTATCGTCTGGGTACTTTCCATTCTCCATTGTCTCCTGATTTGTATTTCTAGATCTCTGTACTTGGCGATCTTTTCGTTGTATTTAACACGTAAATTATTGGTGTTGGGTATCGCCACATCAATAAGTGTTGTTTGCCTAGTAATTTTATTAACTAGTATGAGATCGGGTCTATTATGGGCCACTGGTTGGTCTGTAAGCACAGTGCGGTCCCAGTATAGCTTGTAGTTGTCATTTTCAAGCATTCTATCAGGGACGTATTGATAATAAGGAAGATGGTCGGTTTGGAGAAGTCCCAGTTTGTCAGCTAGTTCTTGGTGGATAATCTTTCCTACTGAGTCATGACGTTCTTTATAATCAGTACCGACAAATGCCTGGCAGCCACCGGTAAGATGTTGGATGGTTTCTTGGGCTTGGCATCCATATCGGCATTTGTCATTTTGGACTTGAGGATCTTTAACAATATATTTCAGGTAATTTTTAGTTGGAATAACCTGATCCTGAATGGCAAGTAGGAAACCCTCAGTCTCGGGAAACATCTTTCCTGATGTCAACCAATAGTTCGACGCTGTATTGTCGACATATTCTTGGCTGATCTCATTAAGATGTCGCCCATGCAGAGGTTTACTCATCCAGGTGCCTAATTATTAATATTATTATTATTATTGTTATTATGTGAAACCGATATGTAATAAAAACATACACACACACACACGCAGTGATCAACCCTGCCCCTAGGAACATGTGTATACCAATGTAAAAATGGGATCCACATGTCCGAAGATCAAACCGGTCACACTTCGCTAGTCGAAGTGGTACCTATCTGACCCCCAGGCTTTTCCACCACCCCTCCTCATCGTGTGACTTACGTGAGGAGGCTTATGATCTGAAATTTACTTAAGATGCCCTGGGTAATAGGACATCCTCGGTTTTTAGTGAATGTGGTTATGCCACCTAACTGTAGGGGTAGCCACATCTAGGCTTTTCTCCCTATTTACTTTACTGACTCTATTGATTTTACTCTAGCTTTACGTCGGGACTTGAGTCCCTAAAAAAAAGAAAAAAGAGTGTGTGTTCCGACCATAGAGCCATCAGCCTGAGCTGATGACTCTATGTCCGGAAAAGAGTGTGTGCTCGGTCACTCAGCCGCCGATTTGGCAAAATAAATTTTGTTCTCCTCGCCGGCTGAGCACCCGAGAGGGGTCCCGCCACCAAGCCCATGTATGCCGCACATGACCTCAGTGCTCGGATTTCGCGAGTAGATCTTTCATTCGATCTGCCTTAAGGGCCTAGTCCGCGGAGCGGTATATAGAAGGCCTGACGGGCTCCTTCTATGTTTGCTATATAAGGTAAATTTACGTGAAACGGTTTAATGAAAAGTATGAATATATCAATATGAATTTACGTTATTTAATCAGAAAACACATTTTTTTTTTGTAAACTTCCTTGTGGCTTCGGGACTATAAAATGCCTGGGCAACAATTCTTTCCTTTTTTCCTTAATCCTATTTGTGTGCGTGTATTGGGGTGTGCATTCCCAAGTGTATAATGCTCTCACACACCCCGGTGTATATTGGACTTAATAATAATTACCTAAAAACCTAAAAAGAAAAACGTACCCTCTCGCCAGAGTTTTTTTGGTGTGTTTTCTGAATGACTGCATTTCTTTGTTCGTTCTTCTTGCAACCATCTCATTCTTTATTTTATTCGTTCGGGTTCTCCCTATATCGAGCTATCTGTTGTTTTGGTCTTCTATGTACCGTCCTTATGTTTTTATTGTAGTTAGTCAGCTCTCTTAACATTCTGCTTGGGTGGTTTCTTAGTCCGTTGAAAATTTCATATGCTCTCTCGTCTAGCGTGCGTAGGATTCTTGTTTGTCCTGAGTCTCTATATACGTATCTCAAGGGTACGTACCTTGGTATCTTGAGGGCATCTCTGAATATTTGATTCTGAGTGGTCTGTATCTTTTTCCTGTTTGTTTTACAGGTGTGTCCCCACGCTGCGGATGCATATGTTAGGACTGGCAGGATAATACTATTCGCAACCCTGATTTTGGTTTTAAATCGTAGTTTACTTTTCCTTCCTCTAAGTGTTGAGAGCTGACTTTTCAACGCTTTGGCTTTGAGTACTTGCTGATTGATGTGGTCAGTGAACGTTAGCTTCTTGTCTAGATGTACCCCTAGGTATTTAGCTTGGTTGGTCCAGTCTACTGGGGTGTTTTCGATTGTAATTTCGCGATTTGGTACACTTCTTCTGAGACTAAACATTACAGCCTGTGTTTTGTCTGGATTTAGTTCTATTTTCCATTTCATGCACCATCTTTGGAATCTGTTTAGTGCTCTTTGCAGATGATTAGCTGCGTGATCCGGGTTTCTCCAGCTAACAGCTATTGCTGTGTCGTCAGCGTAAAGACTCAATAGAGAGCCTGGCTCTTTTGGCGCGTCGGCCGTATAAATGGTGTACAGGTAAGGCGACAGCACCGCTCCCTGAGGCACACCCGCCTCCAAAGTCCCGACTTCGGATAGGGTTGCCCCTATTTGAACTCTGAACCTTCTGTTGGCAAGATATGACGCAAGGAGGCATGTCATCGCCTCACTGTAATCAAATTCATTCATTTTATAGATGAGTCCATGGTTCCAGACTCTGTCGAAGGCTTTGCTGACGTCCAAAAAAGCTGTAGCTGTGTACATTTTTTCATTAAATCCTTTGGTGATAAATTCTGTAAGTCGTAGTACCTGTAATTCACAGGAGTGTTCGCTTCTGTACCCGAATTGAGCCTCTGGTATGGTTCCTAGCATTTGTGATTCTTCATTGAGTCTTTTTAGTATGACTCTTTCCGCTATCTTGCTTATAGATGATAATAAGCGGATAGGTCTGTAATTTTGCGGAAATGTGCCGTTTTTACCAGGTTTTGCAATCATTATTACGTGTGCCTCTTTCCACCTATCTGGGAAATATCGTAGTTTTAGCATGCTGTTTATTATGTTAGTGATATAAACAACAGCTTTTGTTGGTAGATTTTTCAGCCCCCTATTTGTGATGTTGTCGGGTCCTGGGGCTTTTTTGGCATTTGTCATTTTTATAAGTTCCTTTATTTCTTTGGGAGATGTATTTGTAATACCTATTCTGCCCTTTTTCCTTCTAAGTCTTCTCGCTGCTCTTTCTACCTCTTCCTCAAAGTCTATGTCATCGTCGAGGTGTTCGTTGTTTCTACACGCCCTTTCTAATTCGTCCTTCATGACTTCGGCTTTGTCGATTTCCGTATGGACAATCCCGTTTACTCCGTGTAGGGGAGGTATGGGTTTCTTGTCCTTTCGGAGGATTTTAGATAACTTCCAGAAGGCGGATTTGTTAGGATTTAGCTCATCGATATAGGAGTCCCAGCTTTCATTTCTATGATTTTGAAGTTGTTTTTCCACTTCCCTGTCTAGCTCATTTGCAATCCTTTTGTCTTCTACCGTTCTTGTGTGGTAGGCTCTTCTTCTTTTCCGGTTTTTCTCTTTGATTAGGTTTTGAAGTTCTATACTTATATCCCTGAATCTTCCTCCTTTTTGTCTTGTGATTGTTTCGGTTTTGGAGCTGGCATCGATAGCATTGTTTATTGCTTGATCTAGTTTTATTACACTATCTTCTAGTTCTGTAATATTATTAATTGTTGGGATGTTACCGATGTTCTCGCTCACAATTCTTCTGAAGTTTGGCCAACTTGTCTTCTTTCTGTTGTGGGGCTGCAAATAGTTCAATTCTATTGCGCCCAGGGTCAGGACGATTAGGTTATGTGTCGAATCGCCTTCATTTAGAGAGTGTATCTCGTATTGTTGACCCACGTTGTGTAGGATTGCAATGTCCAGATACGTAGGGAGTTCTCCGTGAAAACATGTCGGTTCTGTTGGTCCGATGACATATGTGTTCGGTCTGTTCTCGAGATGGTTGCAGAGATATCTTCCGTTTCGGTTGGTCGTCCTATCAAACCAATTGGGAGATCTAGCATTTAGGTCTCCAATAATTATAGTTGGCTCTTCTGAGTTCAGTATTAGGCTCAAATCTTCGTTGAAAATCGGATCATGTGGTCTGACGTAAGCTGACACTATTTTTAGTGTTTCGTTGTTGGCCGTAAGTCAAATAATTGTGGCTTCCATTGTCACCAGTCCGTCTGGTGTTGAGATGTGCTCGTGTTCGAGTCCCTTTTTGACTAATATAGCTGTTCCTCCTGATAATGCTCTATGATCCGTTCTATAGATATCGTAGCCTGGAAATTTTGTTTTTTTCCTTTCTACTAGTTTGGTTTTTTGAAGGGCTACGATATCAAGCTCTAATCTGTTTATTATTTCATCCATAAGGTTGATCTTTTTGAATATTCCTCCGGAATTCCATGACCCAATGCGTAGATCATCGTTTTGGTTTGCTAACATTTTCGGACGGCTTCTCCAAATGCAGTCATCATTTTTGTTGCTTTGTCCATCATGGACATCATTTCCATCATTTTGTTATTATACTCTGTATGGAAGTTTGCGATGAGGGTAGCTGCGTCCTGTACCGACACTTCTTGTGGTTGTGCTGGAGCTTCTGTGGTGGTTTCAGCGGATTTTTTCGCTGCCTGTGCGTAGCTGACTCCTTTGTTGATTGGAGCGCTGTTTATGAGTCTTCCTACCGGTCTTGTTGGGGCAGGTGTTTTCTTTTTGGGGGCCTTAGAGCATCCTCTATAATTTGCTGTCTGCGCTTCACGACAGTTTGCACATTTGGGGTCGGTTTCCCGGCTTTTCTCACAGTCGTTACTGATATGGTTTTCTCCGCATTTTACACATCTGGATCCGCAATGGCAAGCCTTTGAGCTGTGATAGAACCCTTGACAGTTATAACACTGTAGGGTGTCTTTTGTGATTTTGAATTCATCCTCCACATAGATGCGCATGTAGCATATATCAGATATTTTTTTGATTTTTGCAACGTCTTCCTCTTTGAGGGTTTTCTCATAAAATTCGACTATCTCTTCATCAGGATGTGCTGCGGTTGGAGCGTATACTTGAATAGTTTTCAGGGAGATGTTCTCGTTTACATTTAATCTAATCATTACAATTCTTTCAGATATTCTTACGAATTACTCTACTTTATGTGCATATTTCTTGGAAATTAGGAATCCTACGCCATCTACGCTTTGTTCTTCTCGCCCAATGTAATATAGGACGTTACCGGACTCTAGTGTTATGCACGCTTCCTCTTTTCTTTTTACCTCTGCTAGACCAAATATGTCCCATTTTAAGTCCTTGATGTCTTCTTCGGGTTCGTGGACTTTTTCCATTTTTGATTAAGGACCTTATATTTGCGATGTTTAATCGTGTGATTTTTTAGCGATTTCTTGCTTCCCCCAGATTCCATGAAGCTGTCCTTTTTTCGAAAGGAGTGGGATTTGCCATTACTGTATGGTCTACCTACCTGAGAACCCATTCCCTTTGTTTTAGCTATCGCCATATTCCTATTTTTAGCCTTAAAACAACACGCTGGCTAGACGGGTTGGTGAGTGATTTTATACAATCTATAAAATCAAGGGATTGCTACTTGCGCCATTCACACCGTACCGAAGGTATTCTTCTCCGCCGTGGCTGCCGTTGTGGATTTCATTCGTGACCCTGGATAAGGGACCCTAAGCAGGTATTAGTTTTCCGGATCAGGAAACACCTGGAATCTGTGGAGGGCAGGGATTAATTTATTTTCCCTGATAGGACTATCCAAAGGAGTTCCTACCCGCTACCCGTAGTATCAAATGTAATTTTATGTTAATTGCATGCAACACTAGATAATGTTCTTTTAACTGCACAGAAAGCTGAAAAACTATTCTGTATTACTAACGACACATACTACTAAATTGACAAAACTCTTGATAAACTAAACTTTATGTAAACTGTAAATTGTAAAAATGTAAAATGTTCATTTTACTACTAATCATTCAATTACGCTCCTAACTGCTGACACAAAACCTTTAAAAAACTTCAGAAATTTGAAGAAAATTAACAAAGCGTTTCGAATAAGTGCAATATTGTTTGTTTTTTGAAACATAATACATTTGCCAATAATAAATTCTAATATTATTAAATTAGCATATTATGACTGAACTTTAACCCGGGAGTGGACGAGTGTGGTCTATTTCTATTGGTCACTGCAAGAATGAAAAATTATTGTAGAGATAATTCATAATGTCGTGGACCTGACGTCATCATTTAGTGACGTCGATTTACGGACGAAACAATAATATCAGGCATTTCCAAAAACATGCAGTTCTGTTCAGTGCTTTATCGTAGCGAGACAGAGACGAACTAGTTTTTTGCGTTAGTGAAATAGCTTTATTATTTTAATTTTTTTTTAAGAAGAATCGTTTTTAACATTTTACAGTGAGGTGCTAAAATTGTAAGTTAAATTATGTTTATTTTAATATTATATTATATATGTTTTGTACACTTACGACAAATTAATGAATTAAAAAAAATTCACTTTTAAAAGTCTGTAAAATCTGATAACTTTATTGTTTATTTTAATATTTTTTGCAAACAATTAATATGCTTTGTAAACGCTTATGATAAGTTAATGAATTAAAATGAAAAGTTCTTTTAAAGTGTGTAAAGCATTTAGTTCTTAGAGTGTATAAAGCCAAAGGGGCTCAGCTAGAAATTAAATGCTTTACACACTTTTAAAGTACTTTTCTTTTCAATTCATTTTTTTGTAAATGTTTTTCTTAAACATAACTAATATTTAACATTTTATATATTATCTAAAACCTAGCGGTTTTACAGGGAAAGTAACAATGGAAAAGCGGTCCATGGAGAAGGGAGACAAATTATTTTTATTTATTTATGAAACGGGAAAAAGATTTGGGATATTGCACAACTCCTTTGCCCCTAATAGAGCGAGTGGCTCAAGCAACTGGTACCTCAGAAAGTACAGTGAAGAGGATAATTAAGGAAGGCAAAGTAAAAACAAACCAGCAACTTCATAATTTGTATCACCCAGAACTAGTATTTGCAAGCCCAACCCCAAGTCATCAGTCAATCCATTTGAGGAACACGTTATAAGAAATACCATTTACACGTTTGCTACTATCCACAAAAGAAGACCTACCATGAAAGCTGTTTACGAATCTGTTAAAAACTAAGGAATTGTAACTGGTAAACTATCTTCCTTCAGAAAAATTGTGAAGAAATTAGGATTTAGGTGGAGAACAGTGAAAGACAATAGGAAACTTTTAATCGAAAAAACTGACATAAGAGCCAAACGAACAGAATTTTTAAGAAAACTCAAAAAGTATAAATCTGAAAGTAAGATATTTTTATTTATATTATAACTAATTTTACAGTAATTCTCAATATTTTTGTAGATAGAAATATTGTATATAATGATGAAACTTATATACATAGTTCCCACACAGTTCCAAAAGGTTGGGATGATGGACGAAAAAATGGTTGACAGAAAGAAACATATTTTTCGATGAAAGAGAAACAAAACCAGAGCTCTACAGTAAGGTACTCATTGCTAAACCTAAAAATCCAGTATATGCTGTAGACCAATTATTAGCACAGCACGGCCACTCGGTTTTACGTTTACCACCATATCATCCGGAACTTAACCCAATTGAAAAGATATGGGCCATTTTAAAAAATAAAGTTGCAGCAAGGAACACGACTTTTAAATTAGCAGATGTTTTAGAACTAGCAAAAATCAGGCTAAATAAAATCACGCCAGAAATATGGGCAAATACTTGCAGGCATGTTGATAAAGTAGAAGAAGAGTATTTCAGCCGGGAATACATCCTGGATGAAGCGCATGAAATCATTATAAATTTAGATGACGATAGCGAATCACCTGAAACAGAACTGTCTGATAGTGACGACGACTACGGCTACAACAACGACCTATAAATACCAACTAGTCAAGGTGACAAGCTAGGTTTTTCGTCTCTCATGTATATTTTTTAGTTCTTTTAACATTTTATTAATTATTTCATTTCTTATTTAGTTTAAATTACCGTGTATGTGTGTTTCTTATCGTGCGTAACCTAATATACCGTCTTCATGTAGATGCCGCATTAATATTCTTAAATACTTAGAGACTATTCCGGTTGCAGTCACATCGAGTATATAATATCAGTACCATCTAGAGAGTGTCATATAACCTCATAAAAGTAAATAGTTTATCACCGTCCATCCAAGTGCAAGAATGAAATTCCACAGTTCAGTCCAGCGTGCTGGAGAAAGAAGAAGAAAGATAGAACATTCATTATTAAAGGTAGTGTACATTTAATTTAAATACACAGACAATTTAATTAATTGATAACTTTTTATTTAAGTTATTTCGTCTTAAAACATAATACCAGCAGAAGTGGTTCTAATTTATTTAAACAATAATTGTTTTTAAACAAATTCTATAAATCAATTTCATCTGCCCGCACAAATTTATTTTCGCTCTTCTGGATCATTCTGAATAAAAAAGGTTTATTGTAATTTTTCTCTAAAGTTGATCGTTTTCAACTTATACAATTTAAAACTGAAAAAAAACACGAAAGTGACGATTTTTAAGGATCAAAAACACACAATTATTTTTGAATTCACCAAATATTATTCTATCAGTTTCTTATACTTTAGTTTGGTCTATTTGGTTTAAAACATTGTTTATAGTTGTTTGAGGCCCTTATCTCAACCTAAAAATGGATTTATACAAAACTGTTTAATAAATTAGGACCACTTTTTGTATGGGCGACCTCTTGAACATTATTCTGCGATCTTTTATTTAAGTGATTATGCAAAAAATCTCATGCGAATATTTTTCCCAATCAATTCGAGGTTTTCCTCTCGTATAAACATATTTTGCTGAATTTAAAACCAAAATCCTATTATTTTTCTATCATAGATTAATTTGTTATTTATTTATTTGTCCTGTAGATTTTTTTAGTCTTAAAAGGTTTATTTACAAGCCAAATTAGTGCAATGTACATATTTTACATTTTTACACAGCAATTCTGAAGACGGGAAGTCGTAAATTTTTATTACATCTTTCAATGTGAGATTAAATAAAAATGCGATGACTAACTGTAACTGTCATGTTTATTGGAAACACTCGACATCATTCGCACGTGCAAATCCTACCCTGTCGACCAATTTCCTATGAAATTAAAATGGTGCATGGTTTTAGGATACATTTATTTTTTCGAGCATGCGTATTTACGAGGTCCAGGAGATTTTGAAACATTTCTACATATTTTAACTGTTGTTTAACTTTTATTCTGTAGGAAATGATGTGTGTTTGTTGGAAAAGTAACGAAACTCTGAAGGAAATGCACAAGTTGTTGACTTGTTAACAGCTTAGCAAACTATTTATTAAAACCTTTCATAGTACTTGAACATATCGCTGACACCTCGAAATCGTCAGCGTGAGTGTTTATTATCTCAGATGTAGTCTAGATATTGAAATAAAAACACACACAGTGGCGTACTCGCCATAAAATGACCTTTTCAGCACCTTTCAATAATTGCTCACTCCAACTAATAGCTATATGTTTGGAACAAATTTATTGTTTGGTTTTGAGATATTTAAAAATATGTCCTGACAGACCCCACCCGTCCACTAGTGTTACTCTTGGAAGTTAAGATTCATATACTTGTAATGCAGTTTTTTCGGTTTTTGACCTGAAATATAATTTGTTTGTGGCTTTTAACGGATTTATTAAATCTTTGTTGGCTCTGTATGTGTACATTTTACTAGTATTTTTCACATTTTTTTTGTAAAACCTCCATTTTATTAAAAATTTCAGCTACTTAGAAAAATAAGTTATTCCCGATACAATCTCAAATTTTTGAATCGAGTTCTTTACTTTCGTTTTTTATATAAAGGGACAACGATTCATTACAAATTCGTTAGCTGGTGTGTGCTGTGTAAAGTTTGTGGTGATATTTATTTGGATTTATCAAATATCAAGAAATAAAACCAGTAAGTGTTCCACAGCAGTATTCTAATAGTTAATTATGAATCCGTATGAAAGAGAAATTGAAAAACTGAGACAACCCTATGAAGAAGTAGAAACTGATAATGAAGAAGTGGAAAAAATGGCAGAAAGCGACAACGATTCGATTGCTGACGAAAAATTTTTTTTAGAGAGCGATCACGTCACAGAACAAGAAGCTACAGGCGAAGAATCAGAAGAAGAAGAATCTGTTTCAGAAGAGAGTAGATCAGCTTATTATTATGGTAAGGATGGGACGAAATGGAGAAAAGAAGCTTCACTCATAAATGTTAGTACTCGAGCAAGGAATATTATTACACATTTGTCAGGAGTTACAGGAAATGGGTAGAATTCTTCTATACCTGTTGAATGTTTTATGCTGTTTTTTGGTGATATTCTTTCCATCATCATAGAAAATACTAATATATTATTCTGTAATATATAATAATAATAATATATATAATCTGATAATATATATCAGACTGTAAAATGTTTGTTAGAAGTTCACCAACTTACAGTGGTCGGTACTATTCAGTCCAACAGAAGAGAATTGCCGCATCAAATAACAGACATCAAACACCGATGTCAACATTTATCTGTTTTTGCATTTGGTACCGATATTACTGCAGTGTCATATGTACCAAAAAAATCAAAAAATGTATTGCTTTTGTCGAAATGTGTGCTATGATTCTCGAAAATAAAATTGATGAGGCATCTGGACAAGAAGCAAAACCAGAAATCATTATATTTTACAATCTGACACAGGGAGGATTAGACGTTGTTGACCGAAAAATACCTTCCTATAATGTTGCTAGAAACACTAGACGTTGGCCTATGGTAGTATTCTATGGCCTTATGAATATTGCTGCCGTCAATGCTTTCGAAATATACAAAAGCAACAATCCAGAAGGAGAATATAAAAATTGCAGAAGATTATTTATGAAAGATTTAGGAATAAATATGACAAAAGAAAATATGGGAAGTAGAGCTTTGAAACCTCATTTAGCTAGAGTTGTACGACAATCAGCGTCGTGCCTATCAAATACTCTTATGCCAGGCCCATTAGAAGTGACCACCAATAAAAGGGGAAATTTAAATACCAATGAAAGGGGAGAAGTAAAATTAAAACTTTTGTATTTTGTGCAGATAATTTTTTGTTATAAACAAATTTATGAAGCTTAATATTTGTATTTTAATAAAACATATGTGGGAATTTTGGAAAATATTTATTTACTAATCAGTACTAATAAAAAGTAAACAAAGCAGAAAATGCAAGGTTTTAGATTAATTGCTATATTTTTTGAAAAATAAAACAAAACGAAAATACAATGCCACAAGATCATTAAGTAGGAGACAGATAAACCGACAAAATCTTAAAAACATTATGTGAATGTTATCTGAAACTTGTGGGTCATTTAAATTTTGGTCCTGATAGACCCCACCCGTCCACTGAGATTTTTAGACCACACGTCTACTGCCGGGTTAAATCACACTTAAAAAATTAATTTATCCCTTTTACCATTTTGTATAACGCTAGCAGAAAAAAAGCTCATTTTGGTGCCGCTCAAACAGAGGCGCCCGTCTGCATTGTACTTCTTGCAGGCCCGTTATCACCGGCTCTGTTTCTGCATAATGGTTGAGATTCGTATTAATAAAATTATGTGAAAGTGATCACTTCCATATATATGGCAATACGTACTTCCCAGTCAAAACCTATTGTTAAGTTAGAATTATATAAAGAAAGATCAAGAACTGATGATTCACCTGCCGACATATTGGTTCTTCGTTTTCTTTTTCTGCTTGTTCAATCAAAAATTAACCCCTTAATTTGTAATCTCACATTATTCTTAACTTCTTAATCTATTATAGGTTCACCGTGTATAAGTGACATTGTGAAAATGATATCAAGTAATATTTTAATAATTAAAGTCCATTCACTTGTTAATGAATTGCCGAATAATATATTGTTTCTAATTGAACTTCCTAGGTGTTGCAATGATGGTCTAGATTAAATTGTAATGTAAGCATATAGTTCAAAGTTGGTTAGTATCATAGAAGCAATAACCTCTGTGCTTAGGTATGAAATATTTGTGAGATTATAAATTGGGGATTTGAGCACACGTGAGAGCAGTTTACTACAGTCAATCATAAGTAGTTACCTAACGAACATCATATTGTGTAATTACCAGTAGCTGTCAATAAATCAACACTTTTACTCCACAACTTCAACCTTTTATTATACCTATCATCGTCGATCGACAAGAAGCGGACAAAGGGGCATTTACAAACCGATTCAAACCTTAAAACTATGTTCGAAACTTTCCATTCTTCTTTTAGAATATGTTTCTATATATAATATATCACCCCAGCTACATAGTCATATCACTTCTTCGGGTATATAGAAGGTACCACCTTCCTAGTGGTCTTTTTGTATTGGATTTATCTATTTTCGCCCATTTCGAGATTCTTCCCGTATCTCTTTGTTAATATTATATCGTCATTTGTGGCGTCGTGCTCGTGTCCCTCTCATTGCATTCTGAACTCAAGTTTCTCTTAATGTATCCTCATTCCTTATTATATCTCTGAGACATATTCCTTTTATGTTTCTTAATACTTTCATTTCTGTAGTTCCCATCAATATTTCTGTAACAGCCGTTTTAGCTCTTGTTTCCGCTTCATATATTAGTACTACATTTACACATGCTTTATATATCGAGATTTTGATCTATGCGGTCATATAGCCTTCTCCCATATTGTGGCATGCTAAATTTTCCTATTACTGGCCTGTATTTCTATTTAACTATGTCTTGGGATTATTAATTTTTATCGCTTTAAGTACCTACATGTGAGTGTTTAAAAGACCCTTTTTCTTAAAATAGTTTTTTCGTCATAAATTATGTTTGGGACTATATTATTTCATAAACGAATACGCTTCCTCTTAAAACACCATTTAAGTATTAATAACATAATTCCTCTTAAAATTTTATTGGTTTTTAGTTAAAAGTGTTCGAAAGCGTTATTTTTTTATGGGAATACATATTTCGAAGCAAAATACACATCCTCTTCCCAAAAATTAATTAGCTAAGGCCGAATTTATCGAAAGGCACTATCCGTTTTTAATTGTCAGTTGCCAGATGCCAGTTAATATATTTGAATGTCAATATGCATTCAGACGTAGATATTTGTTGTTTAGTTGTAGAGAAACTCACTATAGTCAGCAGTGTGAATAAAAAATAAGTGTTTACTTTAAGAATTCAGTTATAGCATAATTACAATCTTATTAGATTCAGCTATAAGTTTAAGTACATTCTGAAAAATTTGTGAGTAATATTTTGCTTATACTTATAAGTGTATACTAAAAAATTTAAGTTTAAATTAACAACAGGAAACACAAATCTAGAAAAAACTTAAAACCGGCCGTATTCTATTTTTGTCAACAGTGTTTTCAGTTTATTTAGTTATTACAACCATTAGCAGACACACGTTTGTAAAAGTGTTAAAAATGAGTTCCGAGTACGACAGTCAATCTCTTGACTCCAAAGTCGGTGAAGAACAAAGTGGCAATTTGCGCTTCATAGAGGTTTTATCTAATCACAAAGTGTTATTTGATAAATCGCAGTTGCCATTAATAAGAAAAAATAAGGAAATTTCCTTAATTATAATGAAGGAATCATACCAAACGATTTATGGCAAAAGTATTAATGTAAAACAATTAAAAAAAAAAAGATTCAAAATATGAAAAACGAATTAAAAAAGAAAGCAGATAAGAAAGCAACTAGAAATAAAAAAATTATTTTGAAAGATGGGGAAAAAAAATTGATGGACATTATAGATAAAGATGAGAAAAACCCAACATGGCATAAAATTCCTGGAGCAGCGACAACGGGATTGAAGCCATTGGAAAATGTAGAAATGCAAAAACCAGCGAAGACAAGGCACTTTTTAGTCAGACCTACTCCTCCTTCCTCTTATATTACACCATCACAAACAAAAAGAAATAAGCTGGATAAACGGTGGTGATCTGTTTCTATTTTGTCTTTAATTAACTCTAGTGAAAGTAAAAGTTCTTCGCGGAAATTTCTGGTTGACTTTTTTGACTTTTTTTTTTTGGTTTGCTTACTACAGGAGAAGTAAATATCTGTGAATCGATCTGTGGGGTATTTTCGTTAATGTCTGGAGAAGGGACGTTTGTAGTAATTGGATTTGGTGTTATTTCTACTGGAGTAGGATTTCTGATGTTGTTTGAGGTTGATGATGTTGGAGTTTTTAAGGAAGATGTTTCAATTCTATTACTTATGGATCCTGTCAGGTTATTATCAGTTTCCATAATTTGTTCTATTTGGTTATTAGAGGATTTTGTTGTAATTAATGTGTTTTGAAAAGTTTATGGGTATGCACTCTGGGTATATATGGGTATAATAACAACTTTAAAACCTTAATATTTTTCTTGTGCAGCAATGTGAAACCACAATGTAATAAAAATATAGTTTTATCAAATGTTTTTTTAAACCCTTGTCTCTATTCGGATTGCCGAATATAGGCCTCTCCTAACTCTCGCCATTCATCTCTGTTGTTTGTACGACGTTTCCACATTGGCCCTGCCTGCAGTTCTTTTAATATCGTCAGTCCATCGCATTTGCGGTCTTCCTCGTGGTCTTTTGGCTTCATATGGCAGCCAATTCCCGATTTCTTTATTCCGTCGGCCATCCGTAATACGTTCGTTATGTCCAGCCCATTTCTTTACACCATCACAAGCAAAAAGAAATAAGCTGGAAGGGCAAGAAACAGATGAGACTGCAAAATTATGCACAGCAGATCTACAAAGACTGGTTCTTCTTGAGCAGTTAAAACTTACGCGCATGCAGATCGAGCGAGAATAACTTTTATTGAACAAGCTACGTCAAAGACTAATCGAAACCCAAGGTCTCGAAAGCGAAGGTCCCGAAATTTCAACTTCTTTATATTTAGACAAAATATATACAATGTTATATATTATGAAATATGATATATTTTTTAAGGTACACACCCTGTATATTTTTATTTGTTTCAACAGTTTTTAAATATAATTTTGAATTTATAACTATAACCCTTCTCCCCATCTCATAACATTTTCAGCGTCATTTTCTAAATTGTATTGCTTTTCTTCGTCATTCATGACATCTTCTTCTTCATCGACAGGAAGTAGATCATTTAAATACTTTGATATATTATGAAGTACACTACAACTAATAATAACAGATGCAATTCTGTCTAGTTTTACTCTAACCATATGTTGCAAAATTGGAAACCTTCTCTTCAGTTAGCCAATGCACCTTTCGATTATGACTCTTTCTTTCATGAAAAATGTGTTAAACGCAATTTCTTCACGAGTTTCGGGATTTCTGTATGGCGTCATCAGCCAACGTTTGATTCCATAACCAGAATCACCTAATAACATCATATTATTATGCTGCATATTATTCATTTCGACATAAATTGCAGAATTATTTAGTATCCTACTGTCGTGTACTGACCCAGGCCACTGAGCGTCTATGGAAGTAAATTCTTCTTTTGCATTACATGTTGCCTATACATTTATGCTAAAGTAACCTTTTCTGTTATAGTATTCGTCTCCATGCTCAGATGGTTTCGGAATTCTTATATGTGTACAATCAACAGCACCAAATGCACAAGGAAACTGATACTTAGCACTCCACTCTTGTTGTGCTTCAGCAATGTTATTTAAAGAAAAACGTAACCAAATATGTGATTTTTGAATTATTTTAGTCAAAACAAATTTCACAGTTTTACTCACTGTTGTTCGATGAACACCTTGCCAACTCCAATTTGAAATCCAGGATCACTTAAAAATCGAAGAAATATCTGCATTTTTTGTCTGGGATTTAATGCTCCTCCCCTTGTTTCTCCAGTGACTTCAATGAAATTTGCTACTAACTACTCCACATTAATTTTTGAAAAACGATATAAATTAATATGTTCCTCATCCCGACATTCATTTCCTAGAGAATAATATTTTCGACGTCAGATGTTCATAAATTGAGCCATTTTTAAACGTGTTCGATTGAAGTTCTATACAAGACTAATTTTTAAGCTGCACATTACAGTTGTTACTTTAAAATTTCAGTAAATGCTGTATTTTATTCACATCTAAATAAGCTTTTACTACAAAAAGACAGAAAATACTCAAAGCAAACAGAATAAACTTATAAGTTTAAGCTACGACTTAATATTATTCACAAAAATGTTAGCTTTTGCTACGAAAAAGGTATTTTAAGTGCATACTACAATTTTATTCACATTGCCCATTGTGATAAGTCGCTTACTGTTCGTTAATAATTAATTGTGATAGTAACAATTTCTGTATTGTCTATTTATACAGAGTTTCTCCCTCTGGCAATTCACTTGTGCTGTTAGTATTCACTCATAAGCCCCTGTGTCACGTGGAGGCCAACTACCCTTGGCAATATTTTTGCGGAAGAGGTAAAGATATCATATTTCAACATCTAATACCATGTGTTTATCTCCAGGCCTTCATACAGACCCTATCATCACAGGTCAACAAACCAGTGTGAATGAATATTTTATAATGATAATGTTTTTTGTTAGTGACAATAATTTTATCATTTTTTTTTTGATGATCGTTTATTTTTACTTTTTTTGTGAGATATTTTTGAGATGAGATAAGTCTTGATTAAAGTATTTCCCTATTGACTATTATTTGAAGTAAATAAATAAAAAATGACTACAATCTGTGTTAAAATTTAAGATTTTTAATGACAGTATGTCATGTTCTTTTATTAATGTTTTTAATGTTTTAAAATTAAGGAATCCGAACCTGTAAAGACATTAGTTATCTGCAATTGACCTTTGATTACCGATTAGAAAAGAGAAGCCTTCATGCAGAGTTAAATTACATTTTAGGATTAGACTTAATTTTCATTTCTATTGTAGCAGTTCTATTATTTGTAAAAATAAATTTTTAAAAAGGTGATTTTTGAAACAAATTATTTAATTGGCCCTGCGAACAGGATAGTCAGAGGTGAACAGTTTATCATCGTGTATTTCAATACTTTGCTGACTATAACGTTGAAAACTAGAAGTTACAAGAGATTCCTGCCTACTATCTGACATGAAACTACTATCTGAGTAAGTGCATATTTTATTTGGTTTTTAGGAAAATCTGTATCTCATTTCTATTTTCTTTGGTTACAATTTTTGCTTTTAATATATACACCTTTTTGGAATAACTTTACATGAACAGTGATCTTGAACATTTACTACTTAAATTCAGTCTCATTTCAATTTCTCACAAAAATCCTAATCAGTTAATCAATTCCCAACTAGAAAAGCATCAAAAAATGGCTACTCCAGTTATTACGGATGAACAATTGAAAAGGTTTTGTCAAATTATACCTATTTTTTCGCCTGAACAAAATGATACTTTATCTACGTTTATTATAAGAGTTGATGATATAATTAAACTCTTTGAATCTGGTACTTTTACAATGTGTTCAAATGTACAAGTCCATTTGTTAAATCTCCACATCGGTAGTAGACTAAAAGACACAGCTCATACGTATATCACTTCAAATAATTATCACGAATTTATTCCTGATTCTTTTACTACTTGGAAAAATATTCGTAAAGCCCTTTTAGAACAATTTGGTCAAACAAAATCAGAAGACACATTATTTTAATGAACTACAGAGAGAAAGGCAAAAACCTAACGAACATTATAGAGATTTTCATCTGCGAATTAATACTAAATTTAATATTCTTATGAAGCATGTACAACTATTATACATAATTGTGCACAGAAAATTGCAACATTAAAAGATATTTACTGTACAGAAGCTTTAAAAACCTTTATTTAAGGTTTACAGTCGCCTTACAGAGAAACTGTATATTATGCCAATCCTCGTACATTACAATGCCTTGAATAATGTGAGCGTTACGCTAACCTCATGACTCGTTCACGAAATATATCGCTGAACCAAAATAACCAGAGACCTTTTAATACATTTAATAATAATAGCAATGGCAACTATAATAATATGTCTAGAGATAAATGTAATACAAATAACTCTAGAAATAACAATAATTCAAATAATTTTCAAAGAAATTTCACTCCTCGACAACTACCATCACAACCACGACGTGATATAATACAACAAGTTAGAAATAATCAACAATGGGAACCAATGTCCATAAGAACTACTTCTATCAGACAAAACGTTCAGCACAATTTTCATAACTTAGAACAAGACCAATTTTTAGAAAATAATTATCCCAGCAATTCATATTCTTACGACGATTTGAACAATGAAGATAATTATTCTGGCACTTCTCAAGTAAACAATGGTATACAAGAGGATATAGAATATAGAGAATTTCTTTCTTTGAGAACTCTATTATAAATCCTGAACTTGTGAGTAATTTTCCAAAATATTTTTAATTCCAAGAAAATTTTACAATCAAGTCGGTATTTACAACTTTTCACAGTAATCAAAATATTAAAATTCCCATATTTAAAGAATATAATGTAGAAAATCTGGTAAAGTTCCGAATTTTTAATATTAAAATACCCATATTTAAAGAATATAATGTAGAAAATCTGGTAAAGTTCCGAATTTTTAAATGGCATGATAAATTTGATGCATTAATTGGCTCTAGTGACTTAAAAAAACTAAAAGCACAGATAAGCTACATAAATAAAACAATCAAATTAAATGATAATATTATTGCTTTTCAACTAGGAGACACAAGATGTAACCTAATTCCAGTAAATCAAATAGATGGTTACGCTTGTTTACCTGAAACTAAAATACAAGACCATATATTTATTCCACCATCGATACATAAAGTAATAAATGGTCACATAGAAATACCAAATCTAATTCTAAAGGCACCTCTTAATAAGCCCTTATATGTACAAAATCTAAATAATTTTGATGTGAAACAATATATAAAGGATGGAACAAAAAAAGATTTCGATGAAAATATAATACGCACTAATCATCTGAACAAAGAAGAAAAAGAAAAAAATATTAGACTTTGTAAAAGATACTCTTATCTATGTCATGACAATAAAGAATACTTGTCAGCAACGACACAAACTAAACATTTTATAAGAACTTTAGATGAAGATCCTGTATATACTAAAAGTTTTAGACATCCTCAAATGATGCAACAGAAAATAAAAAACAGCGTTTACAGTCCCTCAAGGTCATTATGAATATCTTCGAATGCCATTTGGACTTAAAAATGCTCCAAGTACATTTCAACGTTTAATGAATGAAGTTTTAGCTCCTCATACCCATACAAGATGCTTTGTCTACATGGACGATATCATAGTTTTTTCTAAAAGCTTACATGATCACCTTATTGATCTAAGATTAATCTTTGACTCTCTTGCTAAAGCAAACTTAAAAATACAGGTAGACAAAAGTGAATTTCTAACAAAAAAGGTAGAATTTTTAGGACACATAGTTAAACCTCAGGGAATCACTCCAAATCCATCAAAGATTGAAGGAATTAAAAAATACCCTATTCCTAGAACGGTTAAGGAGATCAAATCTTTCCTCGGCTTAATAGGTTATTATAGACGTTTCATTCCGGATTTTGCGAAAATAACATTTCCATTAAACAGGTGCACTACAAAAAAATGAAAAGATTGACATCGAACTTTCTGAATACAAAGAGGCATTTGAAAAATGCAAAGAACTAATTATTAATTCTCCCATTTTAAATTATCCTGATTTCTCTTTACCTTTTACGTTAACTACTGACGCATCTGATATAGCTTTAGGTTCTGTCCTGTCACAAAAGAATAAACCAATAGCCTTCTTTTCCAGAACGCTGAACACAGCAGAACGAAACTATTCAGTAATAGAAAAAGAATTATTGTCTATTATAGATTCAGTTAAATATTTTAGACCTTATTTATATGGCAGACATTTTACAGTATTAACAGATCATAATCCCCTCGTATGGCTAACGAAACTAAAAACTCCTAATAGTCGCCTAATACGTTGGAAAATTAAATTAGACGAATATCAGTTCGATATTAAACATTTAAAAGGTTCCAGTAACTCTGTAGCTGATGCACTATCACGAATAGAAATAAATATTCATGAAGATGATCCTAATGAAAATGACGAAACAAGTTCAATGGTCCCTATGATTACTGATTTACAAGAACATAACGTAGTAGAAAATGAAGGACTAGAAGAGTCTCAAAATTCTTCCGATAATCCTGATAAATTATTATCGAAATTTCTTAAATTCAGATCCACACAACCTTCAAATTGCGAGACGATTCATTCTTAAGAAGAAAACATTTCTGCAGGACTCCCTATTTCTGAAAAACCCTATCTATTCAAAAATCAAATAATAATAAACATTACACAAACACTTCGTTATGAATTTCTCAAACGATTCAAGAAAGACATACACTTAATTTATTTAGAAAAAGATAATATAGAAAATCAAATAATTAATCACCTTATAGAAATAATTGATCCCAATAAAACATATGGTCTATTTTTAACACAAAGGAGAATTTTAAAACCTATTATGGAAAAACTCTTACATGAGAACTTTATCTATACAAATATTGTTCTTTGTCTAACAAAATTACTTTACATTGAAGAAGAAAACGAACAAACAAACTATATAAAAAATTACCATCACCTAAATCATAATGGAATAAATGAAACCTATTCACACTTAAAGAAATCCATATATTTTCCAAACATAAAAGATTCGATTACAAAATATATAAATTCTTGTGACATATGTTTAAAAGCCAAATATGAAAGACAACCATATACAATACCATTTAAAGGCCCTATGTTACCTACCAAACCTCTACATACTTTACACATAGACGTATTTCATATTAAAGCAAATCAGTTTTTAACTATAATAGATCCCTTTTCTAAATACGCACAAGCATATTTAATAGAAGATCAAACAGCAATAACAATTTTGAATAAATTACGACATTTCTTCTCACATCATAATTTTCCAAAGAGAATAGTAGTGGACAGTGCAACTAACTTTGGTGCAAACCTAATTACTGAATATTTAAACTTATATAAAATAGAAAAGCATGTTACCACAACTGCAAATTCTACAAGCAATTCACCTATCGAAAGACTACATTCTACACTACTGGAAAAATTACGAGTTTTGCAAATCCAAAATCCCAATGAAAGGATTAAAAATTTAATGGTTAGCACAATCACTATCTATAATCAAAGTATTCATTCCTCAACTAACTTTACACCTTTTACCCTTTTGTACGGCCCTTACGAAGATGAGGTCCTCTTCGATAATGACCTAACAATATACGAAAATTACAATGAAAATAGAAAAAACGAAATACAACCATTTATACAACATGTATATAAAAATACTAAAGAAAAAATGACCCATAATCTAACTAAAGCAAATCGAAACAGAGAGGAGCAAATTCCCGAAGTTAATCCAGAAACTACAGTATATAGAAATAAGAAACAAATCAACAAAAATATACCTTATGAAAGTATTAAAATTCTTGAACAAAATGAAACCCTTATTTTTTCCTAACTTCTGCGAATAGAAAAATAACTGCGGATACTAATAGAAAAATAACATAAAAAGGATCAGAAAATAGTACATTTTCCTTTTATTTTTAGGTTACTTCTGCTTACTTCTCTACTCTACACCATCCAAGCTCAAGCTCAATGTTTTAACAACCCAAATGGATTTTTTCAAGAAGAAACCGGAATACAAACAGAAATAATTCAAAAACATAGATTTTTACTTTCTCTCAACTTAACACGTATCGAAAACCTAATAAAAAAGGTAAAAGTTAAAATTGACCACCCTGTATTACAAACGCAATATTCTAATTATTTAAAGGATATTATAGATCAATTTGCTATTCTTAACCACAATAGAAAAAGACGTGGACTAATTAATGGACTTGGATCTGTGATTAAATTCATAACCGGCAATCCTGATAACGATGACTTAAATAACTTTTATTCTCTATAAAATGATGTGTGTTCGTTGGAGAATTAAATAACGTAACTCTGAATGAAATGCACAAATTTATTTAGATGTTAACAGTTATAAAACTATACTAACTTAAGAAATACAAACTATATCCTAAAAACCTCTCATAGTTCTTGATCATATCATAAACACCTCGAGATTCTCAGCGTGGGTGTTAATCATCTTCTAAGTAGTCTGAATATTGAGATAAAACACACACGCACACACACACACACACACACACACACACACACACAGTGGCGTGCTCGCCATAACTCCTCCCTCCTGAAGACCGAAGCTGGGGTGTCTAAGAAGGGCTTCTTTTGCAGCTTCGAAGTTTTAACTTGTAGTGAAGAGCTTCTCTAGACATACTCCGTACAGGGCAGGTAGGGCCACATGGAACAAAAAAAAACCAACCGGCAATAACTTTTCTACTTTTGTTGTTATGAGAAAGTTATAGATGAAGTGTAACACAAGGTAATCGAATTATATGTTGCAGTTATTATTGATTAAAATTCCTTTATAATATGGATAATTAAAGCTCATATCTACTACTTGATGTGTTACACTTCAACTTCGTTTAGTTAATCGCATCATAAAATGGTTCTACATTATTAAAATGAAATTTTCGAATAACCTCGTTGTCTAATATAATTTTTAGAGTTTTATTGGTAGAATTTTCATTGACTTCAAGAAGAAAAATATCGTTTTAATTTTCGGCTGTAAGAAAACTCGGGAAACGGGACTTACAACGAAAAGTAACTCGGTAGAAGTGACCCACATATAAACACCGATAAGGGTCGGAGATTCGACGGGTTGACTGGTCGACGACTCTTTTCGCGGTGTAGAACGGGGAAGGAGATAACCAGCGAAATAACAAGAAAAGTCCAAGGAAAATATTGTAAGAATGGACAGCGACGAATACTCTACAGATGAAGGAAGAAAAAGGAAAGGAGAAAATATAGATTTTTTTGTAAACAGCAAAAAACACCAAGAACTCCTACAAAACGCCAAACAACTGAATCTGAAAAATTAGACCAGTTATTAATAATGATGAAAGAAATGAACACAACTCAAAAAGATATGAAGCAAGAATAGAAAGAAATAAAAACTGAAATAAGAGAAATTAAAGACCAACAAAACAAAACAAACGAAGCTCTACTAAAACTGACAGTAGAAAACGAACGAATTCAAAAAAGAAAATCAGGATATAAGAAAAGAGAATTCAGAAATAAGGAGAGAGTTACAAGAAATGAAAAAAGCAGTCCAAATAATCGAAAAAAATAAAAGAAAAAACAACATTGTAATGAATGGTCTAAAAATGGATACAAATGAACCAAGCAGCCTAAAAGAAAGAATAAAAGGACTTTTTAATAAACATCTTCAAATTGATATTACACCTACAACAGTAAAAAAACTGTTCAAGAACAACATATGGTCCTGTATTTAATACCGATTTTGGTGTATTTGGATTTCTTGGTCTTTTTAAAAAAATTTTATCTCCAACTTTATACTTTACTTCCAAATTACTCGTTCTTAAGTTATCAAAACGGTTCTTTTGCTTTTTCCTTTGATCGCATTGTTTTTCCCTTATATTTTCTAACTGATTATTATACGAAATTTCATCAAATTCTCATCCTGATCCAAATTCCGGATAAAAAATCATTTTTATAAGGAAATACTACACTATAGGGTGTAGTGGATGTTGAATGATGTTTACTAGAATTATATGAGTGTATAGCGACTAAAAGTGCATCTTCTAAGTCGCACTGGTTATGTTCTAAAAGATAACTTCGCAAAGTATCTGTTATGGTAGCATGGAAACGCTCAATTATACCGTTAGAGGCATGGTACTCAGACGAAGTAAGGTGCCATTCGATATTCAATGAATTAATTAAACTTTCCACCTTTTTATTATTAAATTCACCCCCGTGATCTGACATAATCATCTTAGGAAGGCCGAAAAGCGAAAATTAATTTTTTAATTTACTAATTATTGTTTCTGGGTTTTTATCAGTTCAAATATACGCTTGTGCAAATTTTGTTAGATTATCTATAACGGTAAGCATTTTTTGTTTATCAAAAAAGAACAGGTCTACAGATAAAGCCTCAAATGGTTTCTCCGGAGAAGGCCTTACATTTAAACCTTGAGTACGATTCCTACGATCAAATTTTGAGAGTTGACAAGTAGGGTATAAAGTAATAAATTCGGTTATTTCTCTATACATATTTTTCCATTTATAAAGTTGTCAAATTTTGTCTGCAGTTTCATTAATTCCTTTGTGATAATTACCCGGGTCGTTGTGATATTCGAAAATTATCCTTTCTCTATCCCGGTGTACAGAAAAACAAAAAGTCTAACGCAGCAGTTTAAAATTCTAGATGAATCTGCGGCTTAGACTAGAATATGCTGGTGTCAGATCGGCCTACGGTGGAGCAGTACGACAAGAGATAAGGGCTTGCGTCTCGGTGATACTCCTCCATAGATCCCTACTGGAAGGGCGTGACGCCTAAAATACCGGGTATATATATATATATATATATATATATATATATATATATATATATATATATATATATATATATATATATATATATATATATATATATGTATATATATATATATTTATTTACGGTAACAATTGACTTCCCACATGTAAAGTTGTAGGTTCAATTGGCTTCCGCTGGTCAATTGGCATCCGGTATTCGGATGCCAATTGACCTCTTCAAAATAATATCAGAAACGCATAGTGGATGATATTATAAGGCTCTTTACGCGATATGAACCCGGAATCCAATTGGACCGTTTTTGATTCGTAAATAAATCGTAGTTCGAGGCAAAAAATAAGCAGCGCCACCATCGATTTGTGTATATTGAGTTGAAGCGATATTCATGTCGTTACAGCTTAGCGGTTCAATTGGCATCTACAGGATGTGATACGATTTTGGAAGCCAGTTAGTCACTTAGATTGTCTTAGATTCCAGGTTTATAAAGGTTCGAGTAACATCTGGTCGATTCGCGTTTGAGTTTAATTCTTAGAATGGATATTTTTTGTTTAGTTTTTGGATTTACAATATATTATTGGTTTTATCTTACTTTCTTGTTATCTGCAGTCTTTTATTCTTTTTGAAAGGTTTTATAACCTTATTTCTCAGCGCCATGTGTATAATTTTTTGAAGCACATTGCTAAAACGTTGTGTATTAAAAAGCATTTAATGTTAGGGGTTGTAAATGCATTAAAAATGTTGTGAATTTTGAAAATGTGGTTTGGCGCTGTGTTAATAAGATTCTTTCGTTAAGATGCTTAGTTTTTATCTATCTCTGGTTATGCTTTGTCTTTTTTTCTGTCAAAATATTAACTAATATTATAAATGTGAGTATAAGGTGTTTGTCGGCTTGTTTTTTTTCGCATTCCCTGTTTAACTTTTTAACCGATCATATTGATTATTTTTGCAATTTTGACAGGGACACAAATAAGCACAGATGATACATTTTATTAAAAAAAGTTGTATTTTCAAGGGATACTTCTCGGCAGAAGACGCCATCACAATCGAATCGAGGATAAAAGCTAGTATTTTATATGTAAATGAGAATGCAATCCACTCTTAACTGATCAACATTTAATATGTCATCACAGGTGTTCCGTGTGCAATGCTGCTAGGTCACCTATGTGATCAGTTAAGAGTGGATTGCATTCTCATTTACATTTGAGATTCAGAGGACCTTGTCCCCTTAAGCAGAACGGACAACTTTCCAATGGAGAAGCCAAGCGTCACTGATGAGGTCTGGCGGACCGAAACTGCTGTTTGGCGTTTCACACTTGATGGGTTGTGTTGATCTGCGACCATTGGATCAATAGTATAATTCAATGCCAGTAGGTGTATTACCCCTCGGAGTAGTGGTTTTTGTTGATCCAAACATAATTGGTTGGGTTTCGGTGACCTAAACCGATCAGCAAAGGGCTCTTGTTGTTCCAAGTTGTACATGGGTGACCTGGTAGCATTGCACACGGAACACCGGTGATGACATATTAAATGTTGATCAGTTAAGAATGGATTGCATTCTCATTTACATTTGAGATGCAGAGGACCTTGTCCCCTTAAGAAGAACGGACAACTTTCCAATGGAGAAGCCAAGCATCACTGATGAGGTCTGGCGGACCGCAACAACTGTTTGGCGTTTCACACTTGATGGGTTGTGTTGTGCTGCGACCATTGGATCAATAGTATAATTCAATGCCGGTAGGGGTATTAGCCCTCGGAGTAGTTGTTTCTGTTGATCTAAACATAATTAATTGGGTTTCGGCGGCCTAAACCGATCAGCAAATGGCTCTTGTTGTTCCAAGCTGTACATGGGTGACCTGGCAGCATTGCACACGGAACACCTGTGATGACATATTAAATGTTGATCAGTTAAGAGTGGATTGCATTCTCATTTACATTTGAGATTCAGAGGACCTTGTCCCCTTAAGCAGAACGGACAACTTTCCAATGGAGAAGCCAAGCGTCACTGATAAGGTCTGGCGGACCGAAACAGCTGTTTGGCGTTTCACACTTGATGGGTTGTGTTGTTCTGCGACCATTGGATCAATAGTATAATTCAATGCCGGTAGGGGTATTAGCCCACGGAGTAGTTGTTTCTGTTGATCCAATCATAATTGGTTGGGTTTCGGTGACCTAAACCGATCAGCAAATGGCTCTTGTTGTTCTTAATATATTTAAATGCTGGTGTTATTCTTTTCTTTTGATCTGTCTGACTATTTTAGTTAATATATTACCTGTATATGACGTGATCGAGCAATATATTGTATTGGGCTTTTTCTCTTGTGGTGGGAAGATTGATTTAAGGGCTTTCTTGAGTAGTTTTTGCTGTAACATTTTGTTTATTATGTGTTCGTTGTATCCAATATTTATTGCTATAAGTTTAATGATATTCAATTCGATTTCGAAGTTATTATTTGACATTGGGATTTCTGTCAATCTGTGGAACATACTATAGTAGGCTGCTAATTTATGTTGTGCAGGATGGGATAAAGTACTGTGTATGGTTGTGTCAGTATGTATAGGTTTATGAAATACAGAGAACTCGTGTTTGTTTTCAATTCTTATAATTTTTAAGTCTAGAAAATTTATTGACTGGTTTTGTTTTATTTCTCTTGTAAATTTAATATTACTATGGATTGAATTAACGTATGATAAGATTTGGCCAAATTCATGAAACATAAAATAATGCAATGTCAAAACATGTAGCATGTTATTAATTATTCATACTTTATATGAAGCTGCAGAGATTACCTTTAGATATTTATTTAAAACATCATGATTCTCAATCTTCTAAAGAGTTTGAGAAAGTCCTAACAGAAACCGAGAAAATTTTAGTTCACTCTTTAAAACGCATAGTAATAAGAGGTAAGAGAGGTAGAGGCGTACCTGTTCTGTTTGACAAATTGACCAAAAGTGGAGTTGACACTTTAATTAAATATAGGAATAATTTTTTTACCTCTTACAACGAATACCTATTTGGCATACCGAATACTATTAACTGCATCAGTGGATATCATGTTCTCAGAAAGCATGCTTCTAAGGTGTTGAATGATGCAAACAAAATCACTACCCTCACGTCAACTCGCCTCAGAAAACACTTAGCAACAATAATACAAATTTTAAAAATGGAAAAGGGTGAACTAGAACAACTAGCAAAATTTATGGGGCGTACCTCAAAAACTCATGATGAGTGGTATCGTCTCCCGTCAGACATTTACCAAACCGCAAAAGTTTCCAAAATATTATTGCTCGCTCAAAACACTAATATTGACCAATATAAAAATCGAAATTTAAATGAGATTGAAGTCGATAACGAGATATTGGAAGACGCAGAAGAAGCTGATAGTGACGAAGAAAATACTAATCAACCTATTCTTCAACAAAATGAAGTAAACATCCCGTCACAAAATAGAATACAGGAGAAAGGTAAACGTATTTTAGTTCCATGGACAAAAGAGGAAAAAGAACTTACGCAAAAATTCTTTGCACGTCATATTAAGAAGAAAATTCCGCCAAAAAAAATGGAAGTTTTAAATTTGGTAGAAAAGTATCCAAATGTTTTTAAAAACAGGAAATGGGACACAATAAAAGTATTTGTACAAAATAAATATAAATCACAATAATTCATTCAAGTGGTTACGAGTTTCAATAAAATATTCTATTACAATCCTATAGTTTTAATGTATCCTTCATTACTTTCTTATTGAATTAAACCTAATTTTATTAACGTTTTAAAACGTCGTCATATTAATATTTTCTCTTGGATTTTGTAAATCCAATGAAATGTTGTAGATAGAATTTGAGGTTGGACAAACATTCATTTTTTCTTAGCTGTTCTAGTTTTAAAATAAAGTTTCTAACTAGTCTATGTTTCTAATGGTAATAGTGGGTTTTGTACAATTGCTAACGTATAGACTTTACCTATTTTACGTTTTTATCGAGGCTATTTTTTTTTAAATAAACCCGGTGTGGTCAATGTTGATTATTTCCATACGACATGTGAGTCCTAAAGTAACGGATAAATTCAATATTTTTGTAACTAAAAATATTTTGACGAAATCCTCGTACAGGTCGATTTTTGTTTTTTGTTGTGCATTTTTTCAATATAATCTTTTTATACAGGGCGTGTCGTGTAAGAGTGGCCAATACCAACTTTCTTATTTTAAATACAACACCCTGTATATTATTATGTCTTTTGATTTCTAAGAATATTCTAGATAAAATTTATATTCAATCTTCTATTCCTATCTTTAACTGTTTTTGAGTAATCGAGGTTGGAAAAGTGACAATTGCTCACAAAATCTAAACAGTTCGATCTAGAGTAAAATGGTTTTTATATTAAGACAAAAGCTTTTTGTATTTACAAAAAGCTTTTGTCTTTATATTGATTCAGGGTATACAGCCAACTATTGGATTTGGTCCATTTTAATTAGTTTTTATATTACTATCTTAGTTTTTAATATGCTATCTAGTGGTATTAAATAAAAATAAAATACGAAAATTGTCGTGGTCGGCCCTAAATTTCAAAATTTGTCATTTTGAATATAATCCTATCATCTCTGGGTTTGATACCACTAGATAGCATATTAAAAAGTAAGATAATAATGTAAAAACCATTTTACTCTAGGTCGAACTGTTTAGATTTTGTGAGGAAAAATACACGAAATGTCACTTTTCCAACCTCGATTATTTAAAAACGGTTAAAGATAAGAATAGAAGATTAAATATAAATTTTACCTAATATTCTAAGAAATTCAAAAATATAATAATACACAGGGTGTTGTATCTAAAATAAGAAAGTTGGTATTGGCCACTGTTACACGACACGCCCTGTATAAAAAGATTCTATTGAAAAAAATGCACAACAAAAAATAAAAACCGACCTACATGAGGATTTCGTCAAAAGATTTTTAGTTACAAAAATATTGAATTTATCCGTTACCTTAGGACCTCACTGTATATAAATCACAATGGATCATTTTATGTACCATTATAGGTATGTGCCATGTATAGCCTTGATAAAGACTTAAAATAAAGTAAAAACATTGGCAAATTTTAAACATTAACTAGGTTTTAATTGTCCCTAACCCACTATTACCATTAGAAGCTATTAAGTGGACACTACTCCTAAAACTTTGTTTACGTTGTAAGCTATGTATCGCCATTTTAAAAAGAGAGACCAAGAAATTTTGTAAATTATATGTTTGCAACTGTGTTTCTTACAAAAACCTTTTGTATGTATATAACTTCTTTATTATTCACTTCTAATGAAGTTAAGAGATAAAATACTGATTCTGAATTTTGTTTAAAAGAAGTGTACCTTTAAACATTTGATTTTCAACTTCTTCAAAGTTACAGTAATTTCAACATCTTTTCAATTATTGAGTACTTCAATTCCCAAGAGATTTCAGTAATTTTATTTTATTTTTTTCTACGTAGGGCAAACACAACCATGAGATATAATCGAGACTCCATATATTTCAAACTAGGTTGATTTTGATAAAATTGGTTTTTGTTAGGTACAGATAATAATTACCTATGTAGTGCCTTCATAACAGGTAATTCTTATTTTTATGTTACAGCCTTAAAATAAAACATACATTATGTCGAATAAATTTTGATATATTATTTATTAACAAACGGTTAAAGAAAAACAAATATGTGTTAAAATACGACTCTTTTTTAATTATTGCTTTTCATAGTATATGGACATAATATTTTATCTCTTTTTAATGTAAAAGAATCTGGTTCGTTTTGATTGTGCATCTATTATTATATAATACCACATCAAACCAGATTCAGTGACGTACGAGAAGTATGGGCAGAGGAAAGAAAAATACACACAGTTGTAAGAAGTCAGATACCAAAAAATAAAGGAGAAAGTTATGTGCACTTTGCGTTCGGCAATAATGTGCCTGTTGTCTTAAACATCTTCACTTGCAAAAATTTTCACAGTGAGTGTTATCAAATGGTCGTATACTCTTATAAGTACTTTTGTTTGCTTTCTAAGTATTTTTCATGGACTTTGAATTTGCTAAAATATTGGAAAGTGTCATCGAAAATGCAAATCGAAGAGAAATACGAACAAGAACGAGAAAATACAGCCCATATAGCCCATAATGCGACGTAACAGCCCAAGACATGAAGTTACAATCATTGTAACATTTAATTTTAACATTTAATCCTACTATACCAGAATTTCTTTAGTAATACCAAATAATTCATTACAACAGAGCTCTTTTACTCAGGGAATAATCAGACTAGAAGTTGTTAAAAGACGATAAAACATTTTTAAATTACTGAGCTTAAAAAATGTAAAATAAAAGTATTTAGCAAATTAAATCAAATTTGAAGCTATCATAATTTTAAAAGAAAAATATTCAATCTCGAAAAAAGCAATAACTACCTGCCTACAATTTATGGATAAAGAGTAATATACTCTAACAAGTTAAATTTTTAAACATCCGTTTCGACAACAAAATATTACAATGACTGAACAGATGAATTGACTCAGGTAGAATTCCACCGAAACCTTTAGGTATTATTGTCGACTTGAGTCATAAACCAATGGATGCTAAAGGTCCAAAGCCAATCGATGCCAAAGAAACCGCAACAGCGATTGATGCCAATTGGTACCGCAACAGAATTCGCTGTATATTGTGGCCCGTGAATATTCACGGATGCCAAATGGGAATACTTTTCGTCCAGAAGTCAATTGGTACTACAAAGAAATATATATATATATATATATATATATATATATATATATATATATATATATATATATATATATATATATCTACGGCATAAAGTGGACTCCGCCCATGTTAAAATTCAGGTTCAATCGAGCTCCGTGGTCAAGTGGGTACCGATATACGGAGCTCACTGACTATAAAGAGCTCAGGGCTAAATGGATGAGGATCAAAAAAACAAGTTTTGAAAAATTATTTTTTTAAGTTTAAAAACTAGAAATAAAAATAATTAACAGAACGGGCACTTCATTTTGGTTACTAAATCTTATAGTAACTTACAGAAAACGCATAGATTATGTTTTTGGGTTATCAATTTACAAATTACTATAAATATAAATTTATTTATCTTTTGATGTCATGAAATCTTAGGCTAAATGAGTAAGGGTCCACTGACGTGTCTTAAAATGAAACTAAAAATACAGATAAGGTAGTCTATATTTTCAAAAGTAGTATCATACAGATCTGATGCTGTTGATTACACAAAGCTACAAATACAGTAGAAAATTGTTAGTAATGGATACATTGAAAAGCTTAGGTTAAGTGGCAGTGCGTCAAAATATGCTTGAGACTTTACAGAGCAATTTTTTTTTAAATACTGAATATCATCTGCTTTTACAATATGCTAGCTCTGGCAGGTCAAAACAGTCTTCTGGTAGTGCAATTTTTTTCCTCTTATGCTTAGTAACAATACTTTCTTCATTTATGCCATTAACAGTCTGACGATGTAACATCGAAGGTGATGAGAAACGATGTTTAGTTGCCGTACAGGTCTTGTTTTGAACAAACAACTTTTTGTATACAAAGGAAAAAGAAACTTAGTCCATTACTTAAATATTTCCTTGATACCTGCTTCCAAATTGTCACTCAATTTTTTTATAATATTTTCGAATAATTGTAATTTAAAACGAACGGCGTGTATTTCGACGTTTTTTAATAACGATCTTAAAAATATTTACTGGACTAGTTTCACGTCCCTTGGCACACCCTAACATGTACTCGAAGATCATAAGTGGTTTGAAACTTTTTTAATGATAAGTGGACTCTCGTCTGGCATATATCATTTGGGGTTTATATCTATTAGATAATTATATACAAATATACTTCAAAAATATATTTCTTAACACCTTCGCTGCGCCACCAGTTGAAAAAGACTGGTAACTACGTTTGCAGAAATTACGGCTAAAAATAATTACATGTATTTCCATCTGGCAAGTAACGTACAAACGAAACGCGTTGGTAAAAACTAACATTATAGGTACCTATATTATTGTCTGAAAAAGATCTGTCTAATAGAGGGATAATTTAGTACCAGTTGTATTCGAGTGGTAACGCATACAAGTTATTTATTTTTCATTGTAAGATTCCCAGATGAATTCATCTGGCGATTAATTTCATTTCTAATTACCAGTTTGGTTTAGTTACCTCGGTCGAGCCATAATATTGTTTAAAATATGTGTATAAGAATTGAGTAAAATGAGTAGTAGAATTGTTAAATTAGTAAATTTGGCGTTCCAGAATGCAACTACAAGTGGTAGTTGTGTAGACCTCAATCAGAATTTTGATTGGCACCAAAAAACAATTATAAATACTTTGAGCGAATCAGAGGAAGAACCCTTTAGCAACCATTCGGACTGTGATTCTAATTATGCTCCTTCTGAATTCTGAACTAATTCAGATAATAATGAATATAAAATCAGTTCCGCGAAAACATATACGAACTAAACCCGTAGGGCCTGGTAACAAAAAAGGCGAAATTGTATGGAATATTTCAAGAAGCTGAGAGAAACAATGAAAAGTAAAGAAGCTGATAAAAAGGTTTAAAGTTACTACATACTGCAGCATATGCGAGAGAAAACCTGCTTTATACCATGTTTTAATTTTAAACACAATGCATAAATTTTAAAACTTATTCTCACAAATAATAATTAGTATTTGTTATTTTTATATATTATGAAAAATATGTATTTTGTTCTCAAACGTTTTGGTTTCATTTTATTTGAAAATATTATATGCACTTCTTAAACATTTCAATTTTTGCTTTACCAAAAGGAATAGCCTGGTACTGATATAGTGTCCATCAAGTTTGTATATTCCTTGTATGTATACAACTATTAGTTACTACACATAAATCTTTAAAAATTGACAGATAGATCTCACATTTCTTAAGAACTACCAGTATATTGCGACTGGTGTATCTAAATACAGAATTCTACAGTACCAATCAATTACAACTGGTAAGCATACAAGATAATAATTGAATTTTTCGTAACCGCAGCGAAGGTGTAAAAAAAAAGTGATCGGTGACCAACGAAGACATTAAAATTTTCAATATGGTGGCACTTAACCTTTTAATTAGTGCTACTTTATGTATGGCACGCCGAAAAATTTTAAAATTTAAATTGGCCCTTTGATTAAAAATGTTGCATATATTTTGTCTTTAGAGACAGTACACCTATGTGGTATATTTTTACGAGCGGCAGATTTTTTCTATTGGAGTTAAAATGATTTTATGCATATCTATATTTAGAAATATGGTATAGGGCTCTTTGAAGTTGGATTTTAGTATTATCACTATTTTAATGTAAATGGATATAGTGCAGTGTATGTGTGTAGAGACAAGGAAGGTGGAGGTGTAGGGATATTTATTAAGGACTGTTTTGATTATGCTGAAGTCCATAGATATATCACAAAATGTTCAATAGTTTTCTTACAGATCAATAGGTATTTGAAAATGGGAGCAATATACAGTCATCATGATTTTCATCACAACGATCTTTTATTTAATTTTATTTAATTTTATTTAATTTTATTAAATTTTATTTAATTTAATTTAATTTAATTTAATTTAATTTAATTTTATTTAATTTTATTTAATTTTATTTAATTTTATTTAATTTTATTTAATTTTATTTAATTTTATTTAATTTTATTTAATTTTATTTAATTTTATTTAATTTTATTTAATTTTATTTAATTTTATTTAATTTTATTTAATTTTATTTAATTTTATTTAATTTTATTTAATTTTATTTAATTTTATTTAATTTTATTTAATTTTATTTAATTTTATTTAATTTTATTTAATTTTATTTAATTTTATTTAATTTTAATTAATTTTATTTAATAATTTCATTTAATTTCATTTAATTTTATTTAATTTTATTTAATTTCATTTAATTTTATTTAATTTTATTTAATTTTATTTAATTTTATTTAATTTTATTTAATTTTATTTAATTTTATTTAATTTTATTTAATTTTATTTAATTTTATTTAATTTTATTTAATTTTATTTAATTTTATTAAATTTTATTTAATTTTATTTAATTTTATTTAATTTTATTTAATTTTATTTAATTTTATTTAATTTTATTTAATTTTATTTAATTTTATTTAATTTTATTTAATTTTATTTAATTTTATTTAATTTTATTTAATTTTATTTAATTTTATTTAATTTTATTTAATTTTATTTAATTTTATTTAATTTTATTTAATTTTATTTAATTTTATTTAATTTTATTTAATTTAATTTAATTTAATTTAATTTAATTTAATTTCATTTAATTTAATTTTATTTAATTTAATTTAATTTTATTAAATTTAATTTAATTTTATTAAATTTTATTTAATTTTATTTAATTTTGTTTAATTTTATTTAATTTTATTTAATTTTATTTAATTTTTTTTTAATTTCATTTAATTTTATTGAATTTTATTTAATTTTATTTTATTTTATTTAATTTTATTTAATTTTATTTAATTTTATTTAATTTTATTTAATTTTTTTTAATTTCATTTAATTTTATTGAATTTTATTTAATTTTATTTTATTTTATTTAATTTTATTTTATTTTATTTAATCTTATTTAATTTTATTTAATTTTACTTAATTTTATAATTTTATAATTTTTAATTAATTAAATTTTTTAAATTAAATAATTTTTATTAATTTTTATAATTTTTTGTAATTTTTTATAAATTTTTATAATTTTTTATAATTTTCAGTGTTTTATTGTTATATAAAATGAATTTCCATCAAGTAACTGTTGAATCCATCACTTATTAAAAATATCTTGTTAGCATTGTTAACGTAGTACTCATAAAACCAATTTGGTTAGTCAATATGTATATTGAATTAGACTTGTAATTTATTAAATTTTTTGAACATTTTAGAGAGCGGTCGCCTGGAAACGCGAATAAATAGCAAGTTGCAATAAATACGGTTGGAAAGAAGAAAAGAAGACCAACAAATCGACATTTAACAAGGCATATTTTTATCCAATCTGATTTTTTTTTAATTTTATACTTTTTAACATTTATCAAATTTATTGAAAATTTTAGAGCGGTCGCTTGGAAACACGAATAAATAGAAAGTTGGAATACATACGACTGAAAAGAGGAAAAGAAGACGAACAAAACGACATTCAACATACCAATAGTTTTATCCAATCTGAGTTTTTTTTTAATTTGATGCTTTTTACTATTCATCAAATTTTCTTAAAATTTTATAGGGCGGTCATCATTTAGAGTCGTCGAAAGGTCCAAACGGCTGTAAACTAACCTATTGTACTATATTTATAAACTGTTTATCCATTTTGCTTATATTTTTCGTTATTCGGCTATTTTAACCAAAATGTAAGATTTACGATTATAACCACATTATAAAATTCGAGGAGGTGCAAAAGATTTGCCTTGGTTTTTGGCAGTCGTTTAAAAACGCAAATAGATCCGAAGTTATAATGAAGATGGTTGAAGAGACAGAAAAAAGACAAGCCCATAGACATGCAACAAGGCATAGTTTTATCCTGTCTGAGTATTTTTTAAAATTATATGCTTTTTACCATTTATCAAATTTTCTTAAAATTTCAGAGAGTGACCATCATTTAAAGTCGTGGAAAGGTCCAAACGGTTGTAAACTAACCTATTGTACTATATTTATAGACTGTTTATCCATTTTTCTTGTATTTTTCGTTATTCAACCATTTTAACAAAAATTTAAGATTTAGTATTAGTCACATTAGAACATTCGAGAAGGTGCAAAAGATTTGCCTTGGTTTTTGGGCGGTCGCTTGAAAACGCGAATAGATGCAAAATTACAATAAAGATGGCTGAAAAGAGGGAAAAAAGACGAGCCCATAGACATTCAACACAGCATCCTTTTATCCAATCTGAGTATTTTTTAATTTGATGCTTTTTACTATTCATCAATTTTGCTTAAAATTTTATAGGGCGGTCATCATTTAGAGTCGTCGAAAGATCCATACGGCTGTAAACTAACCTATTGTACTATATTTACAAACTGTTTATCCATTTGGTTATAGTTTTCGTTATTCAGCCATTTAAACCAAAATAAAAAATTTACGATTATAATCACATTATAAAATACGAGGAGGTGCAAAAGTTTGCCTTGGTTTTTGGGCGGTCATTTGAAAACGCTAATGGATGCAAAATTACAATGAAGATGGTTGAAAAGAGGGAAAAAAGAAGAGTTTATAGACATCCAACACGACATCGTTTTATCCAATCTGAGTATTTTTTTTAATTTATGCTTTTTACCATTTATCAAATTTTCTTAAAAGTTCAGAGAGGGGTCATCATTTAAAGTCGTCGAAAAGTAAACTAACGTATTTTACTATATTTATAAACTATTTATCCGTTTTACTTATATTTTTCGTTACTCAGCAATTTTAAGCAAAATGTAAAATTTACAGGTATAATCACATTATAAAATCTGAAGAGGTGCAAAAGATTTGCCTTGGTTTTTGGCGGTCGTTTAAAAACGCAAATAGATCCGAAGTTATAATGAAGATGGTTGAAAAGTGGTAAAAATACAAGCCCATAGACATGAAATAAGGCATAGTCTTATCCAATCTGAGTATTTCTTAAAATTTAGGCTTTTTACCATTTATCAAATTTTCTTAAAATTTCAGACAGCGGTCATCAGTTACAGTAGTCGAAAGGTCCAAACCACTGTAAACTCACCTATTTTACTATATTTATAAACTGTTTATCCATTTTGCTTACCTACCTATATTTTTTGTTATTCAGCCATATCATGTAAGATATACGATAATAATACGTGTTTAAAATACGTTTTTAAAATTTAGGCTTTTTACCATTTATAAAATTTTTTTAAAATTTCAGAGAGCGGTCATCATTTACAGTCGTCGAAAGGTCCAAACCTCTGTAAACTAACCTATTTTACTATATTTATAAACTGTTCATCCATTTTGCTATTATTTTTCGTTGTTTAGCCATTTAAACCAAAATGTAAGATTTACCATTATAATGACATTAAAAAATTCGAGGCGCTGCAAAACATCTGCCATGGCTCTTGGGCGGTCGCTTGAAAACGCGAATAGATGAAAAATTACAATGAAGATTGTTGAAAAGAGGGAAAAAAGACGAGTCCATAGACATCCAACACGACGTCGTGTTATCCAATCTGAGTTTTTTTTTTTAATTTATGCTTTTTACCATTTATCAAATTTTCTTAAAATTTTAGAGACCGGTCATCATTTAAAGTCGTCGAAAGGTCCAAACGGCTGTAAACTAATCAATTTTACTATATTTATAAACTTTACTATATTTATCCATTTTGCTTACCTATATTTTTTGTTATTCAGCCATATGATGTAAGTTATACGATTATAATCACATTAAAAAATTCGTGGAGGTGCAAAAGATTTGTCTTGGTTTTTGTGCGGTCGCTTGAAAACAGAAATAGATCAAAAGTTACAAAGAAGATGGTTGAAAAGAGAGAAAAAAGATGAGCCCATATATATCCAACATGGCATAGTTTTATCTAATCTGAGTATTTTTTAAAATTGTATGCTTTTTATCATTTATCAAATTCTCTTAAAATTTTAGAGAGCGGTCAACATTTACAGTCGTCGAAAGGTGCAAACGGCTGTAAACTAACCTATTGTACTATATTTATTTGAAGTCCTGGATATGTCTTGCTATTGTAACCTCAATTTTCTATAAACCTGCACAAAAATTTAAAAATGGTTAATTTTATTCCCATCACCTCAGCAACGAATTGCTGCAACTGTTTATCTCCAATAAAAGTCAAAATAAGGTTAATTACTCAGACATAAAAGAACTCACATTTCAGTCGGAAAACTCTAAAATGGAAAAGCGAACAAACTTACTACACACAAAAAATCATAAAACGCAAATGATAAAAATTACCTGTCTATACTTTTTTTTAACAAAAATAAAACACTTTCACAACTTTGGAATTTTATCTGCTCTTAAATACCTAAAGAAGGTTTTACACGTATATCTTCTGCTTAAAATTTATATCTACTTTTAAACTTTTTTTTTTTTGTTTTGAAACTTATGCGATACTTTTATGGCGAGTGTATAAAAGGATCAGACAGTTTAAAACCCTCTCGAAAACTTTCAGGAAAGTACTGTTTTATGAACCCCGCACGTTATTAATTTTTTTGTTTTTATTTTTACATTATATTAGGTAACACGGAAACTGTTATCCTCACTTTGACTTCATAAAGCATAACTGGAGATTCCAATATTAGTGTTTCTTAACGTAATTTCCTTTATTATTCTGTTTTAAATCCAAAACTGGAGTTCGAACGTGTATAAAGGAGTAATCATGCCATCTTTTTCTGCTTCTCTCTTATCTTTATAAACCGTAGTGCTATCGATAAATCATAATTATAGTTAGTGTTATTATAAACTTGGACAATTTACGTACCTATGTATTAAAACATTTATTTACATTTTTTGGTGCAAATAATAATTAGTACAACGAAGAAATCAGCGAAAAACTAATCCTGCCCACCAGTGGCGTGGGCAGATCTATATTGGATTTGAGGTTAAAGACTAATTTCATCGTAGTTAACACCAAATAATTTTAGTGATAAAATGTTGTTTGCTTTTGACTACAAGGGCGACAAAACATCGAACAGATCTCCAATTGCTCTAAATTCTACATGGTGTCTCAAAACACAAATAGTAATGTTTCAAGCCGAACTCCTTCATTGGTTTTTCCTGCTGAAGCTGAAAATCTTAAGGCATTTGACTGTGTAAAGGCAGTAGGTGACGCTATTGGTCCTAAATATATCTCTCTTGCATCTAGAATATCCAATAATCGAATCTGTATATCGACGGCAGAAAGGCAGGACCTCATAACTAACAAATTTGCATAAAACGAGATATTTCGGTTTTCGGTTTAGAATAAGTAGCGGCATCTATTAACCAGTGGTTACAGCTGGAAAAATTTCCGGAAGGCTTTAAATTACAGAAAACGGTACCTCGTAACTTTTTGCAGCCATTATGTTGATGCAGTACCTCGTAATTGTCAATTTAGCCATGCTAAAATATATGTTTCACACCTCGATTCTGTGCATACTAATCATTGCTTTTCTAAGCTTATTTGTCGCTATATATTGGCAATATTTTACAAGAATTACGAGAAACGGTGCAAAGAGGAAAATCATAAAGTACTTTATCTAAAACTATTCAAGAACGTGGTAAACCAGATAAAAATTTCTTTGTTCAGCCTCGCAAAGATCAATGCGATATTTGTTTTATGTATAAAATGGCAATTTCGACCAAAAAACTTGCGAAAGAAAAATTTGGCAAGATCTTAAAAAGAACAAGACAAGGAAAAAGCATTAAAAGGAGCCGTGCAGTTGTCTCCACAAATACCTGCAAGCGCACTTTATTATAAGACTAAATTGTGTTGTCACAACTTTACATTGTAACTTGGTAACAAATAAAAATAAATTCTTCCAGAATTTATTTGATACTTTTAATTAAGACAAAGTTAATATGTTATTATTATTTTTTTAATAAATTATTTAAAGACATAAAGTTGTTTTTCTTATTTTAAAATTGAGCACTACTTCGTAAGTGAACTCTTAGATAAAACATTACCTTGTAACTAGTATCATTTTACTTAAATTCAAAATTACTCTAAAAAATATTTGTTTGTTTTATTTTGCTCACCAAAGGTAATCCTATTTCACAAAAAAAACATAATAAGATGCGCCCTAAATGAAATATGATACGGTTTTTTGGTCTCCTCGAAAATCATCATCTTGCCACTTACAAGTTCCTGCTTTTACGCCGTCGATATATTAAAATTTCTCGAATTTCTCTTACTAAAAGAATAATAATCTCAAATATTTTGTACAGAATGCTATCGAAGATAGTATACGATCAGTAAAAAGAACAGGAAAACGATAGAACGACAACTTACTGGAGGAACATTGAAAAACAAAAAGAGTCCTGTCTACATAAAAATAAGAACAAGAAGAAAAAGAAGAAGAAGAAGAAAATACCGAAGACTTTAATGTGAAACCTACTGAAAACACAAGGGAACTAGATCAGCCAATGGCACCTCCCACCTCTACAAACAAACGAGGATATTCTGAAGTTCAAACCAGTTCCACTGATCCAGAACTAGTTCTAATGTGATGGCTCTCCCTAAAATAAATACCAAAAAACCATAAAAGAAACGAAGGGTCTTCTTCACAAAATGCACTCAAGGAAACTGCAAAACAGTCTATTAAAAATATGTACCATCAATACCCCGAAATATTGCATGCCTTCTGACAACATGATCGCATTTATAGAAAATACTTTCGGTTGTAGTGACCAATATGCTGAGGCCAAAAATTTCGCTAATAAGGTCACAATTCTAATTTACATCCGCTACATCGAATTTTTACAGAAAGATCTGTGAAAATCAGAATAACTCGCATAATAAAAAAAATAATAAATTGAACATTGACTTAAATGAAACTGAAAACTCGCCAAGCTCTAATATCTCCCAAGAACCAGCGATGATGATTACCATTCTGATTTATCCCAACTATCCGAAAAATCATTCCATTGATACTAACATCATCCATCACTCAAACTTCACGCTAATACAGTGTAACTGCGATGGTTTTCATCCTGTCCTGTAAAATCTGCAATCCCTTATATCTGATCACTCTCGCGATTTTCTTTGCTTACAGGAAACCAATTTTACCACAGCTCAGAATCCTTGCTTAAAAGATTTTGTTGCTTACAACTATATTAGAACTAGTAATTTACATGCAAGTGGCGGAACTTCCATCTTTATACTTAAAGCACCACCAAGAGTTTTCTTTAAATACTAATTTGGAGGCAATAGTAATAACTCCCTGGTGTATCAATAAAGTAGTCGTTTCTAGTATATACATTCCTTTTTACGTTAACTTCGGAGCTAACAGAGCTCCGATCTATTCCATCTTATTCAACAACTTTTCGTTCCGTTTGTATTAGTTGGCGATTTCAATACCCATAATACACTATGAAGATCTAAATGAACATTTGGTCGAGGAAAAATTATCTAGCAGATAATAAACAATACCAATATTAACCTTTTAAACGTTGGAAACTCTACATATTTTCATATACAATCCAGAACGTTTTTCTCCATAGACTTGAGTTTTTGTAATCCCAAAATCGCTCCTCTCTACCACTGAGACATTCTTCAAAATTTATATGATAGTAATCATTATAAGAATACAATTCTTATTTATAATAGTTCACCTAAAACCAACTATGTTTATGAAAAATGGAAAATTTCTCAAGCAAACTGGGATTTCCTTAGTAAAATTCTTAGGGATTTAACGGATATAATTTATCTTTAGAAATAACGTTGATGAATCTCTAACGCACTTTACGGATTACCTTATCCCTGCTGCTGACCAATTCATAGGTAAATATGTGATAAATTAAATTCCTCAAGGAAAACTGAAAAACACGCTTTTAAAAGGTGAGTGCAAAATCAAATCGAATTCTATAAGTGAGCAGAAAAGTATCGTGAGCAAACTTTGTGAGTTCTATTTCTACAGATTTCCGGACAAAAATTACGCAGATGAAGGTTGTAAATACAACTTCTTCAAAATCTGTAATAATTTATGAAGATAATGTAGTTAAGGATGATCAACATAAATAACTTACATACTGGACAACACTTCCATGACAAAACCAAAGCCAACTTTTTTATTCCGTACGCGAATAATAATACACCCCTTGCTTTAGATCAGTCGAATCCAATTAATCACCATTTTCCCGAACAAAAACTAAATTTCGCCATCTCTTTTACAAAAAATTCAGCAGTAGGTTCTGATAACACTGTCAATTTTCCTTAAAAATCTTCATCAAGCAACGCTATCCAAACTCCTCGTACTTTATAATATGATATGGTGTAATCAAGATTTCTCCGCCCTCTGGCCACAATCAATCATTATACCTATTAACAAAACTAATTGCTTATTAAGCTCTTCTTATCAAACTTCTGCTTTGCCACCTGGAGCATCATAATCTTCTAGAGGCTGCTCAATCAGGTTTTACAGCCAATATGGACAGTTTGGTTCTTCTTCAATCAGAAATTTCTAAAGCCATAACAAATAAGAGTGATGTTGTCGCTGTGACCATGGGTATACAGAGCGCCGTTGAGACTGTATCTAATGTCTTTCATCGTTAAAAAACTTCTTTACAAAAAAAGAATTTAATCTTTCGGTAAATATTTTATCATTTATATGTAATTTTTTGACTAATAGATTTTTTTAAGTTTCTAGAAATCGAAAAACATCAGCATCACTCACTCTTCAAAACGGTGTATCGTAACTCTCAGTTTTGAGCACTACCTTGTTTCTTCTCAATATAAATTACATGGGTTCCTTCGTTCCTCTCCCAGTAAAATATGTGATAAATGCGGACGACCTTATCATATTTTGTCAAGCAAAAGTCACAAAAACTGCATGTTCTTTACTTCAGAACGTATTAGATAGGATTTATAAGTGGTCGGCAGAAATTGGTTTCAAATTTTCCCCCTCTACATCCAGAGTTATCCAATTTAGTGGAAAATATAGTTGTCATTCTCCTGTTATTTATCTAAACAGAGTCCCACTCAAAGTTGTTGATCAACACAAATTTTTAGGAGCTACTTTTCACACGCGATTTACATAGAGATATCACATTGAAAACACTTAAAGCATCTTATTTATCATCAAAAAATCCCTTTGAGAATCTATAGAGCTCGTAGTCACTCCAGATTAGATTATGGAAGCATGGTCTACATGACCGCGTACAATACTTATCTCAAATGTATAAATTTAATAAAAACGACATCCTTACTATATGTCTAGGTGCATTTAGATTTAGCTCAGTTGTAACCATGTGCGTTGAATCTTTTGAACCTCCCCTTTTTATATGACGTTAACTTATACTATCTTTTTGTTTCAACAGAGAGTGCGCCAATCGAAAAAATACAGTAACCAAACTCATCAATTTTTCCCGTCAAGTTCCTAAAAATACAGACAGATCTGTGCATTCTCTTTCATAATTAATAAAACCATTGTTAGAAGATACAAACCTGACAATAACCACCTTCATCAGTAGAACATACTTTTATGTAATCAGATTACAATATAAATTCGCAATAAATCGTATATACCAGTAAACGGTACTCGATATACTGAGTGGCCCAAAAGTCTGGAAACGACCAATTATCTCGTAAATTGCTAGTAACAATTTACAAAATTTGAGGTACACCTATTTTGGGATACGGAGATTTCATATTTGATATTTGCAATGTTGCCAGATTTGCTGTTTCTCTTATATTATGAGAAACTTAGGTTTTTCAAATTCATCACCCTGTATATTCAGTCATTATTGCAATCTCCTATTCAATACGAGTTCAAGCATATAAAACACTTATGATTTAATGTAGTCTGGAAGGTCTAAAATACATAAAATAGTGCAAAATATGTAGATTTTAATAAATTTAAATATTTAAATGTAGAATGCTGTGATTTTGACATTGTTTACCATTTACAATATTAACTAAAACTGACAATAGTTGTGTTTCTAAAAGTTTTGCAAGATAAATTGCTTCTCTAAAATGGCTCCCAACGAAAAATACGAATTACTATTCTAATTATGAGAGGGTACGGTGACAGAAAAAGATCTTATTGTGAAGTAGCAGTTTTTCCCAAACCGTTCTCCTGTTCATAAGGCGACGGTACAAAAAACTGTAAAGCGATTTGAGGAATCTGGAGAAGTAAAAGATATACCGATCAGGTAGACCGAAAAGAGCCATGAATGACAACAAAACTTTGGATATAATGCAAAGTTTTGTTGAAGATCTACATACATCCTCACGCAGAGTTGCACAAGTACATAATGTAGGTCGTTCTTCAGTCTTACGTGTATTACGTAAGAATAAATTTAAACCACACAAAATTAACTTTTTGCAAGAATTAAGTGAAGATGATTTCGATCGTAGATTAGAGTTTACTGAGGTAATGATGGATAAAATTGAAAATGACGAAAATTTCGTTAACAAAATATGTTTTTCCGATGAAGCAACCTTTACACTGTGTGGAAGTGTAAATCAACACAACTAAGGCTTATCCTCGAAAATCCTAACGGTAAAATTCAGTGAGATATCTATTTCAAAAATATCTTTCTTTACATAAACCAAATCCATTCACGAAGAATATTCTAAACGTCATCCCTTGTACTAGATTTTATATTTATACCTACTTAAAACCCCCTGTGGTGAAAAGTCTTGGGCCTATACAATAAAGCGATCGGGCGGTCTTCTATTCAATGCGGTTATGGTGTAATTAGAATAATACGAGTATACCAAAGTAATATTATTTATTAAATAGTTAATTCACAACTTAGCAAGGGTACATACAGGTAACAAATAATCGTCCTGTAAATGATTCATAACAATCAAATCGAAGACAAACTTTTATAAAATTTTATTACAAAATAATGTATAACAAGATATTTTTTTATGTCTTATATTTTCTTTTGTTTATTTTTGTTACTTTTTTTTTACTGACAAATTGGTTTTTAACGTAGATTACAGTTTGATGATAAATATTCTGAAATGGAAAATGTTGAGATGTGACGAATAAAAACATTCATGAAATTAAAATTAAAGGATTTACGTCTATTAGTGGTGCTCAAATGGTACGGACATGTCCAATGAATGAAAGACAGTAGACTCCCGAAACAAGTACCTGTATGAACAAATACAGGAATCCAGAAGAAAGGACTACCGTAGAAAACACGGATGGAAGGAATAAAAAACTCAATGAGCTCGAAAGAACTTAAAGAAGAATGGAACAAACGAATTGAATGAAAAATTGACGTCGCAAGACGTTTTATACGGATTATATCATATTATAGGTACATTATTATTATATCATATTATATATATTTATATAATATATTATATACACGATATTGAAGAAGGCTACAACATAGAAAATCAACAAAATCTACATTGTCAACTACACAGTGAAGGCCCAACAATAATAGAAGTGTCAAATGCCGTCCTACAACTTAAAGACAATAAAGCCACAGGAATCGATTAAATCTGTTGGGAAATGTATGAAAAGGTGGTGATCAACTTTTTGCAGTAATCCATAAACTAATACCTAGTACTTATATGGCAGGATGGATTGGTACCAGAAAAGTGGCTAAATGAAATAATATGCGTTGCATAAAAATTATTAGATTAATTATTTTATACGCAGAGGTATTACTCTGCGTATAAAATCTTCGGCAATGTATTGTTTGAAAGACTTAAACATTTTATAAAGGATATTGTTGGTCAATATCAATGAGGATCTACTGCTGAAAAGTCAACTATATATCAAATTCAAGCACATGATCAGATTCTAGAAAAGTCACTAGAATATAACATAGATACACACTATCTCTTCGTCGACTTCAAAGGAGCCTATGACAGTGTTAAAAGAACTGCATTATATAATGCAATGATAGACTTTGTTTGGGATCACATCGAAGTTGGTTAAGTTGACCCACCTATCAATGCAAAACGTAAGCCCGTGCGTTAGAATTGAAGGAGAAAACTCTACATGCTTTGACGTTAATGATGGTCAAATACAGGGGGAGGCTCTGGCGTGTCTCCTCTTTAATGTTGCCTTGGAAAAGGCAACCAGAAAATTAAATATTAGAATGAATGTTACTATTTTTAATAGAACCATGAGAAACATGGTGTAGTGTTTTACAAGGCTTGCGGAGCAATGTCTTATGAGTCTACACCATGTCTTATGAGATTTATGAGGAGCATTTATGAAACTTGGATGTATACTGAGTAATTATTTCAAAAATTTACAACTAAGGATTTAATTTGTTACATGTAAATATACTGTATTACTATATGGATGTGAAACATGGATCATGAAGGATAATATGATGGACAATTTAGGTTGTGACTCAGGTATATAAGAAAGTATGGCAAAGACGCCATAACTATAAACTAAGACTATATTTACCAAAGATATTTCAGAATTAAACAGAAAGATACATACACGGAATTGAAAGAAATTACAGCAGGGCTGCCACAAAGAAGTGTCTTTACCTTTTGTATACGTGTTATATTATTTTTCTAGAAAATTGCAACATTTACCGATGATACTGCTATCATAGCAATATGCAAAACCAGCGAGGAAGCTACAGAAAAATTACACAGATGTTAATCAAATATATACTCCAGGGAAATAAGCAAAAAATAGACCATGTTCGTGACACTCAATAATCCAGGTCGTTGACAACTTTTTTAGTTATTGTAGACCTTATAGGAAGAAAACGTACTTGTTTCCTGCCTTGAATTTGGAGCCGTTTTTTAATTATTAACAATTTAATGCAAAAAAACGCGATTTTTTCTATGATTATTAATGATACTAGGTATTAAAAAAATAGATTTTTGGAAGAAAATTATTTTTTCACGAATTGTTTAAACAAACTAGACCATTTATTAATTAATTAATATATAAACAAATTACATATTTGTAATGTACGTAGAAATTACATACAAATTAAAAAAAGAGTAATCAAAATCCATTGAGTAGATCCGGAGATATAGAAAATTTTATTAGTTTAAAATTGTTTGTTCGGTATTTAAACGCCATGGATTTGTGGGTTCTTCCTAGTCACTATTTGAACTACATTTTTGAAAATTCGTAGAGGGTCCTGTGAAGGTACAATGTTTGTGCAAATTTTTTAACAAAAAATACAAATCCCATTCTTTAACAAAGGTTCCTTCATTATTATAATCAAATTAGCTGTGAATTAACAAAAAAACATGACCAACTTTGGCCCAAATTAACCTAGGCCAAATTTTTTTATTTGAAAATTCGGGTGAAAATACTAGCTTTTCGAATGTAAAAGACTTTTTAAAGTTATTCTAAATGTTTATAAACTACATAATTTCAAAAATTTGACATCAGGATTTTTGACTATAATAAGTTACTCTTTTATTTTTTTTAATTCATATTGATAGTATGTCTTTTGCTTTCATTTGCCACCCACAGAATTACCATATTTTTATTATTTTCTATCTCTGTTGTTATTGTAAAAAAAAGGTCTCTGAGATAAACAAATATACAATAACTTTTAAACTAATTAATATATCGGTCCCAAATTTTGAGGGTTTGTTAAGTACCCCAATACCCAACTTTGGGTGGAACTCTAAAGTTTAAAGTTTAAGTTTACTAAAAGTTTTTAACAAATATCAATTGTCACTTATTTTGCAGTTTGCGAAGCAACAAATTGACTTTTCAACTTTCAAAAATCGGCATTTTGAAGCTTTGTCAATATTCTAAAAAATAAAATTTTGTAATTTTATGTCAATTATTTAGCTTTCTAATGGAGTGCAAAAAATAGAAAAAATCGCGTTTTTTGCATTAAATTGTTAATCATTAAAAAACGGCTCCGAACTTTAGGCAGGAAACAGATAGGTTTTCTTCTTATAGGTCTACAAAAACTAAAAAAGTTGTCAGCTACCTGGATTATTGAGTGTCACGAGAAAATCCTTAAAACCCTGGACTAATATGACTGGACAAGCAAGTGACGAAACAAACTTCATAAATTATGTAAACTTTACTAACAAAAACGTTTAAAATAAATATTCCAATAACTACAAATAATCAAAATTCCATATTCAAATACTGCAAAATATTTGGGTATTGTCCAATAAATATAAATAATCAAATTCCATATTCAAATACTGCAAAATATTTGGGTATTACTGTTTAATAAGCCCTAATAATGTTATTCAACATTATTTATGAGAGAGTGTAAATTTCTTACCTACCTGTCGGAGAGAATCCAGAAGCTATCGACAAAGACAGCCTGTACTGACCGAGAGAGAGTAACATTTAGCAGAACTTTGAGATTTTTTAAAAAGCTTATATCAAATAACTGCTTTGTGTTACACTTTATGTTAAAAATAAAAACAGATTCGGAAAGTGGGTCCAATTCTGTAGTGCCCTATTTCAAAAAAAAAATTTTTACGTTTATTTTAACCAAAAATATTTGAAAAAAAAATATTGTTTAAACAATTAATTAATTTACAACCAAATAGTGCACTAGAACTTTTTCAGACCTTTCATATAAAAAAAGAATCATCTCAATATCTGCCATAGTTTTTGCGTTATTTGATATAAACTTTTACATTGGAATTTAGCTATGCCCAGAATCGCGAGGAACGGCCTTAAAGGTACTGGAGTGACGTAAATCCACACTGGATGCGTGAATACCATACTCAAAGACCACGAAAATTAAATGTATGGTCAGGTATAGTAGGTACTCAGTTAATTGGGCCATTTTTTATAGAAGGAAATTTAACGTCAGATAGTTAGGAAATGTTACTTAGAAATGAAATTGTATCTACACTGAGAAACTTGTTTGGGGCCAATTTTAATCAGATATGGTTTCAGCAAGATGGAACCCCAGCTCATTTTGGTGTAAATGTTCGGCGTTATTTGGATGAAATAAATGGTCCGGCGATTTGGACCGGACGATGGATTGGTAGACGAGGTAAAATTGAATGGCCTCCACGTTCACCTAATTTCAATTCAAAAGATTATTTTTATTTGGAATACTTGAAAAATTCGGTTTACAAAACTAAACTAGCAAGTCTGGCAGAGCTAAGGTAACGAATTATCGATGAATCTCGAATAATTTCTAGACAGTCATGGAGAAATATGGTAGACGCATTCTACCATCGATTAGGGTAGTCAACTAACAAATGGAGCACATTTTGAACACTTGATAAAGTCACCATTATGTTAAAAAATGTTGTAATCTATTAATTGTTACGTTTTAATGTAGTTGAAAATAGTTAGTATTAAAAAATTTATTGAGACAATTAGACGTTGCCAGACTTCTGATTTATGTATTTAAGACCTTCCAGACTACATAAAATCATAAGTATTACATATGGTTGAATTCGTATTGAATAGGAGATTCCAATACCTACTGAATATACAGGGTGATGAATTTGAAAAACCAAAGTTACTAATAATATAAGAGAAACGGCAAATCTGACAACATTGCAAATATTAAATATGGAATCTCCGTATCCCAAAATAGGTGTGCCTCACATTTTGTACAATTATGAATAGCAACGGAAATAGAAAATGACGTCGATGGAACTAGTTTGATGGCGGTTGTTGAAAAAATGTTTTTTTTTTATAAGATCACTCGAGAGGTGGGTATATAATTTCCCAAGCGATCTGCAATTTGAACGAAAGACACTCAGTTTTCTATGGTTCATTGTTCACAACAATGTATTACTTAACAGTCAAAAATATATTACTTTGCAACATTGTATCAACAACCATTTACTGTTCAATAGTGTCTAGGTTTTTATAGGCGAAATCTTGGCTAACGATACTATAAAAAAAGTAAACTATAGTAAACTATTGTAGTATAGTGAACTAGTCATTATAAACTTATAGGGAAACAAAGAATATTTATATAAATTGCGAAACTGCAACAATGTTTATAAACAACGAAAGATAATATCGACAATGATATTTAAATATTTTTTCCTTCCTTTGTGATAACTACGGGAACAGTACCCATTTGCCAAACAACTAATTGTCGATTTTATTATGTGGCGATAATGTGGCATCATATTACATTGTCATTTTAATGCTAAATATGTCCGCAACTTAGTCTAATTATGATTTTTCTCGATGCTTTATAATGTACATTATATCTCTCCAAAAGCTTATCACTAAAGAAATAAAAGAAATAATCTACTAAAAGTTTTAAAATATCAATTTTCGATTCAAGATTTCAGTCAGCTAATAAAATATTTTATGAGTGCCGAAAGGTCAAAGAAAGAACTAAGAAAATAATCCGTCATGCGACAAGAATGAAAGTAACTGACTTAATGTAAAAAACGTTTCAATTTTAACGTGATGTCAATGATGAGAAGTAGACATTTTCAAATATACCAAAATAGTCGAGTTTTTCAACAAATTTGCACCGATTATTTTTTGTCCTAAAGTTTTTTCTCGATCGCATAATAAATAAGGACGGATTCTTTCCTTATTGTCTAGAGAATAGAATTTTCTTTATCAACAAGATTCTCTTTCGGTATCTCCGAACAATCGCAGAATAAGTAACAAAAACAGTCGATTCCAAAATACCCTTTTGTACCCTCCATAAAAATATCCTTTTATATATTTTATATATTATATAAAGAGTTGACACTTAACATTTTTTTCAAATGTACATTGTAGTGAATGATGGTGTAGCATTTGAAATTTATTGGAATCCCCTCGTATATGTGTTAATTGAAATCCCCTTATATATGCATTATAATAACGAAGAATTTTTTCAATGTTTCTTAGTTCGTATCATGGACGAACATAGAATATATAAACATAGATGGACCCAGCAATAAGATACCTTAAACACACACTGTTTTGAAGCTTCGATATTCCTGGACAAGAGGGTAAAGGGGAGTAAAACGGGTATCGATAGACTGTGATACTTCCTCAATGAGCATAAGCGTGCTTGAATTTTTACTCGCGGGGATAATTATTCAGAAGTTAATAATTGGAAGTAGTAATAATGTATAAAAACACGTTTTTATAGAAAAAATAAAATACAATTTTATTTGCTTTAAAATTAATACAATAAAATATAGTTGAGCTCAAGTTAATTTTTTAATAGGTATCAAATAATCCTACGATAAAAAAAAACAATTAAAAAATATACATTTGTCAAATTTAAGTACATACCTATATTTATTGATAATGTATTAAAACATATTTTTTCAAATTGTGACACATTTGTTTTAATACAATATCAATAGATTCCACGTAGTAAGGGTTTCTGCTACAAAATTATTTATTGATCATTCCAAAGCTCTTGCTAGCATTTGACATAAAATTACTTGCAAATATACCTACGTATTAAAAAGTAGGCGTGAAAATGTATAAATTATTGGAAAGCTATTTACCGAACAGAAATATTAAAGTAAAAATGGTAAATAGACATAATAAGACGTTGGTATAAAAATAAATTTTTATTGATTGCGAAATAAAACAGTCTTAGTAAGAACGCTTCTTATGCGCACGGTGTTAGCATCTAAAGTAGTCCTCGTTTCATGATGAATTCCAATTTTAAAATATTTCTCAAGAACCAATTTTAAAAGTTGCATAGAGTGACCATCGATTGCATTTTCATCATACATATGGTCACCAAAATGCTCATAGATTGATTTTGGGACATTTTGTATGGTTTTATTAATCAAAATATTCATAAGGTTTTTAACTAGTCTGTTGTAGATATTTATAGTTTTATTAAAAAATCTGAAATATTTTTCAGCTTCCTTACAAGTTTAAATAACCAAAAAGGATGCTTTTGAAAGGTTTTTTTATACTGTTTTCTCTGTTGAAGTTAAGAGTAAGTTTCATCATTAATCAATATTATTTGGAAACCTACATAGAAAAATAAATGAGTTTTATTCATTTCACTAATTTATTGTTAATTCATGAGTAATATTAAATTAAAAAGGTACTAAACAGATCTTTTTAATCAGATGATGTCTACTTACAATTTAAAAATATCTATCCTAATTTCATGAACTAATATCTTGTTCAATACATTAATTAATAAACCCAATGGTACGCCTATGAAAGACATATTTTAAAATATAAACACACAGGCTTCCTCAGTTCCTCATCTTAAATAATGTAAACAAACAGTACTTACAAATTAAATGAGTCATTGGGATGTAAATATTTCGTTTTTTTTGCAAATGTAAAACTGTAGCACCATTATTATAATTTGTTTATTTCACTATTTACAAATATCACTTAAAATACAGCCAAAATATCGAAAAACAACTTTTCCTCATCTTGGGTAAAAAGTAAACAAAACATGGACATGACATGGAACAGCATTTGAAGTTTGACGTAGAGCCATAAGACAGAGAAATGTAAACACCGTTGCCATTAATAAATAGGTTTCAGTACTTCTACATATAAAATAATTGATTGATATCTGTTATATGCTATTATTAAATGATATGCACACTATGTGCACATTTGATGTTTTTTTATGTCACAGGCGCAAATTCTTCGATATTTCTTTGTTCAAACCGCCCGATATTGCATTTTCAAATTAATTTACGTCTTAATTTCCGTTGTGTTTAGTTTATACCCTAAGTGCTTTGTTTGTTCTAACTTATGCCAGCAATTTTTAAAGATAATTTTGTCACTTTCGTTGGAGCCGCGGTGAAGAGCGGTGATCTCCAGTGGTTCAGCGTCATGTCCAAATTCACGTTGAATTTGTAGTTTTCTGTTTTTGTCCCTGTTCAGGGAAATCTTCGTCTTACGTTATGGAAATCAATTTTAGTAGCAGTTAATCGTCTAATTCTACCTGTTCCCGTTGTTTAAGAGGCAGAGTCATAAGTTTTGTGCTCAGTGCCGGCTTCGGCCTCAAATGGTCGATCCAATTTGCAGTGTGAGATCCAGTCCCTTTTGTTCGTGTGTTCGTGTCCAGGATTCAACTCCAGTTTCCAACCTCAGGAACTTGTTTTTGTATTATTGTGAAATCCAGGTAACATTTTTTTGTGTTTAATTTCTATAGCAAAATAGACATTTTTTAAATAAACCTAATAATTGCTTTCATATAAAAAAAAATTGTAATCTTTAAAGTAGTAAATTTTATGGTTTGACTTTAGCTGTCATTTTATTTGATTAGTTTTGTTTTAAATTTAATGTTAACATATGACAGCTTACTTTATTTTTTTCGATATTTATTTGTTTTGTTTGTTTTAAAGAAAGGTTAATCTCTGTGCGATAACACTTGTAAGTTTATGTAGTATCTCCAACTCCTGGAGTTTGTAAAAAGATGACACATGTAAGTTTTTTTTGTATTTTTGTATTTTTCAGCTATTATTATATTTTTGTATTGTCTTTTTTGAGCATTTTTGTGTTCTCGATGTTTTGTAACTGTTTGTGGTGACACAAAAATAAATGTTAAATTTTGTTTCTTAACATTTGTTTATTTTTTTTAACTAACCCTTTTTTTTGAGTTTTATTTGAAAAAGATATGTTTTTTATGTTTAATAGTTATATCTCCAGTTACAACTAGCTGGTTGTAATAGGTATAATTAGGTACCCCAAGTGCGCCCTATATTAAATTTCTTGAGGTGTTTCCGGTTTATTTTCATTCTGTTTGTCCCAAGAGATTTATGACCTTTTATTTCATTTTTCTGCAGTTTCACCAATCCGACACCCTGTTTTTTACTTATCCACGACCCCAGCTCTCCAACTAACCCCTGAGTGCCCGTTCGCATATGTTTCGATTATTTTGCTTGCCCTTCTCCACCCCCAGTAGTTTCTTCCCCCAATTTTCTACCCCTTGTATTAATGCCCCGTGTGGTAGGCAAAATATTTCGTTACAATGGTAGTATATAATGTACCGATTGATTATAAATTAAATGACAATTTTTAGACATAAAAACACTGCAGAACCACAAAGTCAGACTACTTTTCTGATAATTCTCTTTACTGTCATTGTTGTAGAAAGTATTGTTGGACATAGGGTGCACACCCATATGGTCGAAAGTAATTTTTTTAAAATCATTAAGTACAGCCTAATTCTGCAAAAAGGTATTTTACTACAATTTTATTCGCATAAATATACACTGGAGAAGTACTTTAGACCAGATAAACTAGAGGCTGATCCAAACTCTCAAACTATAGCCAAAGAATTCAAACATTGGTATGAAACATTCAAGAATTTTTGGAAGAGTAATAAATCTAAAGATAAAATTAAGTTACATGCTTTTAATAAATCTCGCATACAGTGTATGATTACATAACAGAAGCAAAAACATACATTTCTGCTATAAAAGTTTTGAAAGAATTTTATGTTAATCCTACAAATAAGATTTACCCGAGACATATTTTAGCTACAAGAAAACAACAAATAAACGAATCTATAGATCAGTATGCACCACAGTTAAAACTGTTGGCTACAAATTGTAATTTTGAAGGAGTTTCTATGGAAGAAAATAAAAATGACTATATTCGTGATGTTTTTATTAATGGTCTCTTAACAAACAACTTTAGCTTGTGTTCCACAAAACCTGGTTAGACTTATTATTTTTGAGGACATACAAGACATTCTCGATCTCTATGTCCAGCAAGGACTGCTACTTGTCAAAACTGTCATAAAATTGGACATTGAGCTAAAATGTGCATGCAATCAAAGAAAATTCAAACGAAATCAATTTCTGCTTTTACAACTGCAATGGCTTCTTCTATGAAACCACCTTAATCGCTTTCAAAATGTAGCCAAAGTAACAGTTAACCAAAGCCTAAAGCCAAAACCTTAATTGACACTAAAAGCTTAGATACTATTTAAGATCTTAAAAATGACTTTAAAACAATGTTTCTTATTACTCGTCACCCTATGGAATCTGCATCATTACACAGCTACACAATAACAAAAGCAACGGCTTACAGGAAAATTAAATATTTAAATTGAAATAACGTTCCAAATAAAACTCTTTCTAAACTGATTTTCATGACAACTATTTTAATTTGTACTATTATTTACTTGACAAGTCAAAGACTTGGATTACTGAACCACATATTTGATGTTTCTACTACCGGAAATTGTTCTATAAACTTCTTATCACAATTAAAATTTATTTGTCAGGTTGTTAAAATTATATTTTTTGGTCTTGGTTTTTGCACTTTCGCTTTGAAAGGCGTTGAGATAGAAAATTGAAATAAAGACGGTTGGAAATAGGAAAAAAAGACGAGCCTATAGACACCCAACAAGGCAGAGTTTTATCCTCTCTAAGTATTTTTTAATATTTTATGTTTTTGACCATTTATCAAATTTTGTGTAAACTTTAGACAGTGCTCGGTTGGAACCCGAATAGATACAAAGTTTTAATAAAGACAGTTGGAAAGTGAAAAATAAAACAAAAAAATCGATACCCAACACGGTACAGTTTTATTCACTCTGAATATTTTTTTAAATTGTATGCTTTTTACCATTTATCAAAATTAAGAAATCGGTCGCTTGGAAATGCAAATAAGTAGAAAGTTGCAATAAGGACGGTTGACGGTTGAAAAATGAAACTAAGAGGAACCTGTAGACACCCAACAAGGCATAGTTTTATCCAAGTATTTTTTTCTTACCAAGACAACTTCCCAATTAAAATTGCGACATTTAGTTAAAATAAATTGTTTCCAACGGTTGTGGAAATAAGCTTATAAAAATAGATTTACCTGTTTTTATTTTCAAATATCATCAAGGTCGCTATTTTCGCTGTCGGAATTTAATTGTAAATCGTCGCTATCTAAATCTTCCTCTGGATTAATAACAATACTATCTACGACTACATCAATTAGTGGCTCCTTTGATATCAATTCACGTTCAGTTGCGATGACTTTGTCTGTTATTTTTTCGACTCCTCTACAAGAAAGGTTTGAAAAAATTCGTCCGACAGCTGCCGGATTGACGTAAATGTAAAGTTTACATTTCCGGCTCCCACATGATTTCAAACCATTTCAATAGAATTTAAATCTGGATAGTATGGTGGGAGTCTAAATACATCATGTCCTTGTGCTCGTATAATTCTATCGATTGAATTCTAACGAGGTTTATGCAATTTTATTATGTTATAGAGATCAGGCTTTAAAATAGAGGCAGTACATGCAATATTTCTTTCCCGAAGTCATTCTTGCATAACACACGTATCGTTGATAAGTGTGCGATGCAGATGTGGGACATTTATCTCCCTGTGTATTGATACGACAATAAATATCATGTCCTATAAAACTGTAAATATATTATGACTAATATCTTTTCTGTTCTGGTCATTTCGGTGAGACTTGTTTACCGGCCGATAGAAACCTCTAGTCCCTTCTCCGAAAAACCAGCCTGAGTTCCCGTTATTCGAGTCAATTCATGTCTGCTCTAGGGGATTCCGAAACTAACGGAGTTTTATATTTAAAGAGGAATTTTGTTGGGAAGGGAACAGTTAATTCTGAAGATTCGCGCCGTGTTTTAGATTGTAACGCACGAATTATAATAAATTATGTAATTAATATGAATTAGTAATAAAGACTTTAATGAATTTATGAGTGTTATAAATAGAACCTTTAACAAATAAATAATAAATAAATTAGAATTAATAAAAATATAACAGTATTATAGTATGGCGCATTATCTAATACTATTACACTATTCGGAGGGAAGTTACACAAACGATGTTCTTCCAACCATTTTTTAACAATTACATAGTTCATGGTATTATAATAGTCTTCAGATTTTGACTTCGACTTCTACCTTAAATAAGAACCAGGAACAAAACTTTGTTCATTTCCTGCCCCAACAATAATTAAACGTTGCCCTTTTGACACTTTTTTTAAGTCCATTATTACCGATATCAAACAAATTGTTTTTTGCAATATGGCTCGTTGGTAAATAGGTTTCGTCAGTATACACTATAAATGTATTTGTATCTCTTGCTTTCCTGATTTTTCTCAGATATTGCAGCCTTGAATATCTAGTTTCGTGTTTCTCTATCAACATGTTTCTGTTTTTTCCAGCGAAACCTAAATTTGTGGAATTTCATCCTCATACTTTCTCTACTTCCTGCATAATTCAATTCATTTACAAATTTTTGGTGAATTGTTTTAATTGTTGAAACTTGTTTATCGCAAAGATGAAAATCATATATTTGTCTCCGTAATATACTTTGATCACATGGATTTAGCTGTATTTTTAAGGACTTTTTTGTCGTTTATTAGTGCAGTGCACTAAATAAATAAATAAATAATATATTTTCAGTACAAAAACTCTTAAACTCATACAAGAATTACGTTAAATAGGATTTGACATTAATCAAAGTTGAACTATCTTCATTTAATTTCCAGAAAATCGAATTCTGCAGAGGGACGAAAACACTTATCGACAGTCTCTGTTAAACTCACTCGAGTCCATTATTTGGAGAACATAACATCCATACTTTTTTGTTCATGGTGCCGTAGTTTTACCTGACAGCATACGTCGAAAATTAAGCGAAAAATATTTATCATCTTATGGACCTACTACAGGCACTTTATTAGACGCAGCTCATCGAAGATAAGACAACGCTTGGAATTATGTCGTGCTCATGTAGATTGAAAATGGAAGATTGGAGAAAGGTTATGTTTACAGTATTAGTGACAGAATTCATTCATGCTACTATCAGATATCAAAAATTAAATTTTTCATTGGGCATTTAATCAAAATTGGTGTAAAAATCATACTAGCTGTGCAATTTTTAGGAAATAATATTTAGTTTACCTTGACGCCTACATTGGGCTTGAGTGGAAGCCTTGTAACTGGCTCCCTATATTCGAGGGTTGGAAATCTTTTGATTCCAAGCCTTACTTCAAAGGACTTGTGAATGGATGTATCTCCATAGGTTTGGTTCTTCAGTGACCGTTGAAGGATAAGGATTGTTAATGTGAGCAAATATAGCTCCAGAGAAATAAAATCACCTTTAGTTTATCGATTTATAATTAACTTATTTTTAGAGTAGACAAGCCTCAACACGGCTCTAGCTGACTATACAGTATCAAATAATTCTTTCTTTATCACACGTAAAAGAGAAAACCGTATTTATGAGAAAAATGCCCGCGTTTCGGCGTAGAGAAATATTTATATATGAATTGAGAGTGAATTTAAAATGCGATGCCTCAAGGGCGATCTGTGAGAACGAACTAATAAAAAAATAATACTTGGTGCGTAAAAGTGTAGATTACCCCTCTTGTATTTAGGTGTGAAAACTATTTAAGAGGCTGTGGTGGCGCCAACAAGTCGGCTATCCCGAGCAAACTTCATAAAGTGACTATTTTACTTATTCTACACTAAGAAAAGTGTAAAGAACTATATTTTTATTTTATATTTTAAAATGATATGTTCATTTCTGGAACATAGACTACCCGCGTTGAAGTATTTACTTCAAAACGAAAGAAAGAGTGATTTGAGAAAGTAAGCAAACTTAACTTAAATGTAATTTAAGAAATAACTATTCCTAAACTAGAGTAATACATATAAATGTGACAAAATTTAAAATTTTAATTTTCTACTTTGTCCACAGGAAGAGGACAGAGTTTTGTAATGGGTCTGTTAAAATATCCATCTCTAGTCTTTATTTTAACACTACGGACCTTATAGTCCTTACCAGTAAACAATTCAACAATTCTTGCCAATGGCCAGTGTAGGGGTGGAACTTTATCTTCCTTTAATAGAACTAAGTCGTTAACTTCAAGATTCTTCTGTGGTGTTAACCACTTGGGGCGATTCTGAAGTTGATTAAGGTAATCAATTTTCCAGCGTTTGGCAAATGATTGCTGAATCTTCATGTAGTTTTGCCAAATTGTTAATTTATTGTCAGGTATTTCCGTCACTATCTCTTCAGGAAATGACGTAATTGGTTTTCCTATTAGGAAATGTCCTGGAGACAATGTGTTAAAGTCATTTGGATCATTTGACATAGCACAAAGAGGGCGTGAGTTTAGTACTGCTTCTATTTGTGCGAGAACTGTGCCAAAGGCTTCAAAAGTTAAAGTGGTATTGCCTAAAAGCCTTAAAATGTGATATTTGGCACTTTTTATGGCTGCCTCCCAAATTCCACCATGATGCGGAGAATGGGCTACAATAAATTTCCATTGGATTTCAGAAGAGGAGAGAAAATTGAATATGGACTTAGAGGTTTCCTTTTGTTTAAGAAATAGTGCAACTTCCCTCAACTGATTTCTAGCTCCTAGAAAATTAATGGCGTTATCTGAGTAGATAATTTGTGGACAGCCTCTCCTACTGATGAATCTTTTTAAAGCAAGTAAGAAACTTTCGGTGGAGAGACCTGTGACTAATTCGATGTGCACTGCACGAGTAACCATACATACGAACAACGCTATGTAGGATTTTATTTTTGGAGCCTTTCTTAAATTGGAGCTTTTTATAAGAAATGGACCACCAAAGTCTAGACCAACATTGGTAAATGGAGGGGAGAAACATGAACGTTCCCGTGGTAAATCAGCCATTAACTGTGTGGCTGCCTTTGCTTTAAATTTAAAACAATCGTGACATTTATTAATTATTCTTTTAGTTTCTTTGAGACCATTTAGACACCAATATCTTAAACGAAAATTGGAAAGAGTATTTTGAGGGCCTGCATGACATAATCTTATATGTTCTCTATGCAGCATTAATTTTACTATGTGATTATGAGAGGGTAGAAGTAATGGGTACTTCTGTTCATATGGGACGTCTGAGTACCTTAGACGACCACCTACACGAATCATTTGCTGATTATCTATGAATGGGTTGAGTTTTAAAATTGTTCTATTTGAAATTATCTCCTTATTGTTAAGACAAGAAAATTCTCGAAAAAAGTGTGCCTTTTGCAAAAGTTTTATTATTAAATTTTCAGCATTTTTTAATTCTGAAACAGAGAAGGGTCCAACATATTTTTCATTTGGAAACTTGAAATTGTGAATATACCTGAGAATAAGTGTGATACTGCGTTGTAGTTTTGAGAAGTTTGAAAATTTGAGAGATAAATTTTCAATGAAACTTATTGGGCTTTCTTGTGCTAGATGAACTATTTTCTTTTCCTCGGGTATTTTACTTACATTTGGTTTTAAATCATAAGAAGTTAAATCTAAGTCATAATTAAGTAGAAATGAGGGACCTTGAAACCAAAATTTTGAGTTTAGAAGTTCAGGAGCAGACATGCCTCTTGACGCAATATCTGCGGGGTTTTGTTTTGACTTTATATATCGCCACTTAAATTGTGGGTTTCCTTGTATTTCAGAAACTCTATTTGCAACAAACTGTGACCATCTCGAGCTATGTGAGCCTAACCAAGCAAGTACGATTTCTGAGTCCGTCCAGCAGTTTATTGAGTCTATTTGAGTTAATTTATTATTTAGAATTTCAACTATTCTTTTAGTGAGTTTGCTGCATAAAACAGCACCCATAAGTTCTAACTTAGGTAAAGTTAATGTTTTTATTGGAGCTACCCTACTTTTAGAGGTGATGAGTGTGGAAGAGACATTCCTTGAGCTATAAATAACTCTAATATATATGCAGCTGGCGTATGCCTTTTCACTAGCGTCGGAAAATGCGTGTATTTGTATAGTACATATATAATTTTCAATAAAAAAAGGTCTGTGAATTTTTAAATGTTTTAGTGCTGAAATATGTTTGAGAAAATTTAACCATTCATTTAAGAGTGTAGAGTCTAAACTTTCATTCCACTCAATTTTTGAAAGCCAAATTTTTTGCATTATTATTTTTGCAGTTACTATTACAGGATTAATTAATCCCTTGGGGTCGAAAAAACTTGCGATTATCGAGAGCACTTGTCTCTTAGTGTAGAAATCTTTTATTTCGATTTCTGGCACTGAAATAGAGAAACTATCTAATTTAGAGTCCCAACAAAGACCTAATATTTTATTGGAATGATTTTCTGAAGATATAACATACGTAGAGTCAGTTGAAAATTGTGAAATATTTTCTAAAAATTGTGGTGAATTTGAACACCATTTGTGAAGAGATATGCCTGCCTTTTGTAGCAGTGCAGTGATTTGCTCATGCGCAAGTGTGAGTGTTTCAATATTATTTGTACCATATAGTATGTCATCAATATAGCAAAAATTAATGAGCATATCATGAGCGAGAGGATATTCTTCCTTATGCATGTTTGCGAGTTCAATTAAACATCGTGTGCTAAGGAAGGTAGCTGGTTTCGTTCCATAGGTAACCGTTTCCAATTGTATACATTTTAACGGCTCCGAGGGAGAGTTGCGCCACAAAATATTTAATAAGAAAGTTTGGTTGGGGTTTATTCTGATTTGTCTAAACATCATTTTTATATCAGATGTGAATACATACTTGAAGAGTCTAAAGTTGACCAAAGTGTCAAATAGTTCTGGTTGTGTGGTATAACCCTTTAACATAATATCATTAAGGCTAAAACCAGAAGTGGTTTTCATGGATGCGTCAAAAACTACGCGCAAACGAGTTGTGAGAGAAGTGTCTTTTTCTACACTGTGGTGAGGCAAGAAATATTTGTTTTCTGAGTGTACATTCTGCAGAGACAACGGAACATATTTTGCATGTCCTAATTCAACATACTCATCTATAAAAGATTTATATTGTTTGTAAAGAGAATCATTTTTTGAGAATTTGTTTTCCAAATTTAGAAATCGCCTTCGCGCCATTTGGAAAGAGTCACCCAATTTATTATTTTCATTAGGCGTGCATAGGGGTAAATCTACTTGGAACTGTCCATTCGGTAGGATTTGTGTTGTGGCTTTAAATATTTTTTCAGCCTTTTCATCATCAGGACTTAAATGCTTTATTTCGGGAACTTCTTCAATGTCCCAAAACCTTTGGAGAAGATTATTTATATTTTCTTCTTCAGTGTGAGATTGAACAAATAAAGAAATATGATTCGAGTGTGAATAGTTACAGTTTGAGTGAGAGTGCATCTTTTTCTTAGATGAAACTTGTGGAGATAGGTTACCGAACATGACATATCCTAAATGAGTGTTTTGAAGCACTGGAAGACCTGCTCCAATATGAATTAAACCATCCTTTAATAGATCACAGTAAATTTCTGCACCTAATAAGAGATCGATTCTCCCTGGGGAGGAGTAAGAGGGATCACTGAGCTTTATGCCATCTGGTATTTTTATTTTGCTACGATCTAGAGGTACCTGAGGTATTTTACACGTAATATTATCCAAAACTGCACATGATACTTCAAATTTCATATCATTGTTTTTATATGCGAAAAATTCAATGTTTACCATTTCATTTGAGATGGAACAATTTTGAGAGATTGTGGAAATTTGTAATTTTTTATTAGTGGTAGAGTAATTTAGTTTATTTACTAAATCTTTTGTTGCAAAGCTCGATTGAGATCCATTATCGAGAAGACATCTTGCGTGTACAGGTTGTCCACTTTTAGAGTAAATTGTTACCAGCGCTGTGGCTAGCAAAACTTCGTTTTTTGGATTGAAAGTGGAGAGAGAAGAGATGCAAGATGAATTTTGACTTTGCGTGTCTGAGAGTAGACAACATTCATTTGTCTGAGTGCTTAAGTGAGTAGAAGTGTTTGGTGATTCATTATATGAATGTGGAGAATTAATTCTTTGAGTAACTTGGGCATTATTACTCCTTTGATGAGCATGAAAATGACTTTGAGAGATATGTGGTGCACTATGGCGAGTTTGTGAATCACCCTGTATACTTGCGGAGGATTGAGAGGTTTGTGGTGCATTAAAGCGTGATTGTTGCCTATTGGCGTGACTTTGATTACCATCATGTGAATTTGAAGCACTTTGATTGCTTCGAGTGGGAGAAAATAAATTATTTTCATGAGTGTGAGAAAAATTATTTTCTTCATGCAGAAGTGTATTGTGCTTTTTATTGCAAATTTTACATGTGTATTTAAAGATGCATTTATCAGTAAAATGCTTAGTGCCAAAACAGTTTCTGCAAAGCTGTGCTTGCTTTACAAAATTAAACCTTTCTGGGAATTTGTGTCTTTAAATAAGTTGCACTGATATATTTTATGACCAGTTTGTTTACAAAATATGCAATTTTCATAGCTAGATTTATTATTATTTATAGTGGAAATATGAGCAGTATTTTGAGTGACTTTATTATTAAACTTTGACTGAGTTTCAGTGTAATTAAGTTTCTCTAAAACATCACATCTTTTTTCTAGAAATTCAAAAAATTGTTTGAGTGTTGGAACATTCTTAGAACCTACTTCATATTCAAAAGCCTTGTGAGAAGCAAAATCTATTTTTTCTAAAAATATTTCTATTAAAAGGAGGTCCCAATGTTCAATTGGAACTTCGAGATTACTAAGAGCTTGAAGCGTTTGCTTGGTGTGTACAAGAAAATCTCTTAGTACCTGAGGAGTGCATTTAACTAGAGATTGAGACTTTAACAGCTTTTTTATAAGAGTACTAATGACTCGTGATTTGTCATCATATCTTTCTTTTAGGGTTTTTATATCGATAGCAAAATTTGCATCTACTACTTCGATACTGCTAATTAAGTTTAAAGGTTCTCCTTTGAGGAAGGATTTTAAATATATAAACTTTTGTACATTATTTAAATTTGAATTGTTTGTGATCAGAGTTTCAAATAGTTGAAAAAATTCATTGAATTCTGAGAAATTGCCGGTAAAGGTTTTCATGCTAATTTCAGGCAGCCTCGCACTGGAAACAGCATTATTATTTGAGCTAGGTACTTTATTTTCTGTTAAATTTAATTCTATTATTTTTCTTTGCAAACCTTTGAGTGTGTTGAAGTATTTTTCTTCAACATTTGCTCGATCAGCTGATTGTTGGTCGCTGTCATCAGTCTGTTCGATTTCATATTGTGTGAAAAAATTAAAAAGTTTTTCTTTCCTATTTTCAAAATCAAGTATTTCGTTTTCTGTGTCTTTATTAGCTATAAACCATTCTGAGATACGTGTAATTGATGCTTTAAGTGATTTGCGCTTTTTCTTTAAAGCTTCCATTTTTTATTTAAAGTGAATTTATTTGCAAATATATGCTGAGCGAGAAATAAGAGTGAATGATTTTGTTTAGTGTAAATGTCTTTTTTAACTAAGACGCGATTTTAATTTTAATAGAGTATTTTTACTAGAGTGATAAACAAATATTATTCGTGAGAGCGGGCTGTGAGACAATCTGTATAATAAACAATTGTCAGCTATCTTTAGCGATATTGAGAAGAAAGATCTGTTGTCAAATCAAAGCCATTAGTTAATATAAATATTAATAAACAAATAAAAGTCGAGACAAATGTCTATCAATATAAATTACGTGCATGCAGTAACTATAGAAAATATAGAAAGAGTTTTAACCTCACCAAATGTTTTTCAAGTATCCAATTTAATTACCGCTGTCGCTTACCAGCACATAACGCACTTTTCACAAAACACACGTGTCTAATCTTGAACGAAGGTCAACTTGTGCAATCTTTCTTCTAGGGACGAGAAACCATTATTCTTTCTTCCTGTTGCTCTCCGGCGTGTGTAATCCTTTTCTTTCTTCAGTCCTGTTTCATCAAATAATCTGTGCTCGATAGGACCACGAATGAGTGGGAGCCTTGTAACTGGCTCCCTATATTCAAGGGTTGGAAACCTTTTGATTCCAAGCCTTACTTCAAAGGACTTGTGAATGGATGTATCTCCATAGGTTTGGTTCTTCAGTGACCGTTGAAGGATAAGGATTGTTAATGTGAGCAAATATAGCTCCAGAGAAATAAAATCACCTTTAGTTTATCGATTTATAATTAACTTATTTTTAGAGTAGACAAGCCTCAACACGGCTCTAGCTGACTATACAGTATCAAATAATTCTTTCTTTATCACACGTAAAAGAGAAAACCGTATTTATGAGAAAAATGCCTGCGTTTCGGCGTAGAGAAATATTTATATATGAATTGAGAGTGAATTTAAAATGCGATTCCTCAAGGGCGATCTGTGAGAACGAACTAATAAAAATAATACTTGGTGCGTAAAAGTGTAGATTACCCCTCTTGTATTTAGGTGTGAAAACTATTTAAGAGGCTGTGGTGGCGCCAACAAGTCGGCTATCCCGAGCAAACTTCATAAAGTGACTATTTTACTTATTCTACACTAAGAAAAGTGTAAAGAACTATATTTTTATTTTATATTTTAAAATGATATGTTTATTTCTGGAACAGGGCTATAAATCTAAGCAACATCAAAAGAAAGTTTAAATTTGCTTGCCTCCCCGGGGAAATTGTATATGCTTCAGAATTTTAACAAATTTACTCCATTAGTTTGCGGACAAACACAGGCTGGAGTTCCAGAAACTTATACAAGTGCAATATTTATTCACTGTAATATACAAAGTTCATTTATATTTATCTTAATCTGTCAGTTTCATTAATCAAGTTATTGTTATCTTGCATAATCTCTCTTAAAAAGTTTTTGTTTTTTTAATTAAAAAAAGTTTTTTTGTCATGTATATATTATATAGTATTTCATTAATAAATAATTTTAATATAGATCCCTGGGCTCAAAATATTAGGGTTTAACCCAAACCACTTATTTAAAATGTATCTCCTTACTGAGTTACAGGGTGCTTTATTTAAAAATTTAAAAACTATTTATACTCAGTACTTTAAAACTGTTTGACATATCCTTGTCAAACTTGGCAGGTAGTGTAAGTACTTTATCTTCTAATAGCTTATGTTAAATATACGTTCACTACCATGGGCGTACGACAGGGTTGGTTCTTTGTTAATTACTATTGTTTTAGTTTTCTGAAATGAGATTGTCGTATTAAATTCTTTTGCTCTATGTTAAATCTGTGGACCAGTCTTTGCAGACGATCTTTATCCTGGGCTATCAATATTGCGTAGTCCGAGTAACAAAGTATTTTTACTTCTTTGTTTCCCATTCAATATCCTCTTCCTTTTTTAACGGTTTTGATGATTTCATCCATAATTAAATTGAAGAGCCGCCTATTTCTATAGGTTTTTTAAGTTGTCCATCAATTCTGACTTTCACTTTGTTGTTTTGGTAGATGTTTTCAATAGTTTTTATACTATTTAGGGGAACTTCTCTATTGTACAGAAGATGGATTACATCTTTGAGTCTTACTCTGTCAAATGTAGGGTACAGGGAAAAAAGGAGATATGTCAGAAATACGACATTCTGAAATAAGGTGATTTTAATACTTCAAAACGGCACAAAGATTATAGTCTTGTCATTTACATAGATCAAGGTATTACCAGAGGTTAAATATAAGGTTTCAGTTAAATTGCAAAATCATAAATTATTCTATTTTCCTTATTTTGCCAAACATTTAGAAATTTTACACATTAATGCAAAATATTAAAGTAAAAAAGGAGGTGTGTCAAGAAAAGTAGTAACAACGTTGATACAAAAATGCATTTTATTTCAGAAAAAAAACAACGGTTATTATAAAAATAATGTTTATGTAAAAGAACTTAAAAATAGTTTTTTTTTTCAATAATTTTATAGCGTTTACACGAGATTTGGGTATAATGGGTCTCTAAATTATTGATGCGGAAGTTCGTCAAAATAACGTTAGGCATCTGAACCATAAATTTTTTTAGATGCTGCAGGTCTGTATATTTTGCTTGACAGATCTGCTGAAGTGCTAAAAAAATAACAAAAGCAAGCTTTATAAAACTATTTAATTGGGGGGATTTATCTGTATAACCATATGGAGGTAGCTCAAATTCTATATAATAATTCATAACTATGTCATAAATAAACCGAAGAATAGTGTAGTTTTTTTTCCGTCTTCCAAACTAGTCGCAGAAAATATTCAAGTTTCGTACTTTTCGACCAAGATAATAGTAGATATAGTGATGACGCAGTGAACAAACACCAACGCTACCTTTTTGGCAACAGTCTTGGGGTATGGAGTAAGCTGTAGACAAAACGTGTATAATGAACGAGTATAAACTCAATTGTCTCTTATAGTAAACATCATTTGTACTAATATTGGGTATTTGCAGATCTTTTGCAAAATCCATGCATATAGCCTCTGTATGTACATTTTTTCTACTAGCTATTCTCGCAGCTTGTTTTTTTATATAAAATGGGCTTTAAGTTTATGTAGCTTATTTTCTGTATCTAGTTGCTTAATATTAACATCTAATTTATTTGTTTCCTCCTAAGATTTCACTCGTAGACACTAGTTCTCAAGATCTTTACTTTATGCTAAATATTCATCACAAGAACTACACGTATCGGACCTTGGAAAACCAAAGAAAATATTAAATTTAGTTCAAAAAGTATTTCTATATATTTCTGGAAATGTTTCTACTTACATTGTGTACATTTTGTTAATAGTTAAATCCTCAGATAAGTATAAATTCGACGAGTATTTCAAACTATAATGACTTTTTCTGCCCCTGAAAGACCCTATATTTTTTGTTTCCATAAAAACTTGATAACGATGGTTTTCATGTCTTCCTCTAGTATCTTTTTGAGCGTGACCTGTCAATTTTAGTGATTTTTGTAGAACTTCTAACTTTTTTTCGCAATTCTATGGAATGCCAAAAAGGAATTCTTGTATACTGGAACTTCTTCTTCTTCTGCAGGCCTTACTAGACCGAGTGCGAACTGTGAGCGTAACATACGGACTGAACCTTAATATTAAGAAAACTAAATTCATGGTTGTCAGCCGTACAAATTTAGATCCCGGGGCACTAATGGCAGGTAGCGAAGAGATCCAGAGAGTCGACAGATTCACTTACCTCGGAACTACCCTCAACGTACAATGGGACTACGGTCAAGAGATTAGATCCAGAATTGAAATGGCACGGTCTACATTTATTAAGTTGAGATCCTTGCTGTGCTGCAGTGATCTCAGTTTAGGAACCAAGATGCGAATAGTGAGGTGCTACGTTCTTCCAGTGTTACTGTATGGAGTTGAAGCCTGGACACTGACGCAAGCCACTGAAAAACGAATCGAAGCCTTCGAGATGTGGATATACAGAAGGATACTAAAAATATCTTATGTGGACCATGTCACCAACGTTGAGGTCCTACAGCGCATGACAAAAGAAAAAGAAGTGCTTAATTTAATTAAACAACGCAAGCTTGAGTACCTCGGCCACGTGATGCGGAACGAAGAAAAATATCGAATTCTTCAACTTGTTATGCAGGGTAAAGTATTTGGCAGAAGAGGACCGGGACGCCGTCGTATCTCGTGGTTGAAAAATCTCCGACAATGGTTTGGGATGACCTCAGCGGAGCTGTTTCGCAGAGCAGTCAACAAAACCATGATAGCCTTGATGATCGCCAACATCCGGACCGGATAAGGCACTGAAGAAGAAGAAGGAACTTCTTGTTTTCGTCATTTACATTCTAATGGATTCTATAACTAAAGGCGGCATCATGAAGACGTGCAGAGTCCTTTGATACTCGTGGTATTCCTTGCTGTACAGTTTGTACAGTAATTAATCCGCATAAGTATATATTTTCGGCATCTGTCGACTTCACGAGGTTGAACTTTTTAATAATTTGAATTCTTGCTTGTTCCGGTATTTGTAGAAAACACTTAAACCTAACGTTCTTAAAATCCGGTTCTATTACCTGGCTTTTTCTATTTAATTTCTTATTTACTTCATGAATCCATCCTTATTTTCTACGTTTCTTTGAATTATTTTCTCTTTTGTCCATAACATCACATTTCATAAAATCGTCACCCTCACTAGACATATTTACAACTTGATAACTCTCCTTTCAGGTTCAGTAAATAAACATACATAGCCTCTAAACACCTCTGAACCACGTACAAACTAAATAAATTATTAACCGCTTCGTCGGCGTCGATCACATTGACATTGACATATGTACCTTTTTTCCCTGTAGCGCTCGGACATGCCTCCTTTTTTACTTTGTATAACAAATATAAAAATATGTGTTACATTCTGACTCACCTCTTTCATCAATGTGAATTTTTTAAATGAAATAGTATCCAGGTTGTGCCACTATATGGTCTAATTATCTCATTTTCGCCCGTCATTTGACAGACCTCCTTTTTTCCCAGTATGCTTCAAATGCTTTCTTTAAGTCAATCAGACACAGATATGCTGGTCTGTTATACTAGTGATTTCTCAGTAATATACTTCAACAAAAGTTGTTTTGTTGTTTTTTTTTATCAGGTATGGTTTTCTTGTAACAATCAAAAAACAAATAACAGACTTTTTACCTATTTACATCTATACGGATATGGTTTACTACATTAAAAGGTGGCTGTGACAAATGTTGTCGATTATTTTGCTTCTGTAACATCTGCTTTAATTGTTCCGCCACCATTCTCGAACTTCATTTTCATTGATATCGTTTTCCATAGTTAAAGTATCTTGATGGAAACGCTTTCCATGTTCATCACTAAAGTCTCTTAGATTTTGTAGGAAAAGACTCTTTACGAACCAAGAAAAAGGATTTTAAGAGATATGTTACAACCCAAATTACTTTAGGCTTTCAGTAGGTTAAAAATAAAAAGACTTTTGTACACGCTTATCACAAATGAAAGAATACAAAAGAAAAAATGATATTTAAGTGGATTAAAATTGTATATCTGACAGTAGGGATAAAATGCACACCCATGAACATAGCGTAAACAAGTACATACATGTATAAAGTCGCTGCCCAGGATTCTCCTGGTCACGTCTGGAACCGGCGCTGGACGTGACAACACGTGGTATCTCTGTGATAAGGTGTTGAAGAAGTGATAAAACTAACAATTATGTTATTACTATTATTACTTGTGACCTGTTAACTTAAAAAAATATTTTTAGGACCACAGATAGGACCAAATCTGCCAGTTATTATTTGTTCAAATTATTAAATTAGCTAATTGTAACCTCATTTCCTGATACATGGAAACATAAGGATGAAATATTAAAATTAATTGAATCCCTAAGTCGCCTTAATATTTAAATTTTATATTTACCCTCATCATAATTGATTAACGGTGCATTAACAGATTTGAAAGGTCTGATTCGCAAAAGATATTTTCATTGTGCTGATGCGAAAATATAATTCGAATTCATTTCAGGCTTTTTATTTGAAATGTGCATTTTAATGAATTTTATTTTCGAGATCGATATTGACATCGAAATTGTATAAAATTGAGAAAACTTTTAAGTTTTAATATATCGATAAATAACAATGTAGTATTCTTATAGGTCACCAAATAGACTAATTTGAAGTACTGGGCTAATCCGGCGATTCTCACGTTTGACTTTCAGCCGTCGCGTCGCTTACAGATGCCAGCGCATGGTGTTTAATTTGTCGCCCAGCCTACTGAATTGTGATTGGTCAAATGGCAACAGTAATTGCAGCCAATCATAATTCAGAAGTCTGTTGCTCATTTTCTGAATTATCGTTGGTCGAACGGCATCTGAGCTGCAGCCAATGATAATTCTGAAAATTGGGCATTGGTCGTGGTGCAGGTCCAATCGTAAAAAAGTCCAAAACGACCGTTACGATTGACCTACTTTTTTTGGCATAAAAGAAGTGCACGACGGCCAGGAAATCAGATCTTGTCAGGTTTGGTCCGCAGATCCAGCCTTCTAGGCAAGTTAAGATCCTCTGATCGATTAAGTTCTCAGAGCTTCTTGTTTTCTTTCCACAGCTCACCTTTAAACCCGGAACCTAACGTTCCCATCTTTAACTACGGTTTGTTTGCAAACCAACGGCGGCCATTTTTGAGGGATTTATCTGTGGTTTTCGACTTAGTCGAATTTGCTAATAATTCCCTTAAAAGCGTCGCTATTTTTCAATGATTTAATCTGTGTTTTTGGACTTAGTCCAAAATCTGATTATTTCGGTAGGCTTACAGGTCGTGTAAGAAAATTCTCTTTCAGGATTCTGCTAAGTCCCTACTTCACGGGACTTAGCCGCCGGACGGTGCATATATCCTTTTAGACAAATTGAGACTAAATAAAGACTCCCTGTGTGTTTGTTTTATTTTCTCTTACAGATATATTGCCAACATATATATTTGATACTTGCAAATAAACTTTATAAACTGTGTTTTTATTTCCTATTTCTTTTCTCTTTCAGGTACACTGTTAAAACTTATATATTTAACTTTGACTCTGATATTTTTAACATATACTTATATCTTGTATCCTATTTCTTTTCTCTTTCAGGTACATTGTTAAAACTTATATAATTTAATTCCATCTTTGAATTTGATATTTATTTTATTTCAGGTACACTGTTAAAAATTGAGAATTATTTTCTGACTTTGATATTTGCTATTTTATTTACAGTGTTTAAATTGACTTATATTATTTATGCCTATTTGACACCATTTAAAATAACTTATACTATTTTTCATAGGTCTCAGCGACTTATAAAAATAATTCGAATTTTGTCTCTAATTATTTTTACTGTGTACTTTGTTCCCTTTTTATTGTTGATTATCCCGAATGGCATAACAACCAACATTCCTGTCTTTATCCCGAGTCTCCAGCTCAACTCCTTCCCACTTTAAGCATTTTTGACAAGTGACATTTCCCCTATTTATTAATTTGAATTTTGTTCATATTATGTCTATTGTTAGTAACTAACATAGTTTACCTTTCAGATTCTTAATTTAAGAATAATTAATATAATTATCTTCCAGATTTCCGGATCAGGAGATAATTATAACTTTCTTTCAGATTCTTAGTATAAGTTACAACATATCTTTTCTAACTGTTCTAATTACTTTATTTATTGCTTAATAAACATTTATTGTGTCTCTTCTTTCAAAAAGGCAATTTAATCCTAGCTAAGTGTCCATAGCCCGTGTCTATGGCCACTGACCGAGAGCCCTACTCACTTAGGTCACACACAGCAATGGATAGAGCGGTTAACGAGCCTTCTCTCTCTCTCTAGAAGGAGATGAAAGTTATCCAAGTTACCGACAAATTTGTGACTTACATATTTCTGCTGAGACAAAATTGTTTTTCCATACAATTTTTTTTTTGTATTAATTATTTATATTTATTTATTTTATATTTCTTGAATTATATTTTTCGTTTGAAAGAATTTCGTTGTTTTTGTTCCAAAAAATAAACACATCAGAAAGCTTATTTTTATATTCTTTTGATTAATTATTACTTATTGTAATGTACTATAAAATAATATATCACCTCGAAAATATGTTGGGTTTATTAAAATAATATAATGTACATATAAGTGGCTTCAGATCAAAGACGGACATGTGTCAAAAAAATAAACATTTGATTAGTAGTGGTTTCTTATAGAATTGTTCCTGTTCTTTTCAACGGTGATAATAATTTCCTTTTAACACAGACACAAATACGTTATTTTCAACTTCACAGTTAAAGGTCTGTTTCAAAAACGGACTCCTGCTATAAAGATTTATTTCAAAAACGGACATCTCCCCAACAGCCAATGAGAATGCTGTATTGTGATCACATGACTGAAAAATCAACAATGCCCGCCATTGCTTTCAACTTGTCTGATGCTAATCGTTTTATTTGCGTTTATCGCTACAATCGCTAGTTTAAACTGTTTTTTTTTTGTTTTCGCATATTATTAGTTTACAAAGTAGAGTCATGGAGTCAAACATATATGTCAATCCAGGGACGACGCGTAAAATGAAGAGCGATCCCGAAAAATGGAAAAAAACATTCAGAAACGACACAGGTAAGTCTAATCATTGAACTCAATCATGTATGTACTTAACATTTGATTGCTGTAACAAATTGTCAATAGGTGGGGGGAAATTTGATATGTTACAAGTTACTGTATATGTTCATCCGAGTTATGAATAGTTTTTAAGTCATTTTAAGTGATGATAATGTCTGATTTTAAAATATGTAGCTTGAAAGTTGGCTGTAAAAACATGATCACCTTAGTACCACTTGCTTAAGTTTTTCATAAAATTGAGAGATTCCTAATGAAAATTATGACTATTGACTTGAATGAATAGAGTATTCATTGAATTAACTAAAGTTTAATTAATTCCTCCTTTTGTATGTTCATGCAGGTACTCAGCCAGAGGTCTTCCTCTGTACCACACCTGTCATCACCTAGTTGGATACCAGTGCCAGCTTTTAACAATGCATGATGTCATAGAGTTCCACAAAGCCTTTTACTCCACCCCAGAAAAGCAAGCAAGATGCGTTCATTTTAAAATACTGTCGGACCGGCCCTGGCCGGATAAATAACTACAACCAACAAAATCGCGTTGTTCAAGGTTAGACTTAGATGTACTACTGGGAAATAATCCCTTAGTCAGAGTAGTTTTAATGTAAAATAAATTAAGTGGTACAAAAAAAAAAAAAAGTACTTACGTGTACTGGTGGGACTTAAAGGTCAACAAATTATAATTTCGTCGGGGATTGAAAGAGAAATGGGGGCTTTTCAACCACTAAAATGTAATTCACACAATTTTTCACTGATGATGGTCTTAATAAAGTTTTCACTGATGATGGTCTTATAGGACCAAAAACTTTCTGAATAATTGTAATCCGTTTGGATGTTTTCATTATTTTAATGTTTTTTAATAAATATACCAATTACATTTAAATAATTGATGGATTCGACCGTTACTTGATGGAAATTCATTTTATGTAACAATAAAACACTGAAAACTTTGTTTTCAAAACTTCCACAAAATTTATTTTAAATTCTTATCACTACAGCTGTTTCGGCTGATTGCCTTTCTCAAGTGCGGCAGGTTCTCAAGTAAGGCAATCAGCCGAAACAGCTGTAGTGATAAAAATTTAAAATAAATTTTGTGGAAGTTTTGAAAACAAAGTTTTCAGTGTTTTATTGTTACAATTACATTTAAGGTTTTTTTATTTCATTGTAAAACTTTTTTAGCTATGGTATACAGCCAACTACTGGGAATTATTCCATTTTAAGTTCTATGACTAATAACTTAATAACAAGGACAAACTTTAAAAAACCAATCAAGTTTATCATCGTCAACTCTACAACCCGTAGAAAATGGGAATTCACCAAAATATATTAAACCCATTCATTAGTGGTTGTCGAATGATTAAGGGAGGTTTTAGTTAATTAGGTTATAATGTTAGGTATCTCGAGATAAATCGACGATGAAAACAGTAAGTTAGAAATGTGTTCCAGAACTAATCACATAGTAGAAGCAAGTAATTGAGAAGTTTCAGGCGCCGTCCTCTAATGACTTTATTTACATTTTGACTACTTTGCTACCGAAAAATAAAGATCGTGGGTAAATTTAAGGGCAACTGGCACATACTAAATTATTTCGAATCTTTGTATGTAACTCTAAATCCCAGACTAAATGCATAAATAAACAGGTTACGAGATGTTTATTTACAAGTTTGCTTGTAGGTGGATCGCGGGAACGACCTTGATAATTAGGATTTATAATTCAAGTTGCGGTATTTAATTATACAGTACGATCAAGAATTAAGATGGAAATTGCATATTAAAACTTTAAAGAACAACTGTACTAGTAACTAATCATGAAATATTGGCACATTATCAATAGAGGGCAAAAATTTTGCTAAGAATATATATGTATATTGCAATAATTTCCAAGAAATCTCTCTCACTTCCACCTAGCTACACACTATTTGGCAACTGCTCTCACTTTTCTTGTTAAACATATACTTAACTGCTACTTTAGTGCCTTACTCTGCAACAGTCTTTTCTTAATTTTAATTTTAATTTTGTTAACGAATTCTTCTTTGTTGGAATAATGTATACTGACGATTCTAAGAACAAAGTTAATTGCGCTGTCACGTCTTCTAAAAATATCATCAAGATCTCGACACTTTCATCAATTGGTAGTATTTAGACACCCCAGTTAATGGAAATAGTTTACGTCATGAACTCAATATCAACGACACGTGCTTCTCCAGATATCAGATATCTGTATTGAGTCTCTGTTGTCCCCAATTACGCAATTATCCATAACCCTACTTCGAAGGAGTTTGCTTGACTATCATCATAGGGAGACCTTCCTATATTGGAATTCAAGGCAACAAAATTGCTGATCTTACAACTTACATGGCACTATAAATATATATATATATATATCTTCTTCTTGATGTGCCTATCCGTTACGGATGTTGTATGTTACGGAATCTATATCTTATCTGCAGCAGAAAAGTTGCACAGATGTTGTATTGAACCAGATCCTGAGGTTCTTTAACCAAGATGTTCTTTTTCTTCCTGGACCTCGTTTTCCAAATATTTCTTCTTGCAGGATGGCTTGAAGGAGAGTATATCTAGATTCATTTCGCATAATATGTCCGAAGAACATTTCCTTTCGAGATTTGATGGTGGTGAGTACCTCTCGGTTCTTATTCATTCTTCTGAGGTCCTCCTCATTTGTGACTCGGTCAATCAACGCAATCTTAAGTATTCTCCGATATAGCCACATCTCAAATGCTTTCAGTTTTCTGCACATATCTTCGCCCTGGACCTTGAGTCCACGATTCAACATCGTAAAAAAGGACAGAGAAGACGTAGTGTCGCAGCATTCTTACTTTTGTATCAAGAGAGGTTGTGACTCCGATTGAAGGTGGATAGTGGTAGCTTTTCCGATGCGTGCTCTAATCTCCTGGTTGTTGGTCCATTCTTCATTTATTGTGGTGGCGAGGTAGTTGTAGTGCGTCACTCTTTCTACCGGGAATTGTTTGACGTAGAGTTCTGTTATCCTTTTCTTGCTAATTATCATAAGCTTTGTCTTCTTAACGTTTATATTGAGTCTATATTGTTGACTGTAATACGAGATTTTGTTCATAAGAACTTGTAGGTCTTCTAAGTTGTCCTCAAATACTATTGTGTCATTTGCATATCTGATGTTGTTTAGCCGGTAACCATTTAGTAGAATACCTTTTTGAGTTTCGTGCAAAGCTTCGATAAATATGCTTTCAGAGTACAGATTGAAGATTGAAAAAGAAGAGGAGACAAAATACAGCCTTGCCTCACTCCACGCATGATTTTCACATAGTCAGTGTGTTCACCTTCAACTTTGAGATTTGCTGTCTGATTCCAGTAAAGATTTCTAATTATTTTCAGATCTTGGTTGTTAATTCCTGCTTCTTTTAGTATTTGCATCATCTTGTCCAGTTGACGTCTCTGCATCTCTGGAATAAGACTTGTACTGAGAACAAAGCCTCTTTAGTACCCACAACATTTGTGAAGAAAAACTGGTTGGGGGAATTTTGACTTTCACAGAGCTTGTAGATTCTCTTATGAATTATATTTAGGAATAATTTTAGGAGATGACTCATGAGGCTTATAGTACGGTAATCTTCTATATATATATATATATATATATATATATATTGATATGATGGGTGTTTAAAGAAAATAATTTATAAGTTATATACTAGATAATTTTAGATATAACAAGTATTTGGTTATTTTAAGAAGTTATATACTAGAGAATTTAATAAAAATATATTTATGTGAGGGCATTTTTAAGAAATTAGCATATAAAAAGTATTTTTTTAGTAATTATGATGATGTAGATATATTTAAGTGAGCCACGTGACTAGGCAACCAGATATACATACTCTGAAGTGACGTTTAAGAATAATTACGAATATAAAGTGGGGTTATAATGATAATATGTTGTTTAAAATGTGTAATTTATTAAATTAAAAAGTTTAATTTATATAAGTTACTGATTTAAATGTATACTCTGATCTGAAAAGCCTAAATGCCAACAAAATTCTCGATAGATAAGTAAGGAATTCTCTAGATCACCGGAGATGGCTTTGTTTGCGAAATGGTTTGTTCCAGAAAATTCAGACATGTATTTAATAGAACAAATGGAACATGATTTCTTACCAGATGGTTCTGGAACATCCAAAAAGATATAAATACCCGGTGATTTGGATTCAAGTCAGTCAGAAAGTTTAAGTTAAGTCAGTCAGAAAGTTTAGTAAGAAATATGAAAGTTAGTTGGAGTCAGTCAATCAGTTACAAATAGTCCAATTGTTTAATATAGTGAGTTAAATGAAGATTAAAAATTATGCATATATTTTAATGCACATTTATAATTATACACAAATAATTATTGAAGATTATAAAAGTATATTAGAAGAATATTGGATGGATATTGGAAGGAATTAAAATTATATTATGATTGGAGATTAGTATAAATCAACTTATAATAATTGGATATTGGTATATTGAAAAGAAGAATAAATATAAATGCTGTTTGCTGGTTTGCTTGGTGGTTTATAAATGCTGGTGAAGAAAAATATATCTTAAATTGGTAGAAGCTGATAATTGGAAAAAGTAATTTCACAAAAACAAGGATAACCGAAGTACGAAGACATTCAGTGGTGATTAGAATCTATATAGTGGAAAACAGTTCATTTAGGCATTCAGTGAAAGAAAGATACAAAATTTTGTTAATATAATTTAGTTAGTGTCATAACAATTTCAATTTTGAAGATAGTTTGTTTAAATTTTACATTGTCTATAGAATTTAATTAGTTTTATAAGAATATCAATTTAAAGATAGTTTATTTTAAATTTACATTATCTAGGTTAGATATATATGTGAGTTTTATAATAGTTATAATAAAGATAATTTAAAAAAGTACTTACAAACTAATTCTTTGAGAACCGCGATAAAAACCCTATATTATTAAAAATACTCATTGCTAATCATTCAAACAAACAATACATCATAACAATTTGGCGCCCAACGTGGGGCTCTCTATTTAAAAGAATTAGTTTGGGAAGATAAGTGCTCTCATATAATTAAATTAATTATCAGTAGAAAGAAAAAATTATAGATTTTATTTTTAATTATATTTGAACAAGTAAAGTCTCAAAATGTCTCAAGGAAAGAAAGGTACAAGAAGCAAAAAGAATGAAGAAGATGTGGAAGTAGAAACACAACCTATACAAGAGGAGAATTTAGTTCAAGTTCCACAAGATACTGCAGAAATGAATCCAGAAAGAGAGGAAAATGTCAATATGGCAGCTTTGATGTCATTAATGATGCAGATGAACAAGACAATGGAAGAGAATTCAAAAGAAATCAAAGAAGACATGAGAAAAATAGAACAAAAAATGGAACAGAATTCAAAAGAAGTCAAAGAAGAAATGAAAAAAATGGAACAGAAATTGGAAGAGAATCATAGAAAATTAGAAAAGAAAATAGAAGATAATAATAATAAAATTGTAAACCAAATGGAAAAACAAATGGATAAAAAACTTGAAGCTGCAGAGAAAAAAGTAGCAAATGAAATAAAAAGTTTACGGAATGACTACAAGAAAAGGATAGACAATGAGAGGACAGAAGTAAAGAGGATTATTCAAGATAATAAGATAGATATAGAACAGAAAATAGAGTTGCAGAAATGTAACTTAGAAGTAAAAATTAACGAAGACAGGAGAAACGCAGAAGAAAAATTAGAGGATATACAACAAAATATCCAAATAAATAGTAATCAAATAAGAAATGTGGAACAGAGAATAGATGATATTTCACAAATGAGAGACATAGGGAGACCTTACTTAAATTTAACAAATGAGACTGGGATTAAATTCTCTGGTAATAAAAAAAAATTTGCATCCTAGAGTATACATAAATAGTTTAAAACATAAATTAAGATTTGTGAATAATATTAATGATATTAAAGATTATATTAGAATGACATTAAATGACAATGCAGCAACTTGGTTTGCTAGTATTGAAAATGATTTAGATAATTTTCAAACATTTGAAAATAAATTTTTAAATTATTATTGGGGTGAACTAGAGCAAGCTAAGTTTAGAGAAATTCTATATTTTGGAAAGTATAATCAAAATTTAAAATCAAATATGGTAGATTATGCATTGAAACTGATAACAGTTGCAAAATATTTAGAACCACCGCTTAGAGAGGATGAAACGGTCTTAAATGTATCTAGACATTTTGATGCTGATGTTGTGCAAACAGTAACTGTACAAAATATTCAAACAATAGATAGTTTTATTAATTTTATTCAAAGAATACAAAGAGGTAATATGACAAGTAATAATAATAACAACAAAAAAAAACAATAATAACTTTCAATATAATAAAAATGATAATCAACAATATAGACAATCATATAACAATAATACTAGGTATGGTGATAGTTTACAAAATTTTAATAATAATAACAGTAATCAAAATAGACAGAACTTTAATAACAATACTAGTTATAATAGACAAAATTTTAATAATAATACTAATTATAATAGACAACATTTTAATAACAGTACTAATAATAATAGACAAGATTTTAACAATAGAAGAAATACAGAGCGACCTAACTATAACAGACAGGTAAATTGTGTTCGAAGGAATAGAAGCTGCGAAGACAGGGAACGAAGTAGTACAAGGCAGGAAAATGTGAGTAGAAGTCATAGTAGGGAAAGACATAGGACATCAGATCCAAGTGGTCAGATACAATCTGACAATTCTAATAATCAAAATTTTGTTCAGTAAACTTTCTGAATTACAAGTTAGGCCATTGCTCTTATGAAAAACCTTCTGAATTTATTTCTCTAGATGAAGATAAAATTTTGTAAGAAAAAGGGAATCAACATTCATTTTACAAGTATCAGACATCCTCAGGCAAATCCTGCAGAAAGATATATTAAAGAAGTTATAAAATATTTAAGAATAGTGTGCCAAGATCAACATGAAACGTGGCAGCAACATATACCACAAGTAGAATATTTTTAAATAATACACATAATTTAAATACAGAGGAAGTACCAGAATATTTAATGTTTGGCCATATAGGAAACAGAAAATGGATTAGTGAATATAATCAGGATATGTTAGAACAAGTAATGCAGAAAGTGAATAACCGAATTAGGAGGAAAGCTGAAAAATATATCAGAAGACAAAATCGAAAAATAAAAAAACCAATCACATTTCAAAAGGGAGATAAAGTGTTAATTCGTTTACTTAGAAAAAGTAATGTTAAAGAAAATCGTTGTAAGAAATTACAACCAATGTTTGAAGGTCCATACTGAATTGAAAATCAGAATGGACTAAATAGTTATGTGTTAATAGATGCAGAGAACAGACTACGAGGCATGTTCCATATCAACGACATTTTTAAGTATTATGAAGAGAATGAATAATGTTTTCTATACTTTTAACATTAATAATAACAACTGTTACTGATATATCCATTTTATTCAATAGACTTGATTTGTTAAATAAATGGTAGATTTCATTATTGTGAATCAATTTGACATCATACTTGTAGTCTTGTACATATGGAAATTATTTTGTACCCTAAAAATCATAATTTGGGGTTAGATACAAAATTGATTTTATAAATGTCTTTCTAATATAATAAAGTGTAAAACTTACCAATTTATATGGATGAAAGCCTTTTGAATGGAAATAATTCCTAGATTTGTATCCTAACATCCATGGTAAAATGTAGTTAACACAAAAATATAAACACAAAAACTTCCATTTAACATGACAGTTTGACATAGACAGTGAACAGGGATGTATCTAATAGAACACATTTTAAATAAAAAAAAATTGAATTATTAATTTACTAAGGTATGTAGATAAGAAAATGAATATTTAAAAAAATAATAAGTAAATTATTTATTTTAAATATTATTTTGGGGTATTGATATAATGGGTGTTTAAAGAAAATAATTTATAAGTTATATACTAGATAATTTTAGATATAACAAGTATTTGGTTATTTTAAGAAGTTATATACTAGAGAATTTAATAAAAATATATTTATGTGAGGGCATTTTTAAGAAATTAGCATATAAAAAGTATTTTTTTAGTAATTATGATGTTGTAGATATATTTAAGTGAGCCATGTGACTAGGCAACCAGATATACATACTCTGAAGTGACGTTTAAGAATAATTACGAATATAAAGTGGGGTTATAATGATAATATGTTGTTTAAAATGTGTAATTTATTAAATTAAAATGTTTAATTTATATAAGTTACTGATTTAAATGTATACTCTGATCTGAAAAGCCTAAATGCCAACAAAATTCTCGATAGATAAGTAAGGAATTCTCTAGATCACCGGAGATGGCTTTGTTTGCGAAATGGTTTGTTCCAGAAAATTCAGACATGTATTTAATAGAACAAATGGAACATGATTTCTTACCAGATGGTTCTGGAACATCCAAAAAGATATAAATACCCGGTGATTTGGATTCAAGTCAGTCAGAAAGTTTAAGTTAAGTCAGTCAGAAAGTTTAGTAAGAAATATGAAAGTTAGTTGGAGTCAGTCAATCAGTTACAAATAGTCCAATTGTTTAATATAGTGAGTTAAATGAAGATTAAAAATTATGCATATATTTTAATGCACATTTATAATTATACACAAATAATTATTGAAGATTATAAAAGTATATTAGAAGAATATTGGATGGATATTGGAAGGAATTAAAATTATATTATGATTGGAGATTAGTATAAATCAACTTATAATAATTGGATATTGGTATATTGAAAAGAAGAATAAATATAAATGCTGGTTGCTGGTTTGCTTGGTGGTTTATAAATGCTGGTGAAGAAAAATATATCTTAAATTGGTAGAAGCTGATAATTGGAAAAAGTAATTTCACAAAAACAAGGATAACCGAAGTACGAAGACATTCAGTGGTGATTAGAATCTATATAGTGGAAAACAGTTCATTTAGGCATTCAGTGAAAGAAAGGTACAAAATTTTGTTAATATAATTTAGTTAGTGTCATAACAATTTCAATTTTGAAGATAGTTTGTTTAAATTTTACATTGTCTATAGAATTTAATTAGTTTTATAAGAATATCAATTTAAAGATAGTTTATTTTAAATTTACATTGGCTAGGTTAGATATATATGTGAGTTTCATAATAGTTATAATAAAGATAATTTAAAAAAGTACTTACAAACTAATTCTTTGAGAACCGCGATAAAAACCCTATATTATTAAAAATACTCATTGCTAATCATTCAAACAAACAGTACATCATAACAATATATATATATATATATATATATATATATATATATATATATATATATATATATATATATATATATCTACGGCATAAAGTGGACTCCGCCCGTGTTAAAATTCAGGTTCAAGTGAGCTCCATGGTCAAGTGGCCACCGATATACGGAGCTCACTTGACCATTCCATAATATTGGCTCTGTCGATTCGTCAACATGTATAGTTTCATAATTTTTAAAAATTTTGTGGAGCCCCTAATTACCCCTGTATCATGAATGTATATCGCTTAGTTCACGTGTATATAGTATAGGGGTCGTTCAGATCTTTTTCCGTGTATATTGGAACCATAAGTATATCGGTTTAAGTAAGCTGTGATAGTTTGGCAACTATGGGATTAAGCCGTTTATTTCCAGCGGATATTCTAAACGGTTCATATGGACTCCTTACTTTTGTTATCATTCATACGCATTACAGTATGTAACAGATATGTGTACTACCAAATACCTGTTTTTAGTAGGTACGTGCTTTTCTAAAAATAGATTTATAGATACAAAAGGATTTCATTACCAAGTTGGATGTGTTTTTTCATATGCGAAAATTATCTAATGTATTTTGTTAACGTGAGTATGTCTTTATACGTTTTATTTAAGAATCCGGTTAATAAGAACTTCTTTTATTTCATCCATTGTTTCATGATATCTTATATACAGCTTTTTATTATTTTATTTCTTTTATTTTATTATTTTATTTTTTTATCTGTGTACTACTGTATAATTCTGGATAGAAGGTTATCTCAAAATAAATATTTAAGTGCTAAAATAGATATTTTTTGTTAAAATGGGTAGTAGTGCACAAAAAAGGGAAGACTGATTAATTTATCTAACACGAATTATACAACTTCACCAATAGTACATATTTCTGAATGTTTTATCTCCTATTTAGGGGTAATATGTAATCAATATAAGTGGAGTTAGTGTCAAATTTGCAATGATCTTTATAAGTAATAGCTTACTGACTGTACTTTACATGTTCAGTTCACATAAATAAACCTTGTCCCTTCAGAAAAGAGCGATTCGAATGGTAAAGTTTACTAAGAAAGTGTAATAAGTCTTGTACCACCCCACATGCACACAAGTTAACCGGTGTTTGCAGGCCAGAGTCCTCCTGGCAGATTTAAGAAAGATAACTACCATAAGGAAGTTCCTTTCGAGGGATCAGATGGCGAGGAGCAGCTTATTTTTGTTTGTATATCTTGCAGATTTGTTGATATAGCTATTTTTTTCTTGATTTTAGTCATAAAATGGGCCTGATATTCGTGGAGTGGATGTTACGAATCTGGACTTTGTTTCTTTTGCTCTCTAGCTAATTATCTTCGGATATTAGGTGGATTGATAGCTACGATATTATAGAGCTTATGTATGGATGTGAGTCTTAATATTTGCTGAATTTGGCTGACTAATTTATAACTAAATCTACGTGTTAAGTATGTGTTGGTGTCACTTATACTATCAAGGTATATTAGGCAGCAGAAGCATAGAGTTCAAGCGTCTACGTTTTAAGGGTGGAAGGATGTGCTTCACATTTTTAGCTGACAAGTTTGCAGAGAATATTATTTTCTGGTTCTAGTTTGGCATTTGATTTTAAAAAAAGTACTGTGAATGACAAAGTGTGATAGAAACTATCTTCAAGCTATTTATAGCAAGTCCAGAGTTTAAGGATTTCATGACACTATTGGTTCAGGTATATATTCAGATTTGTGAAAGTGTCTCTGTTAGGGACATTGAAGGAGCACACCTGACTTTTTTCGGGGTTTGGCTTAAAATTGAGTTATAATCTATTTTTAGGTATGATTTAGATTTTTCTCCACTTCACCAACAAAAGTTTTTGGCTGTGCAACAATAGATAATGTATCTTCTACATAATAAAAGTCCTAGTATTTACTGGTATGAGTTGTGTAAATGTTATACAGAGTAGGTGCCATTACAGGACCCCAAAGAGACAGTTATTCTACGTTCTCCATCTGCTATTCTTACCATTGAGTGATACGAAAAATTTTCTGTTGTGTAGGCATACGCGGATAATACAAGTGAGTTTATTACCTCAGGGGATATTACATAGATTTTGGAGAAATACCCTATAATTTAAGGTGTCGTAAGCGGCATTAAGATTAACTAATACCACTCCTCATACCTGATATCTTTCGTACTTCTCTTTGCTGTGTTGGGCAAGATTTAGTATTTGTGACGTATATGATTTAACCTGTCATATATAGCCACTTTTTTTTTAATTTGAGTTTTTCTTCTATTATCGATTTATATTAAGGATCATGTGCAGAAGTATTTTGTATAGCTGACAAAATAAATAGATATATTGGCCGATAGCTTTTGTGGTCGTTGGAGTTTTTGCCAGGTTTAAGCAAGGCAACAACTTTGTCTTTGCTTTGCTTGTCTAAAGACTTTGGATATTAGCCATTGTTGTATTTTTGGTTCAAATTTTAGAGTTAGTTTTGTGCTCAGATCCTCAGCCAGGAGCCGTAATATTGTTCATTATATACGTGGATAGCGGATCCAAGCTCAACATCGTTGAAAGGTTCTCTCAGCTGACTGGTTTTGTTTTCTTTCATTATAAGTTTTTCTTTGCTTCTTTGCCTGCATTTAATATGTAATTTTCAGCGATCAGCTTAATACCAAATACCATAGAATTGGCCATCTATGTGCTTCCTGCATTTTGTTAAGTGCATATGTAAAGTGGAGTGTCTTTATCTCTAGATATACTCTTAATATTTATACACATAATTAGAATAGTTATAGACCAAAAATATCCTGGCTTAAAAACCTAAGGGAATGGTTTGAAAGCAGTAGTGCGGAACTTTTTAGAGCGGCAGTCAACAGAGTCCGTATAGCCATGGTGATTTCCAGCCTTCGATAGAAGATGGAACTTAAAGAAGAAGGTGGAAAATAGCATAAACTATCTACGTAATAAATCCCATTAACCTGTTAGTAATGGATAACCAGATATATTAAAAAAGATTAAGTGCCTTTCTTTTTATTTTGGATTTTGAATTTTGCATAACTAGAGCAAGCGACTAATTTTCGTGTATTAGTTTTGCATCAGTAGACCAAGCGCCTCTTGCGAGCGTTTTAATGATTGTAAATCGAATATTTGGCAACATATTATGTACATAAACGTTGTTAACAATGGTGACGTTGGCAACTTGTTGAGGCGTTTAGATTAAGAAGTAGTGGCAGTTATTGCTTAAATTTTTCTATAATAGTCACATTACAGAAGAGCTAACACAGAAAGAGAATACCTAACAAAAGACATAACACTAAGTAAAATGTATGAATTGTATATTAAAGAAGCAGATAATGACCTTGTTAAATTTTCGTTTTACAAAAAAATGTTTTTAACACGATTTAATCTTCAAAGAAAAAAGTTGAAAAAAGTTACTTGTAGTAGATGTGATTGTTTCGAATTAGAAATTAAAAATTGCGCAGATAACGAACAATTAAACAAGTTAAAAAAAGAAAAAATGTGCAATTAGAAGAAGCTGAAAATGCACAATCTAGAAGAAAACTAGACATGAAGATAAGCAACTATCAACCAGAAGTGGAAACCTTTTGATTTGATTTAAAGAAAAACTCTTCCCCTTCCGAGAATTCTAATAAATATTGTATAGTATAAGCGTCAATTATGTATATACAATCTTGGTATCCATAGCGCCAAGGATAACAAAGGTCATTGTTATATTTGGATAGAAGGTGAAGCTGGTCGGGGAGCCCAGGACGTAGGCATTTGTCTTAAGAAACATATTGAAGAAAATGTTACTTCTGCAAGACATGTAATTTTTTGGTCAGACTCTTGTGGCGGCCAAAACCGCAACATCAAAATAATTTTGATTCTGAAAACGATTTTGGAAACTCATCCTACCATTGAAAAAATTACATTACGCTATTTCCTTCCTAGTCATAGCTTTTACCCAATGGTAGTGATTTTGGAGATTTTGAAAATGCCCTAAAATTTCAACAACGTTTATATATCGTTGATGATTAAATAAACGTGATCAAAAAATCTCGTAAAAAGAAACCACTAGTAGTTCACAGAATGAAAAAAAAAAAAGAATTCGTTGGAACAAAGAAGTTAGAAACGATGATTACAAACCGTAAGTCAGACAGAAAAGAGTAAGGCTGGTTTAAAACAAGAGAAATTTAAATAAGAAAGGATATACCACTCATTATTTTTATGAAAACTTAACACTAGTGAAGTTGAAGTAAATCTTTACAAGGATTTTTAAAAAGGACAGCCTGTTGCAATGCAATCCGTAAGTAACCACTTGATTCCTCTTTGGCCCACAGGCAAGCCACTTTTTGTGCCTAAGCTTAACGACATTCTTTAACGCACCTAATACCAAATGATGCAAAACCTTTGTATTGCTCTCTTTTCAGAAACAATACAATAGAAGACGACATTAAAAGATTTTATATTTTTGATTAATTTCTTAAGTAATATAAAATATTCAAAAACAACGACTATTTTTGTCATACCCAAAAAGAAATAATAGCTTGTGGCCTACCAATAATTCACTAAAAGTGATATTTTAGTTACTCATCACTAGACCAAACGACCTCCATGTCGCTTGGTCTACTGATGTATAACACAATTACACAATGTGGCGAAAATCGTAAGTCGACCAAAAGACTTTTTTTTTGTTTTTCTTTAATATTGGACAAGTTACTATTTCGCACTTATAAGAAACATAAAAAACTGTATTCGAAAACAAAAAATTACGACAATTGTAACATATAGTGAATTTTAATAGAGTGAAAACTTTAAAGTCAAATATCACAAAATCATATTTTGGCGCTTGGTCAAGTGATGAATTACGCCGTCCATATAAAATTACGAGACAATATTCATATGCTGTGGACAAATCGTCATATTTGCGTTATATTGATATGTATACGACAATCAGCTGTAAAAGTCATTACCTTTTTTTTGCCGTATCATATTTAGCATAGTCTTCTGATTTATTTTGTAGTATGTTAACTAAACCGGTTTATTTTGCGTGAAATGAATCCACAATTCGTCTAATAATATTATGTTTTTAAAACAGTTGTGTTTTTATGCTCATCCGTTCACTTTTTGTAAAGCAGTCTGTGTAAATATTAGGGATTTACTTATATAATCTTTTTGTATATATAATTTGTTTATTGATTTTACTTTTTAGATAAAGTTTCATAATTATAGTCCTCTTGCTTTTATTATCTATGGTAATACATATACATACCCAATTCGAAAGGGAGAAAACCAGCGGTTTCTAGATTAAACATAGACATTCTTCTCTCTATCTCCCTCTATGTTATATAAAGATCATCGTCATCGCATAGTCAAAACACAGCAAGATTCTATTGCCTTTTCTTCTTTTTGTCTCCTCATTTCTATTGTAAACTAAGCCACGTAAATGACGTTTTAAAAATTTATGTCAATATTTCTGAAGTGCCTTTCCTGGGATAATTTTTTTAAGCCTAGTTCGTTTGATTACAAGTAATTGATTTGATAGCTTCCAACAGAGAAGTATTGATTGTAGGTAGAATAGCAAGTGTTGATAAATATGATGGGTCGGTAGGTAGTCTCATTATTCCTAAATCTGATCATATGTTACCTCCACCCTTCATTTGTAGACATCGTCTCGTGGCATTCTCCCAATTTAACTTGGTAATGCAGTTATTGAGAGAGCCTTTGGATATAGCTAGCTGAACGTTGGAGTTGAGATTGAGTTTCTTGTACGACATTGCTATCTTTATATATGTGTTTGACATTGGCATTAGTTCCGTTCGTATTGGTTAGTACTCGGACCTTTGTAAGTCGGAAAATACCTCTGATGGCTTTTCTAGCAATCCTGATTCCTGATCTAATTAATACGTTCTTGTCACATATCCACACATTAGCACTGGTTTAATCACTGTTTTATATATCCTGCTTTTAGAGATTCGTATTAGACTTCTGGATTTAAAAGTGTTATAAGGGTTATATATACATCAATTCCTGAATATTCCCTTTTATTTCTTATGTGACAACGTTATCTACGATATCTAAAACGCTGCAATGTTTCAAAATAATATGGCTTTATCGTATGGCGTTACGTTATGTCCCACTCTACATCCTCTCTTTTGTATGTTAAAGAACATTTATTTTATTTTTTTATTAAGTGACTATTAGACCGTTTTTTTGCTGCTAATAGCATTATTTTATAGCATTCTAATATTTAATTTATGGATTAAATCCAGATAGCAAATAGATATTCTTCACTTTCGCGAAGAAATATTATTCTAACACACAAAATTAATAAATTGCCAAAACCTTCCTTGCATATTCTGTTCACTTATCAGGGGCAGCAATATCAGTATCAAAATAAGGCGTATAGTCCTGGACTGGCTAATTGTTGGATAATAGGAAGCATGAGTCTAGCAGTTTTATTGCTTTCGGGACTGCACCAGGTATCGGGGAGCAGAAATATCATTACCAAGTTAATGCATATAGGAATTGTTGCTCGAACTTTATTAATATTAACATCATTTAATCTTCGCTTATCCACTGCTGGGCATAGATCTCCCTCATAATTTTCCATCTATTTCGATCTTGTGCCTCTTGCATCCAATTCCTATGACAACGTTTTAGATCGTCAGTCCAACGTGTTGGTGGACATCATCTCTGCTTCGGTAGGCATCATCTCTTGGTCTCCATTCCAGTATCCGCTTGTCCATCTATTATCTGTCATTCGAGCCACGTGACCTGCCCAGTTCCATTTCAGTGTTGCTGCTCTCTCTACTGCATCAGCCACTCCGGTTCTTTGTCGTAGCTGGCGATTTGGGATCTTGTCTCGTAGTGAAATGCCCAACATAGCACGCTCCATCGCCCTTTGACACACACGGATCTTTTGAACTGTTCTCCTTGTCATGGTCAACGTTTCCGCACCGTAAGTTAACACTGGCAAAACACACTGATTAAACGTTTTTCTTTTAAGGCATATTGGTATATCAGACGATTTGAAAATATGGTTCAGCTTGCCGAAGGCTGCCCAAGTCAGTCTTATATGATGGAGAAGCTCAACGGTTTGGTTATCTTTTCCTATGCGAATCTCATGACCTAGGTATTTATAGCCCATTACCTTTTTTTTTTCGTCTTTATAGAGGGGGGGTCTGGAATCTTCAAAAGACATCTTAGTCCAGGGCGCCGCCTGACTAACTTTAGTGCAGGATTCGTTCTTCGTACTCCCGGCGATAGTTCCCGAGGTACTTTAAAATGCCCTCTCGTCGCCGAGTCTACGCCGAACGCCTACCTGCTAAACCAGACCCTCCTCTGTCATCCAGCGATCCGGAAGCGGAATGGCCGCTGTAAGGCCGGCATCACTTCCGAATCACTACCTTTATTCATTCATTCTCCATTCATACACATCCACACTCTATTCATCAGAAAGGAGGTTCCCTGTCTCGTTCCAGGTAGCGCGTAGAAGACACTCATCGCTCCTAGTTCGGCATTATTTCCAGATGGGCATTTCCTCCTTCCCCACAGTCTGACTCACGCATTCCAACTCACACAGTGTGACCCACTTTTCTAGCTTCACCTTTCAGCATCATTCACTCTTACCTTTAGCGTTGGTTTAGCAGTCTTTCTTCCTCTTCCTTTTTCTTGATTACTGCACGGATATAGCTGTGTATATTAGTCCAAACTAATTTATTTTCAATCATTCTCTCAATCATTTCTCTCACTGTAACAAAATTCACACCTGTCTCTCTCTCCATTCTGTTCCTTTCCACTATCCATCTGCTGCAATCTAACATCGTATGTGTCACAGTGTCCGAGTATCCACAGTATAGGCATTCATCTGTATCAGCCTTTCCGATCCTATAGAGGTAGGCCCTAAAACACCCGTGTCCTGTGAGCACCTGCGTCAGGAAATAATCCAGTCACCTGTGGCCACAGTCCACCCAATCTCTTATGTTTGGGATCAGCATTTTCGTCCACTGTGCCACATCTTCCGTGTTGTTCCATTCTTCTTGCCATCTTTCAACTGACCTTTCCCTTTCCTGTCTTTTCTCGGCCACAGTAAGGTTTGGACCTCTTCTCTCATACAGCTCTTTTCTTTCCACCGCCAAAACATGCAACGGAACACATCCAGTGATGGTCCATAAGGCTGCCGCAGACACAGTCCTGTAGGCGCATGCCACTCGCAACAGACTTGTTCTGTCTACTCGTGTCATGAGACTCCTACAGGCAGTTATCTCAACGGCCTCGCTCCAGACTGGTGCCGCGTAGAGGACGATCGATTGTACAACACCGTGTAAGACCCTCCTCCTTTCGGATTTGGGTCCTCCAATGTTCGGCATCACCCTCCCCAACGCAGCCGTACTATTCGCAGCCTTCCGGACCACCTCCCGTACGTGCTCTCCCCATTTTCCATTCTGGTGCAATGTCACTCCTAGATACTTTACATGTTTCTTAGGTGTTAGACATGCTCCCGCACATTTTAATTCAATATTTTGCCTATTCCTTGTCCCCTTCAGAATGATGGCTTCGGTTTTCTCTGTCGCAAGTTTCAGTCCGTGCTGCGTCATCCATTTCTTTACGACGCTGCCTGCGTTTCTAACCCGGTACTTGAGATCTGGCTCATCCCGAGCCACTACCAGTACAGCGAGGTCATCCGCGAATGCGAAGGGGGTTGTACCCTCTCCGTATTCACAGTGCATAACCCCGTCATATGCCAGATTCCATAGCGTCGGGCCCAAGACAGATCCCTGGGGTACCCCGGCCGTCACGTCCACGATCGTGCCCTTTTCCACCATAATCCTTCTTTCGGACAGATACTCCGCCACCACATTCATCAGGTAACCAGGACATTCTCTCTCCTCCATTGCCTTCATTACCTCGTTCCACTGCAACGTATTGAATGCATTCTTAACATCAAACAACAGCAGAGCCGCCCAGCGATGTTCATCCCCTCTGTTGCGCAATGCTTCGAGTACACTCATGATTGCATCAATCGTGCTTTTCCCTTTACAAAAACCAAATTGCCTCCTTGATAAACCACCTGACCTCTCAATCATGTCGTCTATGCGTACTCGCAGCATCCTTTCATACAGCTTACTGATGCATGGAAGCAGACAGATGGGGCGATACTTTTCCCTAGCTTTGGGAAGCAGTATTAACCTCGATGTCCTCCAAGGCTTAGGAAAAGTTTGTGCTTCCAGCAGTGCATTCATATGTTCCAGAAGCCACGCAGGTTCCACCCGTCTTAGACCCTTCACCGCCTCAGGTGGTATCTGATCTAGTCCTGGGGACCGACGAGTCTTCAGTGAACCCAATGCCTCGATAAGTTCATCCATGGTAAAGGGTACAGCTCGCTCAGCTCCTTCATCCCTCCATACACCATGACATCTGCCGTCCGGAAAGAGCTCTCTTGTTACCTCAAGCTTCTTATCCATAGGCATTTCGTAAGGAGAATACGCATGGAACTTCTTCATGACGATCTTGTATCCCTGGCCCCAGATGTCCTCATCCAGCTGTTCACACAACTCTTTCCAGTGCCTTCTTTTTTCTGTACGGATTTTCCTGTACAGTTCCCTCTTCCTTGTGCGGTACTCTTCCTCGATCTCCTCGATGATCTCAGGGTTGATTCCTGCTCTACCTCTTGCTCTTGTTAACCTTCTTCTCATCGCTATACACACATTTCTTAGTGCCTCGATGTCCGCATTCCACCAATATGGCATCCTGTTGACATCTTGGCGACCAATCTTGCTTCCCTCCATCGCTTCTTTAATGACTCTCTCCAGGCTTTCCACTGTCGGTGATTGACCCTGCATTATGCTCACTCTCCATTTAATTAGTTCCTCGTATACTTTCCAGTCATTCCCATCGCCGCATCTGCCCATCGACGTCCCGGATGCACGGACCGTGTTAGTGGTCCCCTTTCCAGTTATCGAGAACTCAATGTATTGATGTTCAGTTCCAGTGTAGTCTGGCAAAACCTTCCAACCTACTGCTTTCGCCGCTATTTCTTGTGTCGCCATGGTCACGTCGATGTACGTACCTGTACCTCTCCTAACAAACGTAGGTTCCAGACCTGTGTTCAGAACCACTAGGTCTAGAGCACCCACCCAGTCAGTTAGTATCCTGCCGCGAGCATCGGTGATGGGAGATCCCCAGTCCGCTGCTTTTGCGTTAAAATCTCCCAGCACTACGTATTCTCCTCCTGTGTTTCCCACTTCCTGCATGATTTCGTCTATCTTCATCTCGTACTCGCCCACCGTCACGTTTGGAGAAATATAACAGCAGACCAGTCGCACCCCCTCCATCCGAACAATCACATATCCTTCTTTCGGCTTAATTTCATACACTCGCAGTTTCCTATTGTAGATTCGTACAGCAGCTCTCCCGGTCGTATCTACAAACCATCCTCTTCTTTTCACCGCTGTTGGATTTGGTTCCGCCGTCACCAGCACATCGATGTTCTTTTCTACTGCGGCAGTCTCAGCAAGATCATGTGCTAGTCTTGCCGTTCCCACATTAGTTTGGAGCACTCTCAGCTCTCGAGTCATGTTTTCTTTGTTTGCCATTTCTAAACCTTGGATTTCTTTCGCGCTCTCTTTTACACTCTCATACTCTTGGGACTAGTCCTCAGTTATTTCTATTTTCAACCAGTCGGTTGAACTTTGGGCATATTCTTGAATTTGCCACATGCCCATTCACGTCGCAGTTGAGGAATCTGGTTGTTTCTTCCTTGCATTCCAGCGCTATGTGACCCTCTTTGCCACATCGGAAGCAACATCCTCTTCTGTTCTGCCCCTTGCAGTGCCATTGTTTGTGTCCAAAGGCAAGACATCTCAAGCATCTCGGTATTTCTAACCTTGATTTTATCACTCGGCAGGATGTGTAGTCTACTTTTATTCTTTTTATTTGCAAGATCTTTTCGGCAACATCTTCATCCACATCGATCACGGCACTCATCATCCCTCTTACTGCGCCTCGTGTTTAGGTTCAAATTTTTATAATGTCACAGACCCGCTCTTTTCCAGCTGCTTCCTCTGTGGCCTTTTGGATCTCTTCCTTTGTTGTATTGGGTGGGATTTCCTGTATTAAGAGTCTTTTCTTCACGATGCCTCTTTTTGCCACTGCTCTCGACACGCATGTATTATCAGAGAAAAGTTTCTTCACTTCCTCTGCCTTTTCCCGTCCTCCGACCAACTCCAGTGATATTCCTTGGTCTCTAGTCTGTCTGATCCTTTTAATGTCAATGTCCTTTCTTCCTGTCAGCTTGTTTTTTACCTCTGTCATTAAATCCACAAAGGATTTTTCTTTGGTTTTATTGATGATTACGACTCCATTTTGTTCTTTGGACTTGGTGTTGATATTGGTCCACCTTCTTGTTGTTTTTTTACCTAGGAGCGTGATCGTTACATCTCTTCCTCTTACAGCCCATTCCATAATTTTTCTCGATGTCTCAACTCCCAGTGCTGCCGGTGTGTGGATTCATAGGTTTTCTCTTCCCAGCTCCTCCATCTTCTGTACCAGTTTCCTGCATGTTTTCAGGAACTTCACCGGCACAGGTTCTTCCTTTTTGTTTGGGAGAAGTTTAAATCCATACTTCTCCTTGTGGATCCACGTTCCATCTTTATGAACAGACATCGTGACTTTCGTAGTTCCCAGGCCGCCCTCCTCATCCACCTCCGCTGGAGCACCTGGTAGCTGCGGAAACATAGCTTTGGCCTTTTCCATGGCTTTGTTGTCCTCGTCATTGTTGGTGACAAAGACTGCCACGTGTCCTGTTAATTCTGAGATGTTACCTTCTTTCACTATAGTCCTAGTGAAGACCTCCTCTGGCCAGTCTTCATTTAGAAATTCTATTGTTTCCTTCTCTTCCTTACATGTTGTCATCTTATTTGTGATAGCGTCTACCCTTCGTTTAATGGCTTCTGGATTCTCTAGATCCACTTGAACCCCCATTGTCGCCAACTTCTTAACTTTCAAGGGTTCCATGTTGATCTGCACACCTCTGGATGTCATGCATACAGACTTTCTTGGAGCCTCTTCTTCATTATTTTCCTCCACTTCCTCGATATAATCGAGCATCCGATTTCTCAAGATGTCGACCTCCCTCTTTATGGATAGCCTTGTATTTGGCACCTTTCTCATAAGTTTCCCGAGTTCCGCTACGCTGTCCTGGAGACGCTCCAACTTTGATCTAGTTTTGTAGTTCAGTGGCTTCCCCTCTTCCTCTAAACTGGACGTTTCTGTCCTGTTGCTTGGTTTTCTTTTTCTTGACCTCCTTTTTTTCCATTCATCGTCAAAGCTGCATCTGCTGTCTGAGCTGCTTGCTGCTTCGTCTTCCTTTCTTTCGTTTTCTTTCCTTAAAATCTCCTCCCTCATTTTATTTTTTTCTTCCTTCTGCCTGTTTTCGCCTTTCTCTTTTTCTCCTCCCTTTATTTCTTCCTCTCTCTTGGTTTGCTGATTTTCCCTTTCTTCCCTATCCTTCCCGCTATTTCTGTTTGTTTTATTTCTATCTACAATTTCTTCCACTTCTCTTCTCCAGTTTTTCTTCCCTTGAGTTTCATCCCTTTCTTTCACTCCTCCTCTTCTACTTTCTTCTTCATCTCCACTGTTCCCTTTTCCGTCTCTTTTATTTTTCTTTTTCTTTCTCATCTTTCTTCCCACGAGTTGGGTCGTACTGATCGTTCCAGTGGGGCAGTGCGCCCTTACCCCACCAAGGCTGTTTTCCCCTCAGGTTCGCCACCTCCCTTGGGCATCGCTTGTAGCCCACTTTATTACCCCTGGGCAATGCACCTCTTTGGCACGATGGTGTTACACCTTGAGGTTAGGGAGGCGGTATATTAGGATTATGCATAGCCGCCTGCCCTATGCATATCCGTTTGTATGGATGTTAAGAATCTAAATTAATAAAAGTGTTAATTAATAAAATTGACTTGAAATTTGGTGGATGGCCGGAGATGAGCCACGGTGACCAATCCAGGCTCATCTGCGCTCATCCTACTGTAGGATGGGTTTTATTATATAGGAAGAAATGAAGATTTTTATTAAAGAAATGTGTTTGGATAATTTGGAAAAAAATGTAGTGTCTTGTGCACCCGGTACACAGACGCTGGACGTTAGTTGGATTGTACTTAGCTTTATCGGTCGTGCTCCCCGGGATATATCCCACAATAGAGGGACCAAGACTGATGACTAGCCTTTTCTACCACGGCGAGGTTATTTTATAGCCCAAGATGATTATCTCATTTTGACCTAATTTTCTCGCTACCATTGCTTCTTGGATTTCAACACTTCAAACTTCTATTTGGAAATCTTCGTTTTATTTTTCTAACTATCTGTTAATCCCTGGAGATGTCGATACTACCACATAAGCTTAACAATGTTGTCAATAGCCTTTTGAGGACCATCTACTTTAAGTAGTTTTTCTTTATCATACGGACTAGAAAATACTCATAACAAGTCTGGTTTTATTCTGGACTTCTTTCAGGATCTTGGCCAGTGTGGCATATAATAGTTCGTTTGCAAAGGGTCCATATAAGCCTGCATATAAGCATATCGATTTGCATTGGTATACCTGTAGGATATCCGGGCAAATCACTAAATTTAGTAAATCCTTTACCATGTATTGTTTTTTATGGGGGATTTGGTTTATTATTGCATTCACTACAATGAGTACCACGTTTTCTGATAAAACTATACCATATGTACACATTTTTACACCTAGACTGTAATTTCTTCCCTGAATATTCCTGAAAGAAGTGAATTGTATGCAATGCAGCCACTTCGATGTCGAATGGAAAAACGCCAGGATATGGAGGTATAATTTATCTACCTGGGTATGCAAGACCTAGACAATCGCCTTGTTGTTCTATGAATCGGGGCTTAAATGGACAGCAGTCTGTATGTACATTGATCTGTTTTTGAAAACAACGAATCGTCTTTAGGTGATGAGTTTTTTGCCATCGTAGGGTCGTAGTCGTAGGGATTTCTATACATTGTTTTATCGGATTTTGGTGTATATTTGCTAATTTTAAAACCTTTACCAGCCTTCTTGTATCTATACAAAGATTTTCTTTCTTTGATTTTAACTAATAGACTTTTCGTTAAGATTTATTTGGAAATGCGTCACTATAAGCTTGCCAAAACAGGACATCCTGATGTAGACATCTATTGGGAGATGTTATATAAATTTGCCTCTTAAAAATTGTGTCGTGAGAACATTTTCTTCATCTTGAGTAGTCTTCTCAGTTCGGCTCTAGCAATCGGACGATACGGACGCGAGTCAGCGAAGTGTGCTTAGGTGGGGACAACTGACCTGTTGTCAACGGAGCTTCTCAGCTCCCGGTGTGTAAGACACCGTGCGTGGCACAGGCACTTGTTTTTCAAATAAGCGAAGATTGGATGCGAGGCTGTCATTAAGTTAAACCTCGAGGGGTTGCCTTTATAGGCTCCTCGTAGGAGGCTTTTGATAGCTTCGTGTTTACGAAAAATACGGGTTCATCTCAGTGGGTCGACAGGGATGACACTGTAAGGCTTAGTATTTAGAATCTAAGTCGGACAGAAACGGCCCCTGCCTCTGAGGTGAGTGAAACGTCAAGAGGATCCCTCCCTGAGAAATCAGGGAGTGAACTTCCGAGAGGTTGCTGGGACGACACCCAGGAAAACCGTCAGGCAGCGGCTTGGCGGGAAGACAAAAACAGAGTCGTCTGAGTAGTAAACTCCAATTTTAGTTTTGAACATTTATGTTCACTGCCTTACGGCAAGATGAGTGAAATTCCCCCCAAAAAAGTGATGTCACGCAGGTGACATCACAAGAAAAAGAAGAAGGTGACTATCCCGAGTCACTCACCCCTACGGTTGCTTCAGCGATTAAGCTTTATAACAACTTTACATCTAAATTATCCCCTGAATCCGAGTTAATCGAAGATACCTCCGATGATGAATCGTTCGTCCCGAACGAAGAAGAAGCATACAGCGAGGTGGAAACAGACGATAGCGTCTCAACCACCATGGACGCCCAGTCGGACGAACCCCAGAACGTCCAGTCGGACGAACCCCAGAACGTCCAGTCGGACGACCACCTGAACGTCCAGTCGGACGACCACCTGAACGCCCAGACGGACGTAACATTAAGCGCCGAAGCCCCGCCCCCACTAGATGAAAGCAACATCGAAATGAAAGCTCCCACGGTGGACATCATCTCCACCGTCTACGATGCCGAGCCGGAGGTAGGCAAAAAACAAAAAAGGCAAAGGCCAACTGCAGAACACTCCGACGAAGAAGAAGTGTCCAAAAAATCCAAGGATAAAGACGAAAGCGGTCTTTACAAATCGGTAGACCTATGAACAGAGCAGATAAGACAACTGCAGAAAGAGAGTCGTCAGCGCGAAAAACAGGCACAGGCCCAAATCCAGGATCTCCTAACTCAGATGACTGAGTTAAGGAAGGAGAACCAAGAAAAGGATAAAGAAATTAAGAAACTGGTCGGCCATATATTGGCTCTGACCGAGCGAAATGAAAAGCTAATACAAGACGAAAAAGAAAGGGATAAGGCCTTGTGGGAAACTCACAAGCCTAGAGACGAAACTCCACGCAAGATGGAAAAAGCCACTCCTTCTACGTCTGGAGGCGCAGTAAAGCCGAAAGAACAAAAAGAAACGGAGAAAAACGATGCAGGATGGACAAAAGTCCAAAAAAAAGAAAAAGCAAAAAAAGGCACCGTTACTGAGAAACCAACAAACAGTAGCGAGAAACCTAAAAAATCTTTTAATGTTGTTGAAAAACAAACTCAAAAGATCCAAGAAAGGAACGACGAAGCGCTCACTAAAGCCGCTAAAGACACCCAAAAAAGAAGTGAGCAAAGAAAAGCCCAGAAAAACTTGGAGACACAAAAAGAAACCCAAGTTGACAAAGAAATCAACGATGCCCCTCAGATACCTGCAGAGGTTAACGTCAGAAGACCTAAACCTCCTGCGATCATCCTAAAGACGGTCGCAGAACATCAAGCGATCCTGCAAAAAGCGGCCAAAAAAGGTATATTCTCCGACAATAAATTTGCCAGATCCGGCAGATCAATAGTAATAAACACTAAAACCAGGGAAGACTACCTAGGAGTAGTTAAAATACTAGAAGAACATACACCGAAGGTAGAGTATATTGCCTACCCAATAGACAGTGAGAAACTAAAGAGGGTAATACTAAAAGGGCTATCTGCAAGCACAAATACAGAATTAATTCTAAATGAATTAAGACAAAAAGATGTTGACGTAACAAGAGTCAGCAACATGTTCTCAAAAAAAGAAGGTAAACAAATACTGCCTTTCTTCATGATCACCCTCAAGGAGGATGACGTACAGAAAATACGAAAAGTTACAAACTTGTGCTATATGAGGGTTCGTTTCGAAGACGAACTTAAAATAACGAAGGACACCCTACAGTGTTTTAACTGCCAGGGATATTACCACAGTTCTAAGGCTTGCCACTGCGACTCCAGATGTGTGAAGTGTGGTGAAAACCATCTCAGCAACGACTGCGAGAAGAGTAAAGAAACAGCTCCAAAATGTGCCAACTGCGATCAAGCGCACACGGCTAACTACAGAGGATGCTCAAAAGCTCCTAAAAAGAAGACCCCTGCCCCCGTAAAACCGGCGAGCAGGCCAATAAAACCAGCAACAACATCCACGAGCTTTAGCTACGCTCAAGCAGCTAAAACAACCCCAGAAGAAGCAGCTCCCACAATGAATGACGCAGCCACTCTTATTGCTACATTCCACACGGAGTATAACAAAAAAATGATGGAGATGATGTCCATGATGGACAGAGCTACAAAGATGATGACTGCATTCGGTGAAATAAATCGACAATGCTAGCGAACCGTACGGAGGATCTACGCATAGGGTCCTGGAATTCCGGTGGAATTTTCAAAAAACTCAACCTTTTGGATGAGATGATCAACAGATTAGAGCTCGATATCGTAGCCCTTCAAGAAACCAAATTAGTGGCAAGGAAGAAAACCAAATTCCCAGGCTACGATATCTATAGAACTGACCATAGAGCGATATCAGGAGGAACAGCCATACTAGTTAAAAAAGGCTTAGAACATGAACACATACCAATACCAGATGGACTGGTGACAATGGAAGCCACGCTAGTCAGATTAAAGGCCAACAACGAAACACTAAAAATAGTGTCAGCTTATGTCAGACCAAACGATTTGATATTCGATGAAGACTTGAGCCTAATCCTCGATACAGAAGAGCCCACAGTGATTATAGGAGACCTTAATGCGAGATCTCACCTATGGTTCGACAGAGCAACCAACAACAACGGAAGACGACTTTGCGGCCATCTCGAAAACAGACCAAACACCTACGTGATCGGACCAACAGGACCGACCTGTTTTCACGGACAACTCCCAACACATCTAGACATTGCAATCCTACACAACGTGGGTCAACAATACGAGATACAATCTCTAAATGAAGGCGATTCAACGCACAATCTAATCGTCCTGACCCTGGGTGCAATAGAACTAAACTATTTGCAGCCCCACCAAAAGAAGATTACAAACTGGTCAAACTTCAGAAGGGTTTTTAGCGAAAACATCGGTAACATTCCAACAATTAACAACATCGCAGAATTAGAAGACAGTGTAGCTAAACTAGAAATAACAATAAACAATGCTATCGATGCCAGCTCAAAAACCGAAAATACTACCCGACAAAAAGGAAGATTCGGAGATATAAGTCCCGAACTACAAAACCTAATAAAAGAAAAAAACAGAAAAAGAAGAAGAGCCTATCGCACTAGAACTATAGAAGATAAAAGGATTGCAAATGAGCTAGATAGGGAAGTTAAAAGACAACTACGAGAACATAGAAGCGAAAGCTGGGACAACTATATCCAAGAATTAGACCCAAACAAATCCGCCTTCTGGAAATTATCGAAAATACTCCGACAGGACAAGAAACCCATACCTCCCTTGCACGGAGAAAACGGGATTGTTCATACGGAGAGAGACAAAGCTGAAGTCCTAAAGGACGAATTAGAAAGGGCATGCAGAAACAACGAAAATCCCAATGAAGACATAGACTTCGAAGAAGAGGTAGAAAGAACAGCTAGAAGGATAAAGAGAAGAAAGGGTAGAATTGGTATAACTCACACATCTCCCGATGAAATCAAAGAGCTGATAAAATTATCAAATGCCAAAAAAGCCCCAGGACCCGACAACATCACAAACAGGGCACTCAAAAACCTACCCAACAAAGCTATTGTCTACATAACGAACATAGTAAACAACATGCTCAAATTAAGATATTTTCCAGACAGATGGAAGGAGGCACATATAATTATGATCAAAAAACCAGGGAAAGATGGCACTTTTCCGCAAAACTATAGACCTATCAGCTTATTATCATCAATAAGCAAGATAGCGGAAAGAGTTATATTAAAAAGACTCAATGAAGAATCGGAAGCATTAGGCACCATACCAGAAGCTCAATTTGGATTCAGAAGCGAACATTCATGCGAACTACAAGTTCTACGTTTCACAGAATTCACAACTAAAGGATACAACGAAAAAATGTACACGGCAACAGCATTTCTGGACGTCAGTAAAGCATTTGACAGGGTCTGGCATGATGGACTCATCTATAAAATGAACACCATGGGATACAGCGAGGCGATGACATGCCTCCTTGGATCATACCTAGCCAACAGAAGGTTCAGAGTTCGGACAGGGGCAACCCTGTCCGAGGTCGGGACCCTGGAGGCGGGTGTGCCTCAGGGAGCTGTTTTGTCGCCTTACTTGTACACCATCTATACGGCCGACACGCCAAAAGAACCAGGATCCCTGTTAAGTCTTTACGCTGACGATACAGCAATAGCTGTTAGCTGGAGAAATCCAAACCATGCAGCTAATCATCTGCAGAGAGCACTCAACAGATTCATAAGATGGTGCATTAAATGGAAAATAGCCATAAACCCAGATAAAACACAGGCTGTAATGTTTAGTCACAGAAAAAGTGTACCGAATCAAGAACTAACAATTGGAAACACCCCAATACAATGGACAAATGAGGCCAAATACCTAGGAGTGTTACTCGACAAAAAGCTTACATTTACGCAGCACATAAATCAGCAAACGTATAGAGCCAAAGCGCTGAAAAGTCAGCTCTCATCGCTAATTGGCAGAAGAAGCAAGTTAAGGTTCAAAACCAAAATCAGGATGGCGAATAGCATTATCCTACCAGTCCTCTCGTATGCCTCCGCTGCGTGGGGACACACCTGTAAAACTAACAGGAAGAAAATACAAACAGCGCAAAATCAATTAATAAGAGACGCACTGAATCTGCCAAGATATGTACCTCTGAGAAATTTATACAGAGACTCAGGACAAACAAGGATCCTACACACAATGGACAAAAAGGCATACGAACTTTTCAATGGACTAAATAACCACCCAAGTAGCATGTTGAGAGAGCTGACAAACTACAACGCAAACACCAGGACGGTACACAGAAGACCTAAACAGCAAATAGCCGGATATAGGGTCCCAAACTAATAAATGAAGAATGAGATGGTCGCAAAGGCGTCTAAACAAAAGAATGCAGACATCAGAAAACAACCACCAAAAAAATCCTTCTCTTTTAGGACTCTGGCAAGAGGATACAGGTGCCAAGGCACTTAGATAAGGACACTATACACCGGGGTGTGTGGAGGCCGTATACACCCTGCAATGCACACCCCAACACACCCACACAATTTAGCATGTAAGAAATAAAAGGGTAAGAATTGTGCCGGCATTTTAAAGTCCCAACGCCAAGGAAGACCCCCCACAAAAAAAAAAAAAAAAAATTTAATTCTCCATATAGAAGACCCTTCAGGCCTTCTATATACCGCTGATGCGGAATAGGCCCTTAAGGCGGATCAAGTGATACTGATCCTCTCGCGACACCCGAGCACTGAGGTCATGTGCGGCAAACATGGGCTCAGTGGCCGGACCCACATCGGACACCCAGCCGGCGAGGAGAACAAAATTTATTTTTGCCAAATCGGCGGCTGAGTGATCGAGCACACACTCTTTCCGAACATGAAGTCGACAGCTCAGGCTGTCGACTCCATGGACGGAACACACGCTACTTTTTCTTTTTTGTTTTATGGACTCAAGTCCCGAAGTGCAGTTAGAGTTAAATCTATAGAGTCAGTAAAGTAATTAGGGAGAAAAGCCTAGATGTGGCTACCCCTACAGTTAGGTGGCATAACCACAATAATTAAAAACGGAAGTTGTCTCATTACCCAAGGCAACTCTAGTAACTTTCAAGATCATAAGCCTCCTCACGTATGTCACACGATGAGGAGGGGTGGTGGAAAAACCTGGGGGTCAGATAGGTACCACTTCGACTAGCGAAGTGTGACCGGTTTGATCTTCGGACATGTGGATCCCATGCTTAGTATGGTATACACATGTTCCTAGAGGTTGGGTTGATCGCTTAGCGTGATTGTGTGTGTGTGGTTTCTTCATCTTCAGTTGAATCAGTTATGCTGGTAGCATCTTTGTGTAAATCTTTAAAAATATGTGAAATTTATTCAAAGCTTCTTCAGCTTACTCAGGATACAGAGAAAACAGGCAAAAAAGAGACTTTTTTTAAAAGGCCATTACCTGGTCTATGGATCTTGTTCCTACGCATATATCTTCGCTGACTACAAGATTTGTCATCATCTGGGTTTTAGATATATTTATTTTCAATCCCCCTTCTAGCGAGGAAAGGTAGAGCTGATTTAAAAGTTCTTTGGCCTCATCTATCCTATCAGCTATTAGTACAATATCATCTGCAAACCTCAGATGGCTAAGCTTTTCTCCGTTCATATTTATGCCCTTGTCGGTCAGTTTTGCCCTTTTACATATATATTCCAAAAGCGTAGTGAACAGTTTCGGTGATATGGTGTCCCTCTGGCGTACTCCACGTTGTATCGGGAATTTCTGGGTTTGACGATCACCCACTCTAACACTAGCTATTGCGTTTTGGTATATGTGTTTAATTAAACACATTATTAAATAACACTATATTTCCTAGTAAAATCATCATGACTTTACAATAAGACAAATTTTCGATTGTTGGTTATGGAAATATCATGTACATACCACCGGGTTCCCTATGTGGATATCCAGCAAAATCCTTATACTCATCATACGGGAAACAAAAAACCAAAGATGAAAATATGCACCAAGAAACACTGAGTTATAAAACAGTCGAATAAAATATAAATTCTCGATTCAAATATTCAAAAAATTGATGAACATCTTACTAAAATAGAAATGAGGCCTATTTAAGATGTAATCCATTAACGGGCCAACGCACAAAGCACTCCTAGCATGTGCTAATGATATAGATCTCATAAGAAACTCTCCCGTCCGCAAAAATCTTCAATAAAGTGAAGAGAGCACAAAAAACGTTTTACTTAAAATCAACGAAATGAAAACCAAATACAAGCGAATCAACAGAAGAGGCCAATTTAATAAATCTTGATAAAATATTAAAGTTAACAGCTACAATTTCATTAATATGGAACACTTTAAATATTTTAGATAAATAATCACGGTTAATAATAATGCCACTAAAGAAATACAGATCATAATTTAAACTTTTTACCTATTTTAATACATAGATGCGAATCATGGACAATGACTAAAACAGATAAAGAAGAACTACGAATATTTGAAAGGAAAATAATAGGAAAATTGTTTTAACCTCATTATCATATCGCTACAAATCCGTATAGAAGAAGAACACATACTGAATAAAGAAAGCTCTTATAACGATATTGTTTAGGAAAATAAATTGCTTAACGTAGATCGGACACATGCATAGACGCCAAGATGTCAAACTTGTAAAACTGGTATGGAAGGAAGTTAGCACAGAAGAATGCCACTTGGGCGTCTCAGTATGCAATGAAGAGAAAACATCCAATCATATCTCAAAAAATTAACATCGTGAAGGTTCTTCTTTGAACCCCATAACAAATGGCTAATCTTTTACTTTTCATTAAAAATTTAAATTTTAATAAGCCACGTAAATAACGTTTTAAAAATTTATGTCAATATTTCTGAAGTGCCTTTCCTGGGATAACTTTTTTTATTCTGGTTTGTTTAATTACATGTAATTGATTTGATAGTCCCCAACAGATGAGTATTGACTATAGGTAGGATAGCAGGTAGTTGAACAGGCATGTGTTGATAAATATGATGGGTCGGTAGATAGTCTCATGATTCCTAAATCTGACCTTATGTTACCTTCCCCCTTCATTTGTGGAAGTCCTAATGACATTTTTTCTCTTGGGGCATCCTCCCAATTTAACTTGGCAATGCAGTTATTATAAAGCCTTTGGATATAGCCAGCGCAACTTTAGCATTGAGATTTAGCTTCTTGTACGACGTTGCTGTCTTTATATACGTGTTTGACCTTGGCATTATTTCCGTTCGTTAATGGTTAGTACGCGGACCTTTGTAAGTCGGAAAATACTTCTGATGGCTTTTCTAGCAATCCTGATCTAATTAATACCTGAGTTTCACGTACATTGTTTTGTCAGCATTCTCGTCACATATCCACACATTAGCACTGGTTTAATCACTGTTTTATATATCCTGATTTAAGAGAGTCGTATTAGACTTCTGAATTTAAAAGTATTATAAGAGTTATGTATACATCAGTTAGCTACCTGAATATTCCCTTTTATTTCTTATGTTACAAAGTTATCTACGATATCTAAAACGTTTCAATTCTTTAAAATTATATGGGTTTATTGTTACGTTATGCCCTTCTCTACGTCATCTCTTTTGTATGTTAAAGAACATTTATATGCTTTATTACTGACTATTAGACCGTTTTTTTTAGCTAATATCATTATTTTATAGCATCCCATTATTTAATTTATGGATTAAATCCGGATAGTAAATTGATATTCTTCACTTATGACATTCTGCAATTATTGTTGGATAGCCCAAAATTGACGAAGTAAGTCTAAAACGTTAATCACAAAAAACTTTTATTATCCAATAACTTCGAGTCTTTATCGCGGTTAATCAATTTCTTCCTTTAAAAAAACGTTTTTTGGCTTATTTCAGATACACCTGAAGATGCTCTAGGGAGCGAAAGTACTTGGGCAAGATTTAATTAATAAAACTGTGCTCGATATCTGCCTTTATTTTATCAAAGTTCATTTATTCGAGCATTCAACCTTGTATCTATTTTTTTTTATTGTGTTTAAGATATGATTTAGATTTTTTTCCACTTCAGCAACAAAAGTTTTTGGTTGTGCAACAGGAGATGTATTGTCTACGTAATAAAAGTCCTAGTATTTACTGGTACGGGGTGTGTTAATGTTCTATTATCGGTAAAATTATATTAAGGATTATGTGCAGAAGTATTTTATATAGCTGACAAAATAAATATATTGACCGATAGCTTTTGTGGTCGTTGGAGTTTTTGAAGGTTTAAGCAAGGTAACAACTTTGTCTTTGCTTTGCTTGTCTGCAGACTTTGGATATCAGTAATTATTGTTGTGTTTTTGGTACAAATTTTATAAGCTTTGTGCTCAGATCTTCAGTCAGTAACCGTAATATTGTTCATTATATAGGTAGATAGTGGATCCAAGCTCAACATAGTTGAAAGGTTCCCTCAGCTGACTGGTTTTGTCCTCTCTCATTTAAGTTTTTCTTTACTTATTTGCCAGCAGAGATAGCACTTTTACATTTATTATGTGTTTTTCAGGAATCATATTAATACCAAATACCCTAGGTTTGGCCCTCTATATGTTTCCTGCACTAGAAATACGTCACATTTGTGCTAAGCACCCTTAATATTTATAGACCTAATTAGAATAGTTGGTCCTAAAAAGGCCGATTTGACAAAAATCATATTGAACGGGTGATTAGCCGATTAATTAATTGTTCATTACCCAGGGTACGTCCGATTGCGGTGGTCTTATTAGTACTTAAATTTTCGTAAAGGCTTCTCTTTTGAACTCCATAATAAATGGTTAATGTTTTACATGTTATGTATGTATGTTTTACATACATACAAGAGGTACCTTGTGGACAACATGTGCTTAATTAGGAACGAATTGAGATACATAATCAGAAGACGACAAAGGAAAATCTATATAATATATAATAATCTATATAAATGTATACCATTTTTAACAATGCATATTTATAGCGCATTTCCAGAGCCAACGTGCTAATTGTATGTAAAATGAAACTTTTTAAGGTTTTTAATGTTTGTATGAAAGATGAAACCGTATGACACATAACCGTGAAATTTATATACCAACCTATAAATCTCTTTTAAAAGAATACTGACACCTACACATTATCACAATACTACATATCATAATCCTAAGAAATTTGTTATTTTAATCTAAGAATAGGCTTTATAATTTACGAGAGATTTAATTTAATGTATTTAAAATTTTACAGGATCCGGTATAGATATATTAGATATTCTTTTAGATTTTTTAGATATATTATTTCTTCAACACTGAAGTTAGTCCAATCTCTGATATTTCTCTGCCAGATTTTGTCTTTCTTCCCAAGACTTTTCTTCCCTCTACTCTTCCTTGCATGATGACGCATAGAATAGAGTATTTATCGTTTCGAACTGTAGCCCAGATACGATGTCCAGATAGACAATTCGTCTTAACGCTTCTTCGTTTGAGACTTTTACAGTCCAAGGAATTTTAAGAATACGCCTATATAGCCACATTTCGAATGCCTTTAATTTTTTTACAGATTTGGCTGTCAGGATTCAAGCTTCTACCCCATATAGCAGTTGCGACCATACATAACATTCGACGATCTCAGTCTAATAACCACACTCAATTTCTTATTTGTAAACATTGACTTTTATCTGTTTAGTTTAGTCCTATCATTTTGTTTTATCTGTTAATGATTTCTATAAGAATTTGTAAATCCTCTATATTTTCTGTCATAATTGGGGTTTAGTCTGCAAATTTTATGTTATTAATGATGCTCACTCCATTCCTTACTTCTTTCCCATAGTGTCTCCTAAAATATTAGTTGACAACACACATCTCTGGCTGACTCCTTTTTGAATTTCTGCTTGATTTGTCTCTCTATCTTTCACCCGCATGACCGCTGTTTGATTTTAGTAGATTTTTTAGTAAATTAATATCTTGGTATCTAGGTGTATGTATTTTAATGCATGTATGGCTTACCAGGTTGAACTATGTCAAATACTTTTGAAAATCTATATTAGATATGACTACGTTTTCATTATAATCTCTGCATTTTTGTAATAGTACCACCATTGCGCACAATTCCTCTTTTGTTCCCAATCCACTTCTAAATCCAAACTATGTGTTGTCCAATTGTTCGTCACATTTTTTATTGACAGACGATTTAATGTTGTTATTAATCGGATGACATTTGTGACTTTTATTAAATTTTGATAATCGTTACAAATCAAGTCTTTTAGTGACATATTATTCTTTTAATTTTTACTTCTGATTTAATGTCTATCTTTTGTTAGTTATTTTTAGAGTAAATATATGTTGACTGACATTATTCCCACTTGATTCTTTTGTTTCAGTTATTGCTCTAGCCTAATTTGACATTTTCTTTCTTCAAATCATCAAATTTTCATGGTTTGTTTATATTTCGTTATAGTAAAATTCATATTTTCCACTAAGCCTAACATAAGAAGCAGCAGTGTCATCAAACCAAAATAATCCAGTTGTGCATTACGTTTTTGCTGATCGATTTACAAGTAAATTTTAACAAACACCTCAAATTGATCATCCTTTTTACTTTCGTATACGATCATACTTATCCAAATTAAATTTTCAATTTTTAAAAACTTATGATACCTCCTCAATCCACAACCCTGCGCCATGGACAATATCTGTTCCGGCTATCGACATCAAAAAAACCTAAGAAATCAGAGATATCGTCAACCGTCATTAAACAAAAGTTTCGTACACTATTAAACAGATATGGCAATACCTACAGCGTATACACCGATGCATCAAAAAATGAAGACAGTGTTGGAGCAGCAATTTATTCGGAAGACATCTCAGTTAGTTTCCAATTGTCGTCAATTACAACCATCTTTTCGGCTGAATTATTTGCAATTCTAAAAGCACTATCGTTAATACAAAACAAAAACCAAGAAATATGTATAATAATCACAGATTCTCTAAATTCATTTTCCTCACTGACTTAATTATACTGTGACAACCCCCTTCTACTTCTTAGTAAAAAAGAACATAAAAACATTTCAAATAAGAAAATCCAAGTTCATTTTTTATGGGTACCTTCTCATGTCAGAATTGAAGGTAACGAAGTTGTAGATAAACTAGCTAAAAACGCACCAAATAACCTAATGTCCGAAGAAAGTAACATATTGGTACAAAACGATTTAAACTATAAACTTATACTACAAAAAATAATTCAAAAATGGCAACAAACTTGGAACAACACTTCATCAAGTCTATATGAAGTCAACAAACATCCGCATCTTTGGAAACCAAAAATAAAAGACAGAAGACTGCCCTAGAAGAAAATACAGATACTAAAACAATAATTTCTTATCTTAAAGATTGTCAACTTCTTCATATAATTTAAAACATACATTGTAATACACATACATATTATTATTATTAATTATGAACCAATGTATTGTAACGATGCGATGATCGTTTAACAGTTCGAACCGTGGGAGTGTCAGTATTTGCGCATCCACTTCTACAACGTGAAGGCATAGTGGGATTCAAACGGCTATTTAAGGCGTGTGAATAGCGGAATTAGACAGTCTTGCAGCTAGCGCTCTAGGCTCCCTGACTCGCCGGTGTACTGAACCAGCGAGACATTCTGGACAGAGATAGTTCCGTATTGAGGATCATACTCTGTCCCTAACCAAGCGGAACCCATCGGTATTGCGTATTGAGCATTACCGTGGATCTGCACAGAACCAACCGGGACAGAGATTTTCCGTATTGAGGTCATACTCTGTCCTTAGCCAAGCGGAACCCGTCGGCATTGTGTATTGAACATTGCCGTGGGTCTGCACAGCTAAATATTTTGTTTGCGAGCATATACGGAGCTTTCTCTGAATTGAAGCGAAAGCGAGTATATTAGTAGTACTAATTAGTTTCTTTTCTTTTATAGACGTTTGCCGGGGAATATTCATTCATCGCGGGACCCAGACGGAAACGTAGAATTCATTTTATTTTTGTTTTATAAGTATATAACGTAGAATTCCTTTTTTTTTAGTTTTTATTGTATATATATACTTAATAGATTTATTTTTATTTCAAACCTGTGTTTTACTGAGTCTGTCGCCCCGAAAGAGCTACCCATCACAAACTGGCGCCCGAGCAAAAATTAATAACATGCCGACAGATAAAAACACAGACTCAGTAACAGGTACGTCGTGGATAAACCGACTTTGCAAAGAGGAATTGCAGAGCGAGGCCGAAAAATACGGCCTAGATCCCAAGGGAACCGTCGACGAATTGAGAGCACGACTCAGAACCTATTTTAAAAATCGCGAGGAAGCTACAGGAACAATCCCAAAAGAGAAAACTTCCAAGGGAACAGAATCCGACACACTGGCCCAGGAAATTTCGGGCATCCGAAGACAATTACAGGAATTAACAATAACGAAACAAATGGGGCAACCGGAATTGCTAAATCAAGTACGAAAGTGGAACACACACTTCGACAAGAAACATTCGGATGCAATAGAATTCTTAGAGAGGATAGACGAATTAAGCTTGGCCTACGAGATCGATAAACAAGATCTACTAAGAGCATTACCTGAATTATTAGGAGACCACGCTTTGTTATGGTACAGAAACAATAACAAAAATTGGAAGTCATGGACAGATTTCAGCGAAGATTTTAAAAAAGCTTTCTATCCCAGGGGATATTTGCTACAACTAGAAGAGGAAATCCGAAACAGAAGACAGAGACAGAACGAACCAGTAGATAGATATATCACGGAGATTCAAACATTAATCAGACGAGAAGGATCTTTTTCTAAAAACCAAGAACTCGAAAGGATATACAAAAATTTGTTACCAGAATATAAGCTTTATGCTCGCCGCCGGGATTTCGAAAACTTAGCCGAATTACAGGATTTAGCCCAAGAATACGAAGCTCTAGAAGACGAAAAGACCCGAGCAAATCAGATTTGCCGTGGAAACTGGAGACGCATGGACCAAGCAGAGTACGATGCGAAAACGGCATGCTTTAGATGCAAGATGCCAGGTCACAGCCGTAAAAACTGCAAAAACCCATGGAAAAAGTTTTGTTCGCGTTGCGGCAGAGAAGGGGTTTACAGCAGCGACTGCTGTTTCAGGCGTCAGGGAAACGAATTACAGACTGGAGAAACAAGGAGTCGTCCCAGTCTGTAAAACAAGATTCGACTCCATTCGTTTTCGCCGTTACACAGCCAGCAAGCAATGACATTCGACTGTTCGCATCACTAAAAATAGGGCAAAGAACATACAGAGCGCTCATCGACACAGGAACTACTAAAAATTACGTCGGGGATAGAATAGCTCAGATATACAAGGACTCTCTAGATAGCTACAGCGGGAGAACAAGACTAGCAAATGGAGCGTCAATGGAGCTTAACCAGAAGTTGACAATTGAATGCGAGATCGATAAGTTACAAACCCGACAAACATTCATAGTAATGCCAGGGTTGACGGAAGATGCATTAATAGGAGTGGAATTCCTCAGGAACCATTCTATCGAACTTAAATTCGATAAACATACGACCAAACAATACATACAACATCAGGAAGAGACTTGTAACACGTTAAAAGACTCCACTCAAAATACGGAGTTAGAAAGGTTCCTAAGAAAAGAACTAAGGGAGTTTGAGAACATAACAGGACCCACCAACTTAATAAGACACGAAATAAAATTGAAGAAAAAGTGCGATCCAGTCAAGCAGCCTTATAGGCGGCACAATCCCGCAATGCTACAGATCATCAACCAAGAAGTGGACAAGATGTTAAAAGAAGGAACCATCGAACCCTCCACAAGTGGTTGGAGTTCACCGATTGTACTAGTTAGGAAAAAGGATAACTCGTACAGATTTTGCATTGACTTTAGAAAAGTCAACGAACTATCAGATAAAGACGCATATCCGTTACCCAGAATATCGGAAATTCTGGATAGACTTAAGGAAGCAAATTTTATATCGACCCTCGATTTGAAACAGGGATATTTTCAAATACCCCTAGAAGAAACAAGCCGCCCAGTGACAGCATTCAGCGTACCCGGAAAAGGCCATTTTCAGTTCAAAACCACCCCATTCGGACTGCATTCCGCAGGAGCCACTTTTCAACGACTACTGGATAAGGTAATACCTCCCGATATGGAATTCGCGTTTGCCTACTTGGATGATATCGTAGTAATATCTAAAACGCTCCAAGAGCATTTAAATCACCTACATGAAGTTTTCCGAAGACTGAAAGAAGCCAGATTACAGCTGAACTTCGAGAAATGCACGTTTTGCCAGTCAGAACTCAGATACTTAGGACATGTGGTTGGAGCAGAAGGAATAAAAACTGACCCGGAGAAAACCAACGCTATAACCGGACTTTCAGCACCGAGAAATGTACGTCAACTCCGCCGGTTCCTAGGAATAACATCATGGTACCGCCGATTCATAGAGAACTATTCGACAATAGCAGGACCGCTAAACATGCTTCTGAAGAAGAAGATAAGATGGAAATGGACCGATAAGCAGGAAAACGCGTTTGAAGAGCTAAAATCAAAACTTACATCGGCCCCAGTATTAGCATGCCCCGATTTTTCGAAAACATTTTACCTGCAAACAGATGCATCGAACTGTGGACTTGGAGTTGCACTAACACAGAAATACGACGGCCAGGATAAAGTAATTGCATATGCTAGTCGAACCCTCACACCAGCCGAGACAAAATATTCCACAACGGAAAAAGAATGTCTATCCATCGTGTACGGGATAAAGCAAATGAGGCCGTATATAGAAGGATACAATTTTAAGGTCATATCAGACCATCAGTCCCTCAAATGGCTGAAGAACCTTAAAAACCCGTCAGGTCGGTTAGCCAGGTGGAGTTTAGAACTGCAACAGTACGATTTCGAGGTAATATATAGAAAGGGAGTCCTCAACAAGGTAGCAGATGCTTTGTCACGACAACCACAAGAAAACCAGAGCGAAGAACCAGAGTCGGAATTATTAGCATCAGAACTGGAATCATGCAGTTGGTACGATAATTTATATAGGAATGTACTCCAGAACCCAGACGATTTCCCGGATTTACAAATATCAAACGGGAAATTATATAAACACGTTTGGAGCAGCCGTAATTTAGCCGACCCAGAGTTTAATAACCCATGGAAATTATGCGTACCAAGATATAAAAGGAAAGATATTTTGGAGGAAAATCATGACTCGACCACAGCAGGCCACTTAGGAATTGCAAAAACAATTTGCCGAATAGCGCAAAAGTACTATTGGCCTAAGATGTTTAAACAAATTGCAGACTACGTTAGAACCTGTACGAAGTGCCTCCAATATAAACCGTCTCAAATGCAACCAGCCGGGAAAATGCAACCGTCCACTGTAGAAAAGCCTTGGCATACTGTCTCAGTTGATTTAATGGGACCATTCCCAAGATCTGCAAAAGGAAACATTTTCTTAATAGTCGTGCAAGACCGGTTTACCAAATGGGTCGTCGCTCAGCCAATAAGAGCAGCATCTACGAACTCAATCATCGACACTCTACGATCAAAGGTAGTCATGCAATTCGGTATCCCGAAGAAAATCATCTCGGACAACGGCGCGCAGTTCACAAGCGGAAATTTTAAGGCGTTCCTAAAATCCTATAACATAAATCACATTCTAACACCGCCGTACTCACCTCAATGCAATCCAGTAGAACGAATGAACAAAGTACTGAAAACGATGATAGCTACTTACGTGGAGAATAACCATAAAGACTGGGACAAATTCATACCAGAATTCTGCTACGCCATAAATTCGTCAAGACACGATTCAACAGGATTTTCACCAGCGCTTCTTAATTTCGGAAGAGAATTAGACACAACAGAGGCGACAAATGGACAAGATATACAGGGGTATGCAGAAAACTTAAACAAGTTAGAAGCGTTGAGAGAACTGGCGAAAGTGCACATGGAACACGCTTTCGAGGACCAAAAGAAATATTACGATCTAAGACGAAGAGACTGGCGGCCACATCCAGGAGATCGAGTCATGAAAAAGGAACACCATCTATCATCGGCTAGTGCAGCTTTCACCAGCAAACTAGCGCCGAAGTACTCAGGACCATACATAGTAACGTCAGTGATATCACCAGTAATAGTAAAACTGAAATTGGCCGATAGTAGTAGCCGCAAGCAGATGACGGCGCATGTAAAAGATTTAAAACCATGGGAGGGGGGAAATGTTACTACAGAAATCCAATCCCCACCACAACCAAACGGTATTTAAGTGGCAATGCTAGCAAGCAGAATTCAGTTCGTCAACATCAAACATGGAAGACATAATAAAGATACCGAGAGGGATAGATGGCATCACGAGGCTGTAGACACCATCTACACAAAAAAAAAGGTATGTTACTTTTTTTTTTTCTCAAAGAGAAGGGGGTGTAACGATGCGATGATCGTTTAACAGTTCGAACCGTGGGAGTGTCAGTATTTGCGCATCCACTTCTACAACGTGAAGGCATAGTGGGATTCAAACGGCTATTTAAGGCGTGTGAATAGCGGAATTAGACAGTCTTGCAGCTAGCGCTCTAGGCTCCCTGACTCGCCGGTGTACTGAACCAGCGAGACATTCTGGACAGAGATAGTTCCGTATTGAGGATCATACTCTGTCCCTAACCAAGCGGAACCCATCGGTATTGCGTATTGAGCATTACCGTGGATCTGCACAGAACCAACCGGGACAGAGATTTTCCGTATTGAGGTCATACTCTGTCCTTAGCCAAGCGGAACCCGTCGGCATTGTGTATTGAACATTGCCGTGGGTCTGCACAGCTAAATATTTTGTTTGCGAGCATATACGGAGCTTTCTCTGAATTGAAGCGAAAGCGAGTATATTAGTAGTACTAATTAGTTTCTTTTCTTTTATAGACGTTTGCCGGGGAATATTCATTCATCGCGGGACCCAGACGGAAACGTAGAATTCATTTTATTTTTGTTTTATAAGTATATAACGTAGAATTCCTTTTTTTTAGTTTTTATTGTATATATATACTTAATAGATTTATTTTTATTTCAAACCTGTGTTTTACTGAGTCTGTCGCCCCGAAAGAGCTACCCATCACAGTATATACACTATTTTTATCAACTGTAACATTAATCTAAATACGCTAATGCCTCTGCGTGGTAGATGCGTTTAAAAAAAAATATTTATATTAGACTATAGATTATATTAGATTTATATTAGATTAGATATTCAGTTTTGTGAAAGCGCCTGTCTTAGACAAATTGAAGGAGCGCTCCTAAGATTTTTCGGGGTTTGGTTTAAAATTAATTCGTAGTTTATTTTATTATATTTAAGGCAATCATTTAGATTTTTTTTCACTTCAGCAACAAAAGTTTTGGTTGTGCAATGTATCGTCTACATGAAAGTCCTAGTATCTACTGTTATCGGTTAATCATTTGTGTAAATGTTATACAGTGTAGGTGCCATTACGCTACCCCAAGCGAGACCATTTATCTGCGTTCTTCATCTTACCATTGAATGATACGAAAAATCTTCTATATATATACGCGGATAAAACAAGTAATGTTTTTATCCAAGGCGATGTCATGCAGCTTTGGAGAAATGTTCTCTTATTTAATATGTCGTAAGTGGCATTTAGATTGACAAATACCACCCCTGATACCCGATATTTTTCGTACTCGTTGTTGCTTTTTGCAAAAACAGGTACGTTATTACGTACGTTAATAAGTATTACGAATAAAAATAAATAAGCAAGAAGAATATAAGTGATCTATATTTTAACTAAGTGACAGAAAAAAGAATATTATATATACATTTACTTCTAAATTAGAAATTAAATTTTGATATGCCTGACAACGAAAGATACAAAAACACAATTATATAAAGTTGAAAATAATAATAGCTTGTACAAGCGACAAAGCATTTAAAACAATAAGACCGAACATATTATATGTAATTGTAATAGATATGTTGCCGAGAATCAAGATACCCTAAGGAACCCAAATATTTCTTCTTTTAGTATCTGCTATAAGTGTATCCATGTGTTTATGTGTATCTAAAATATAGTATATAGGATATTGAATTCCCTACATTTAAAAATCGAAATATTGAAATAAGACTCTAAAAAATTGGAATTTTAAGAATGATTTATAAATTGTTATATATTAGATTTTACTACTCCATGAAACATATATTTTATACGTCATAAACTGTGGCAATCGAAAGATCGGAACGTTCATTTATATAATAAATATTTCAGTGCCAACGCATTTAAAAAAAATACTAATAAATAAAAATGAACTCTTGCCTTTTCCAAGTTTATAATAGACACTACTTAAGTTTAAAAATAATTAAAGCAAGTAATATAAATTACCACTCTAAAATATTTAACTGCATTAACCAAGTATTTGTGAAATTTCTCGATGACTAAATTGATTGATATTTAAATAAATTTGAAGTACCAAAATGTACCTGCTGTAAAATTTGAAAGTCTACGACTAATCAAATTATTGGCAGCATCGCAAGAGTTTAGTTGTGTACGCGAAGGTATACATATGGATCCCAAAAGTGTTTTAACCTATTACAGAGTTCACTTAATCCTACGTGTTGCTCGGAGTCTACATAAAGCGCTACGCAGATAATAATATACACGGTGTATATTCTACTGGAGTTAGTATAATACCGTTTTAGAACGGAGCTTACATTAACCGCTAGATGTATATATATATATATATATATATATATATATATATATATATATATATATATATGTATAATATATATAAAATATAATTATATATATATATATATATATATATATATATATATATATGTATAATATATATAAAATATAATTATATATATATATATATATATATATATATATATATATATATATATACATATTTATACATATTTATATATATTTATATATACAGGGTGTTTCAAACTTTGTAGATGGAGATGGTTGTATAATTTTTGCCGAATATAATATAGTTTTCTTTATTAATTAGTAGAAGGTGTCGGTAAATACACATCAAAGGTTGAATTTTTGGTAAAGTAGTCATGATTAGGTCTTGCTGAAAAAACAAGTGGATGTTTACGAATTATGCAAACATTTTCTAAAATATATAAAGAGGAAAACGTTAAAATCCCGTGATTTTTGAAGTAGCTTCTGCAATGTGTTATTCTACTGAGGCCAAAAAGATACCGTATTGCTCATATTTATAATTTAAAAAAGCCACCAGATTGGGCAGCTATACTAGAACCCCAAAACCATATTGAAGATGAAACTCTAACAAAGAAAAATGTGTTACTTTGGAAGATGCTAAATTGATTTTCTTCGAAACACATCTTATTATTATAATGCTCATTACAGAGCATCTGGAGTCCATCGAAGAGCGTAGAAGCAGAACGATTCTTCGGCAAATATAATATTGTAGTGACAGATCGAAGAACAGCTCTTAAAGAGTCGAATGTCGAAATTACAACGATGTTAGCTTTTAAATAATATTTTTTGTTGTTTTACCCGTAGTTAAAAATAAATGCGAAATTTTGTAATTATAAAAAAAGTAAATGCGAAATTAATATTTTTTATTTGCGAAAATTTCATACCCCTATATCTAATATATTCCTTCATGCCTAGTTTCTCTTTAATAAAGTAACAACTTGTATAGGGGTGTAAATTGGAGTTGAGTTGGTAATAACTACATAATGGCATTTATTTTCTATAATTTTTGGCTTTTTCTCTGCACTTGATTTGACATGTTGAGGGATTTTAGTTTGGGTACCTGAGGTGCCATAAAATATATTTTTCTTCAATACTCCTTTTTTCGTTGGTATAGTAGATAATTTGTTGGTAAGATTACAAATTTGATTAGATATTTCACTGAAGTTTGAAGAGAGCCTTTAGAACCCCATCTTAATCTCAGTTGAATTTAAGTCTTGGATTTGAACCTTGATAGTATCCTCGGAAGGGCCCAAAAAAACACTGACGATATATTGAAAATATCTTGTTTCATCTGCCTTATAGATTTTAAAATATTGTCAGTAAAGTATTGTCATTACCTTGTTTTTATGAAACATTCTGTATATATATATATATATATATATATATATATATATATATATATATATATATATATATATATATATATATATATATATACAATTTAATAAAGCGATAGCGGCTTTCGCTAAAAGATTTTATCTTTTACACATTTCGCATAGCGCAAAGGATACAGAAAACGATATTATCATATCGTTTTCGTTCACGGCCGCCAAAACAGGTGGCGCCTTTGTAAGCTAACTACGGTTGTAGTGGAGTTTTGGGAGACATTCATTGGACTTTCCGAGTTTGAATTTGTATCAGCCCAAGTGTCTGATGAGGCTGGGATAGGCCGAAATGATCATAACACTTTATTGATACCGATTCGAGCACGGGAAGTTTAACGAATTTGTCCTCCTAGGCCATATATTTGGCCATTTAATTTAATAAAGCGATAGCGGCTTTCGCTAAAAGATTTTATCTTTTACACATTTCGCATAGCGCAAAGGATACAGAAAACGATATTATCATATCGTTTTCGTTCACGGCCGCCAAAGCAGGTGGCGCCTTTGTAAGCTAACTACGGTTGTAGTGAAGTTTTGGGAGACATTCATTGGACTTTCCGAGTTTGAAATTGTATCAGCCCAAGTGTCTGATGAGGCTGGGATAGGCCGAAATGATCACAACACTTTATTGATACCGATTCGAGCACGGGAAGTTTAACGAATTTGTCCTCCTAGGCCATATATTTGGCCATTTAATTTAATAAAGCGATAGAGGCTTTCGCTAAAAGATTTTATCTTTTACATATTGTCCAATATCAAATCTTTAGAATTCATATCCGAAATTGGACAGTATAATTCTATCACCCAGTAGACCGAATGAATCTATTTGTTATTAAATACACACACGTAGTTAATTAGGTTACATACACATTTGGTCAATTATCAATAATATAATTTGGACATCAGTCAAAAGTGCTGACAAAGTTAAACAATTTACATAAATTAAATACACATGTCACGCGAGGTCCGCAAAAATATTGACCCAATTAAAGTTTATATAAAACTAATATCTCTTGCCTAGAGAAGCATTCAATCAATATTCACTCAACGAACTTGATAGTCTTCAACGATCAACTTCATTAGTCTCTACTCAAAGTAATCCCGGGTCAACACCCATAGTGTACGTCTCTACAATAAACTCTGCTACTATTATTTGGTGTTTCCATTACAACTGAACGAACATCTTCACTGAGCCAATGAAGGGGATTTGTTCACATATATATATATATATATATATATATATATATATATATATATATATATATATATATATATATATATATATATATATGTGTGTGTGTGTGCATATTTAACAATATTTAATCATGTATTTTAGTATAGTTAATCACTTCTGCCAGATACAATCAAAATTCTAAATAAAAAAGGGGTTCCTGGAACGTACAAGACAGATGAAACGGGATTTGCAATAAATGTCTGGCGTATCCATTTGGACCTTTCAAATATGGCAAAGGGAAGAGTTTTACGCATCGATTGAAAGAAGCGTTGCCGAAAATATTGATTAGAGGAGAATACTAAAACAGAAATAAAATCCTAACAAATCGAATTCGTTGTTTGTACACCACAATACAAAGAATTTGATCGTAAATTCATATAACAGCAGTGGCGCACCCAGGGGGGGTTTTGGGGGTTAAAACCCCCATCCCAGGACCCTATTCCGACACTGTTACTCACACATTTTAAGGACTCAAAATGGAGGTAATATCATAAAAAAAATTTCGGTGACCAACCAAAACCCCCCCCAGAGGCAAATTCTAGGTGCGCTACTGTATAACAGATGTTGCATTCTTTCACGACCACTATTTTCGAGCACTAGTTTCAATGATATATTCCCACTCCAAGCACACTCCCATTCACACGTTCTCGTTCTCAGCTTCTTCTTTATCGTGATAAATCACTCGCACATCTCACTTCTGCGTATTTTATGTGAAATATCCTTTCAATATTTCCTTTTTTATGGTTTTTTTGCTGTAAACATGCACACATACAAAAGCTATATAGGACCGACATTTCTAGTAATGGTAAACATAAAGTTAAATTTATTAATTCATTTTACTTCTATACCCCTGAATGTAATAATTTAAATTTTATGTTTCTATTTTGTTTTTAGTTTGATATAAAACAGAAAGAAATTCACTTGTTTTTCCTGCATAAGCTAATTTTATAAAAATATATTTATTGCATATTCAAATCACTTTTTTTTGTTTTTCTTAATTGGCATTAGAGAGGAATCCCATGCAGCCAAAATCATTAATTATACTATTTTAATAAAAGTATTTTACAGGGATTACCCTCTTCTAGCCCAGGGCATCAGGGCATTTTTGTGTTGACAACACAAGGTAGACCTCGGATGGTGTGGGTATACACATTTAGGAAAAAAATGAGGAGTAAAATAAAAATGCTTTATAGTTGAATTTTCGCTTGAAATATCTTGGTTTGCGTGCTTACAAAATCCAACTCTTGCAAAAATTAAAGTTACACGATCACCTAGCAACGGGTAGATTCTGTGAATGGGCCCAACGAGATTGTTTAGCGATGAAGCTCACTTTTGGTTGAATGGCTGTGTCAGCAAACAAAAATGCCGTATTTGGAGTAAAGATAATCCTCAAGTGTATGTTAAGACACAGACGTAATGGTGTCTTAACAAAGACACCATTACATCCATAAAACTGTTTGGTGTGCTTTGTGGGCTGGTGGAATCATTGGTCCCTATTTCTTCAAAAATGATTCTGGCCAGAATGTTACAGTCAATGGTAACCGTTATAGAGCTATGACTACTGACTTTTTTTCCTAATTTGAAAAACCGTGATGTGCAGGAGCTGGGGTTTTAACAAGGCGACCCAATATGTCCGACAGCTCGTGTCACAATTGATTTATAAAAGAAACGTTTGGTTACCTCACAGTTTTACGTTTCGGACCCGTGAATTGGTCTCCAAGATAGTGCGATTTAACTCCGCCAGACGATTTTCTGTGGGGTTCTATGGTTGTAATCATATTTGTTGTACCAAGGATTTCTTCTCAATTTGATTTCTGTTTTTGTATATCTACTTGGATTTGTCAAATGGTACTCTTGCCAAAAGTATCTTTACTTCTTCAACATTTTTTGTCTTGATAAATTTATATGTTCTTGTATTTTGTATCTTCTCACATTTGTATGCTTTCTTTGGAAGTGTTATCTACGACTTCATTGTTTGGTATTAAGATCTTGTAAATTTTTAGGTATATTTTTAATTTTAAATATAATGTGATTGGATGTATTGGAATTCAAATTTTTTAAAACTGTAAGCGAGTCTATAAAAATAATGGCATTTTGGTAATCTTCCTGTTGTACATATTCTAATGCCTTTTGTATTGCTCTAGCTTCAGTTGTAAACGCGCAACCTGTGTCATCAGTATTTTTTGACCCATCGGCATAAATTGCGTGAAAGTTTTGATGTTCCGCCAAAATTTGGCGTATAACTGTATTATTATATGATGCTAATTCAGAGTAATCAGGAAGATTTACACCACGTAGAACAAATTAAGCTAATGTAATCGAATTATATTTGTGTTGTTTAGTGTGGAGTCACACTTCTTAGTCCTTCGTAAATAAGAGGAAAGTTTTTGATTCTCCAGAAAGGATTAGTTAAATCATATTCTATTGATAATGATATGTGATCCTATCGTTTGTAATTTAACCATCATTTTTTCTGCTATAAATGGTTTTCTGAGTCCTAAGAGAGGTTCGTTTGCTTCCGCTCTTAGGCGTTCGAGAGGTGTGGATTTCATTGCTCCCATACACATTCTTAGTGCTTTGTTTTGTATAATATCCAGTTTACGTACGTTAGTTTTATTAGCTGTTCCATAAAGTGTACAACCATAATCAATTATTGATCTTATATACGCTCTATACAAAAATACTGTTGTTTGAACATCCGCTCCACACCAAGTTTGCAATGGATTTTAGGAAATTCAAACCTTAATTAATTAAGCTTAATTTCTTTAAAAAATCAAAGTTGATGTGTTTATAACAAATAAGAATTAAAATTGGTGCCATTCAATAGCTATATGCCTATATTTTATGATAATATAATTTTTATTTTTAAGAAACCGTTACTTATAGTCCAAAATATGGCTAAAGTTGACTGTTTTTTCGAGTAGTCGAATCGTCTCGGTTTTCACTGGTTCTCCTGTTGGCCTGGGGCACTTCAACATTGGCGATATTTTCTTTTTGGCTGCTACTTAAACTTAGTGACTATAAATAATTCTATTTAAATTGCTGTTAATCATCTTTATTTTACGTGATACATTTTTTTTATATTAAATAGTAAATATTTATATTTACTTTATTTTATAACGTGTATTTATCGTTAAAAAGTATCGTTAAAAAATAAATAACTTTTAAAATGTCACACGATACCACTTTTTATTTAAGATTCCGAGCGTTTTTTTATTATTATTATTTTTTTAATGAATAAAAAGAAAACCTGGGTGGATAATTTTGGTGGACCACCATATATATGGTTGTTACGACGTTCACTTGTTTTATTGGCTTTAGGTACTAGCTGCTTTTATTTTTTTTAATTACATCAAAACAAAAAAAAGAAACAAAAAGTGTGGATCACATCGAAACCAGCAGGTGTTTATATTATTGCACATGTTTTCCTTATTATATAGTAAATCTTATCCCGTGATATCAGTACCCATGACGAAACGAAATATGACCTGACATAAGTATTAAACGAGATGAAAATAGTGTCGACCAACGCGTTCACAAAGCTCAACATTTCAACAGTCAAGAGTTGGATCGATTCCTACTGCTGTATATATAGATATACAGCAACATAGTGTAGTTGTAATGAGTTGTTTTAATAAATTTTTAATGTCAATTTGAATCTTTAATGTAGGTATTTTATTATATATGTGACCACCCGATACTCGCCCAATATTTTAGTATAAACACAGTCAAAATATATTTTGAATTTAAAAAATTATTTTAAAAAATTCTAAACGGTTTTTCGTATATAAAAATATTATTGTTGGAAATTAAAAAAAAAAAATAGGGGGTGGAAATGGGCATTGAAACCCAGAATAAAAAAAATGGCCAGGCCTATGATTAAATTTTGTAATTTATTTTTGATGAGTCAGCTTTTATCGACTTTTCAATTGTTTATCAGGATATTACGACCTTGAGTGAGCAAAAGCTTGAGAAAATTTTCAATAAGCAGTCAATTATTACTGTACTGAATTTAGTAGTCAAATTAGTCAAATAATGTATCTACAAATTAAATGCGCTCGCCGATTCAGTACTAAAAATTAAAGCATGTTTTAATTTCTTATACAAAAGATGATGAAATATTAACTAAAAGTAAAGTTACTCTTAACTAGTCGTAATAATTGTTTAAACAAATGACTAATTCGTAAAAAGTCAACATATTTAACCCTTAAGTATTTCTAATATCTTAAATTAATGGCGTAAACACTAATTGACCGCCTGACAGACGGGTTTAACATTTTAGTGGATATTTATTTTTGTTAAATATTTTAATGCAATAAAATATTGTGATAACTTACTGAAAGTATTAGTTATTTAAAAAACACAATAATTAATATAGTTTATCTGTATTTATTAAAATAAAAAACATTATCACAAGAATGGATCGATTTTTTGTGTACATTTTACGCCTGAAAAAAGTGTCATAAAAATAAAACAAATTAAAGATTCTTGATAAAAATTTATAATCGGTTTAAGCAAAGAGTAAGAAACATTAAAATAAAAAAAATAAACACAAAAAAAACTGACAGTCACTAAAGTTGGTAGAGTGTAGCGCACTCCAAACAAATCTTTTCGCACATTCCAAGCAAATTGGTTTTTGACAATGAGAGCATACATAAGCTGTTCTTTTTTTTTATAATGACAGTAAGAACAGTCCTTTTATAAAATTTTTCCACTCTTACTTCTGGACGCCGTTGGGCTTCATCTATACCCAGTATCTCGCATATGCTCTGTAACATTTTTTTATATAATTAAAATATTAATTATTTTTATTCCTTTTACCCCCGTGATGATACGCTTATGTTCTGTTTACCGTCTTCAAAATTTTATTGAATGCCCGGAATTTCCTTGCATCCGAAAGGTTTTTAATCCTTTCCGTCTTAATCCGGGTCTTTTATGATAGATTTGTAAATATTCCGAAGACTCGTATAGTAATTTTTCTGTAAAGACCCAATCTCGGGAAAAACCTAATCTAGGAGATTTGATATTCCATCACGTTTGTAGGTAGAAGTATACCGTTATGTTCAATGTTAGTTATAACCTTATCTTCTCAGAAATACATACAACTGGCCTATGATTTTTAAGGGGAGATATCCCTTCTTTTTCTGGGGTAATTTGGTAAAATTTTAGAGGAACCAAGTCACTTCTCGGTGGGCACTCGTAGAGAAAACAACTTATCGGTGGGCATCCATCGAGTTAAGACGCTTAGTTCACAATATCGTATCTGCTACCTTACCGTCTCTGTGCATTTTCTTTATAAGTGTGTATACACTGGCTTATTAGAGTTTTTTATCTTACACTATATTAGTTTAAGTATAGTTGTAAAGCACCTTCAAGGGTAAATAAATTCAGTGTTTAATACCAGTACAGTATTAACTTCAGTGAATTAAAGCAGCAGCCTTCAGGAATAATTACTGTAAGTGACATAATTTTAATATCTCCACCTATCTGGGCAAGTAACATAGTATAGCATCATATCATCTCCCATTATCTGGACGTATCGAACGATCATACATGTCTTCAAATGTAATTGAGAGTAGATACTGAATTTTGCAGTCAATTAAAGAACATTCTATATTTTTTTTAGTTACGAACCAAATAATCGACTTAACCAAGTGCGGTTTGGTTAAATTTTTATGTTTTCACGTCAGTAAACTTTTTTGTATTTTTGTAAATTTAAATTTTATTAATTTTTGTTACCTTTTGTGTTTGTTATAATTTGTATTCAATTTTATTTGCTATAATATCTCGAGATACGCCAAAACTTTATTTGTGCATGCTTGTGTTATACTTATATCTTTGTAAAGATATTTTCGAATTATATTTCTGCCTATTTTTATATGTATACCACCATTTTATAGTTGTTTGTGTATTTTTATTACTTGTGTTGCATTCAGCAGCGTCGTAATTTTGTTGTTGTTTAATATATTGTTATTGTTTTACGTATGTATTTTGTTTGTCGACTCCTAACAAAGTTCCCTGATTTTTACGTTTAAATATAACTATACCTTTGACCAGTAGAAAGATCAGGCTTATCAAGTTTCGTAGGTGAGTAAGTGTAATACCTTATATATTTATTTTTTGTTTATGTAGAGTGTTGACCAAATTTATTCAATAATTAACTGTGATATCTTTTCTTGGGTTTGGTCTCAGAACCTAAATATCTTTCCTTATCTCTTTTCTTTTCTAAGGTTTCTTAATTTTCTCCTTAAACCCCAAAAAATTAAGTGGCGCCCTGTTCCCTATCTTATCTTATCTTTGGTAATTTTACCCATCTATCTTTTTGTTCATTTCTGTGTCTTTTCTAATATCTCTTATCGTATCTTTGCTTATTTCGTCCGTTGGACCCATTCCTGGTTCCAAAAGCTAGTTTCGAACCCACGACTCGCTCTCCACCAACCATCTGGCTGCCGTCCGCAGTGTCTCAATTGGTGACCTTTCTAGCACCATCCAAAAAAGGTTTCCGAGGTTACACATATTTTTATGCCGCCCAAAGCGTGGGGCTTATATCCTTTTGTTTTTTTCTTTGTCCGTTGCCTTTGCTTGTCTTTCACATTTATAGAACGCCAAGCTACGAGAACCCCGATCAGCTTCCGTGTTCTATTTCTATTTATTTCTTCTTCTATTTGCTTTATCTCTATCTCAGTATTCCTTATTTTCTTCTTTCGTTCCGTCTGGTAAATACACTACAAAAGTTCTCCAGATTTATGTATAAATTTTATAATTAAACCTGATCTTTCTTTGGTATATTTGACTATTTTTATATTTTTTTATTACCTGTAGACTTAAATTAAAAAATGAATAATTTTGAAGTCAATTTTCTTACTTCAGAGGAAATTAATTATGAGTTAAAAATCAGAGGAACTGTTACGAGTAGAGAAATAAAAGAAAGGAGGAAAATCCTCAAGAGATTGTTAGTTAGGGACAACAGCAATCAATTATCTTTAAATACCTTAGATTATGATAACGAAAAGACTGCTATTAAAAATTATATCGATAAGATTTCAAAGTTAGTTGAAGAGTTTGAAGGTTCTTCAACAGATTCTTGTTTTCGCCAAGTCAAATCACGACTTATTCATTTGTTAGGTAGAATAGATCGTCTCCCTATTTCCGAGCCCGATTCTGAGGAATCTATTTCTTTTCTAAATGAATCTAATGCTACATGTTTGTTATTGGAGCAAGAGATGAATGATAAAGTCATTCCTTTAGCTTCTAGTCCTTCTTCTGTCGAGTATGTCTCTCCTGCTGCTCCGCAGATAATACATGTTTCGACTCCCGATTCAAATATCTCCCAATATTCCATATTTAAATGGAATGTTAAATTTAATGGTGATCCCAAGACTGTGTTTGATTTTATTGAACGAGTTAATGAGTTATCTGAGTCCCGTAATGTCCCGAAAGATATTTTATTTAATTCGGCTATTGAATTTTTCTCTGGCGATGCCGCGGTGTGGTTTCGCAGTATTAAGTCCTCAATAAGTTCTTGGGATGGACTTGTTGAAGTTCTTGAATCCACTTTTTTATCTCCCGATTTCGACGAAGATCTTTGGGATCAAATCAAAGGTCGCAAACAAAAACGTAGCGAGCCTATCGTAATTTTCGCCGCGCAAATGCTATCCCTTTTTAATCGTTTATCTCGCGAAGCATCCGAATCCACAAAGTTAAGGATTATTCGTAAAAATATCTTACCTGAGTATATTCCTCATGTCATTTTAAAAGACATTAATACCGTGAGTGAACTAACTCAAATTGTTAAGAAGTTGGAAGATGCTAACCCTTCATTGTCGGCCAAGTTCTTCCAAAATTCTAAAATCTCTGTTGTCGAGACTGATACTCCGCAGTCGAAGCGTCATTCTCACAACAATGCCTCAAATGCCATATCGTCTCCATCTACCTCTAACCACGTATCTAATTCATCTAATTCGAATGATAAAAACACTTCGAAAGTAGCTACCTGTTGGAATTGTCAGAAAACAGGTCATATCTATCCCGTCTGTAAAAAGGAACGACAGCACAAGTTCTGTTACAAGTGTGGTAATCCTAATGTGACTGTCCATACCTGTAAAAAATGCCGCATGCCTTCAAAAAACTAGTTCGTCGAGTTTGTTCTGTCGGTGCAATCTCGTTAGCTTTTCGTCCTAATAAATCCGACGTTAAAATTCAAAATAAATGGAATCAGTGGTTAAAGACCGTCAAATATTTTTATCGTAATAGTGTTACGAAAATTGCCGCCCCGGTGCTAATTAATAAAATTTGCGATTCTAGGCCGCATATTTCTGTCTCAATTTTCTCGAGAACTTTTACAGTCCTTCTAGATACTGGTTGTTCTATAACTATTGTTGGCGCAAAAGGCATTAAATTCCTTGAATCCAACAACTTATCTGTTGATCCATCTCAACATCAAAATGTTTCATTAGCTGACGGTTCTAATCGTTCTGTTACCGGTGTAGCCGATCTCCCTATCTTAGCTAACGATGTTTGTCATGTCATCAAAGCACTAATCGTACCTACGTTACCTTATACCTTTATCCTCGGTAGCAATTTCGTTAAGACTTTCTCTCTTATAATAGGTTTTTCTAAAAATACTTGGCTTACCGGCGATAATGATCCACAAACTTTTACCGATATCGATAATGAGCTCGATGAAATATCTTTATGTACTATCGATCATTTAAACCCCACTCAAAGATATGTCGCGACTAGTACTATCGAATCTTTCTCCCAAGTTAGCAATATAAATGGATTAGGCCACACGGATAAAATCCAAATGAATATTGATACTGGAGACGCGAAACCTTTCAAAAAACGCCCGTTTCCCATGTCTCCCTATATGTCCAAAATTCTCAACGAAGAATTAGACGAAATGCTTAGTTTAGGTGTTATTGAACCTTCTAATAGTCCGTGGTGTTCACCGGTGCTATTAGTCAAGAAAAATGGCGAGTACCGCTTTTGTTTCGATGGTAGAGCTTTCAATGAGGTAACTAAACGAGACTCTTACCCTTTGCCTAATATTGATAGGATCCTGTCGTTACTGAAAGGTACCAAATTTATAAGTTCCGTTGACTTGAGAAAAGCTTTCTGGCAAATACCTTTAGATCCCTCTTCGAGAGAAAAAACTGCTTTCAGTGTCATCGGTAGAGGTTCCTTTCAATTTACTGTCATGCCTTTTGGATTATGTAATTCGGCTCAAACTCAACAGAGATTAGTTGATGCAATTTTTGGTCCTAAATATGAACCGAACATATTTTGTTATCTTGACGACATCATCATTTGTTCCGATAATTTCGAAGAACATATTAAATTATTATCTGAGGTTAAAGATAAGTTAAAAGAGACCAATTTAACTATCAATGTTGATAAGTGTGAATTTTTCAAGTCTGAATTAAAATTTCTGGGTTATATAGTAGGTGATAATCTTTTAAGGACTGATCCGGAAAAAGTCTCTGCCATGATTAATTATCCCCGTCCAAAAACTTTTACGGAAGTTAAAAGATTTGTTGGAATTTGCTCTTGGTACAGGCGATTTATAAATAATTTCTCGACTCTTGTCTCTCCTATAAATGACCTATTAAAAGATAAAAAGAAGAAACAGTCGGTAGACTGGACTGATTCCGCTGAAAACTCCTTTATTTTAATTAAAGAGGCTCTTATCTCTGCCCCTGTTCTAACTCAACCTGACTTTCTAAAACCTTTTGTTATTCAATGTGACGCTAGCGATACTGGGTTAGGAGGTGTCTTAACACAAACCGTCGATGGCTCGGATGTAGTTATTGCTAATGCTAGTCGTACCTTATCTAAGGCTGAACGAAACTACTCTGTCACCGAGAGAGAATGTTTAGCCGTAATTTTCGCTATTGAAAAATTTCGTCCCTATATCGAAGGAGTCAAATTTCAGGTAATTACCGACCATCATTCCCTGTTGTGGTTAAAAAACATTAGTAATCCTTCTGGCAAACTTGCGCGTTGGGCAATGCGTTTACGTCAGCATGATTTTGATCTTATCCATCGGAAAGGAACTTCTCATATCGTCCCAGATGCACTAAGTCGCATGTTTACGAATGAGTCTATCACCGAAAAACCACAACTTTCTTATCTGGAAGTCGACAAGGACCGAATTGATCATTGGTTCGATGATTTTCGCTCTAAGATTTTATCAGAGCCCAATAAATATCCTCAGTGGAAAGTAGAGGATGATTTTGTTTTTAAATTAATTCCTTCCGAATTACCTGTTTCCACTAATAATAAAGAGTGGAAAATTTTAGTACCGAAACCCCAAAGAAATGATATTATCACTTCTTGTCACGATCCCCCTACCTGTGCACATCTTGGCTATTTCAAAACTTTAGATCGTATTCAAGAGTTATATTATTGGCCCAAAATGTGGAAAGATGTACTTCGTTTTGTTAGGTCTTGTAAAATCTGTGGAGCTCAAAAGATGTCGACTTTGGCTCCCATGGGTTTAATGGGACGAGAAAAATCCGCTAGGTTCCCTTGGCAAATAATTGCTGTAGATCTTATTGGTCAGCTTCCTCGCTCAAAAAGAGGATACACTTTTCTTCTTGTTGTTACCGACTGGTTTTCGAAATTTACGTTGATTCATCCTTTGCGGGAAGCTACCACGCAAAATATTATTAATTTTCTTGAAAATGACGTTTTTCTTATGTTCGGAGTCCCTCAATTTCTTATATGTGATAACGCCCGAAATCTTAATAATTCTTCGTTAAAGAATTTATGTAGTAAGTATAAGGTCCAAAAAATATGGTTTAATGCTGTCTATTCGCCTCAGTGCAACTTTGTTGAACGTAGCAATAAAACCATAGGAACTGCTATTAGGTGTTATATTAAAGATCATTCCGATTGGGATAAAGAAATTCCAAAAATCCGTCAAGCTATAAATACCCCTAGACATGAAGTCACTAAATATACCCCATCTTTCCTTAATTTTGCCAGGTATTCCCTATTGCCGGTAACTATTATTCTTTATCTGCCGATAATTTGATATCTACCGTTACTTCAGAGCAACATGACAAATATGTTTCTGAAATACGAGGGTTAAGTGAAGTATTTGATAAAATACAACTTAATCTGAATAATGCGTACCAACGCAATGCTAAAACGTGTAACTTACGGCGACGCGATGTTCAATTTCACGTCGGTGATACAGTTTCTGTGAATGGGCCCAACGAGATTGTTTAGCGATGAAGCTCACTTCTTTTGGTTGAATGGCTATGTCAGCAAACAAAAATGCCGTATTTGGAGTAAAGATAATCCTCAAGTGTATGTTAAGACACAGACGTAATGGTGTCTTAACAAAGACACTGGTGGAAAGGGTAAACTTTGTTGCCAAACTATCCACATTTAAGAGAGGCGTATTTGAACACCTAATTGCTTCAAAATATTTATAAAGGACCACTGAAGCAATAAAACAATTAAGAGGTATTTTCCTTCGATTTATTTACACAATAGACTTAAGGGCTGGTTCAAACATTGACAATTATCGCAATTCTGATAGTTACATAAAGAGTTATACAAATATTAGCTTTACAGTGAGTGCGGGGAGGCAGTAACAGATATACATGAAATCATAAAATTGAGAGAGACCAACTATATACGTTTTAACACAAAACACCGGGTTTACAAGCGCATTTATCACTTTTTGGGATCACACACACCCGGCCTTCACTTGCCGAGAGGCAAATTGGCACTGTCTGTCTTAAGTTACATAACGAGGGGAGGACGGGTCCCTGATCTAGGAAATCAGTCGCACACACGTTAACACGATAGCTGCCGACCTGAGCGCACAATTTGATAAAATAACTATACTACGATTACACTATTATACAGGTTGTTTTTACAACATACTGCCCCCCGTTGAAGCACTAGCTTTACCATTATAAAAAGCATTAAAGAGAAAAGAGTACATAAAAAAAACAATATGAGTAATAGTATACAAACAACATATGAGTAAAAGTACTAAACCTAATAACATTAACATAATCCTCCACTAGGAAGGGGACACAATTTTGTTATCGTGCGTTTGAAAATCCCATCCTTAGTTTTAACAGATGCAATTCTCACTCGGCCATCTTTACCCGGAAAGACATCCATCACTCGTGCCAATGACCAGTAGAGAGGAGGGAGATTATCTTCTTTAACTAACACAAGGTCATTGGGTTCTAAATTTTTGAATGGGAGAAACCATTTTGGATGATTTTGAAGTCGATTCAGATAATCAGTCGACCACTTTTTCCAAAAAAGTTGCTGGAGCTTAGAGAGATTTTGCCAGATGCTAAGTCTATGTTCCGGGATAGATGTATACTCCTGGTCGGGTAGCGAGGTGAGAGACCTTCCAATTAGGAAGTGACCAGGGGTAAGATATGTGAAATCGGAGGGATCATTAGAGAGGGCACAAATGGGCCGAGAATTAAGTACGGCTTCAATTTGGGTAAGCACGGTACTGAATTCCTCGAATGTAATTTTGAGATTGCCCAACAATCTATAGATATGATGTTTAGCGCTCTTTATAGCGCTCTCCCAGAGTCCTCCATGATGAGGAGATCGAGGTGGTATTGTTTTCCACCGCATTTGAGAGGAGGCTAAAAATGCCTGAATAGAAGAGTTAGTTTCCTTATTTTTTAAGAAATTATAGAGTTTGAATAACTGATTTTTAGCCCGAAGAAAGTTTGTCGCATTATCAGAGAATATAGTCTGAGGGAGACCTCTTCGACTGATAAAGCGCTTAAGAGTAAGAAGAAACGCTTCTGTTGTGAGCCCACTGACTAATTCTATATGAACCGCACGTGTGGACATACAGACAAATAGAGCTATGTATGACTTTATCAAGGGACTTTTACGAAGTTTAGAGGCCTTTATTAGAAAGGGACCACCAAAATCCAAACCTACATGAGCAAAAACTTGAGCAGAGCATAAGCGTTCCTTAGGTAAATCAGACATGATTTGAGCTAAGGGTTTGGCATTAAACTTGAAACAAAGATGACATTCGTGGACTATCCTCTTAATCTCACGTAGACCATTCAAGGGCCAATATCTAAGGCGAACTTGAGAGAGAGTATTCTGAGGACCTGCATGATGGAGCCTAAGATGTTCTTTTTTGAGAATTAGACGAACAACATGATTTTTCGAGGGGAGGAGGAGAGGATATTTTTGATCAAAGGTAACTTCGGAATACCTAAGACGTCCACCTACACGGAGCATTTCATTTTTGTCAAGAAAAGGAGCAAATTGTAAGAGAGACTTATTAGAAATAATCTTATTGCCTTTGAGATCAGCAATTTCTGAGGAGAAACTTGAGTTTTGCAATAATTTTATAATTTTCATTTCGGCATTTTGAAGTTCAGATACTTCAAGTGCACCGGATAATTTTTGAGTGCCAGACTTTGCGTTATTACCAAATCTGAGTACATAAGCTATAGTCCTTACATATTTCGTAAAACTGGAGAACCTTTCAGAAAGCATGACAAAGAAATCAAATTGAGCACTTCGAGTGTGAAGAACAATTTTTCTTTCTTCAGGTAATTTATCAGAATTAAACTTCGGACTATATTCAGACAAATTTAGGTCAAATGTTTGCAAAAACTGAGGACCGTGAAATCAAAGAGTGGAGTTGAGTATGTTAGAGGGCATCATTCCTCTGGAGAGGATGTCAGCAGGGTTGTCTTTAGACTTTACGTGTCTCCAATGAGAGTGAGAAGAATTTTCTTGAATTTGAGCTACCCTGTTGGCGACAAATTGATTCCATCTGGAGTGATGTGATCTGAGCCACGCCAAAACTATCTCAGAATCGCTCCACATGTTTATAGAGGTAATAGAGGGCAATTTATCCTTTATGATATCAACCACCTTTGTGGTGAGCTTGCTAGCCAATAAAGCACCCATAAGTTCCAGCCTTGGAAGCGTTATGGTCTTTAAAGGAGCAATACGACTTTTCGAAGCAATGAGAGAGCACGAGACATTTTTTGATTTGTAGATAACCCGTATATAACAACAAGCAGCATATGCTTTCAAACTTGCGTCAGAAAAAGAGTGAATTTCAATAGAAGAAATTTCATGACATGAGAAAAGACATCTGGGTATGCTTATGTCTTTGAGAGCAGCGAGATCAGTTATAAACTTCAACCATTCATTTAAAATATTTGAATCCACGGAGTCATTCCAATTAATTTTAGAAATCCAAATTTTTTGCATAATAATTTTAGCAAGAACAGTTACGGGATTAATGAGCCCTTGTGGATCAAAAATTTGAGCGATAATAGAGAGTACTTCCCTTTTTGCGTAATTATCTTTTATTGATAATTGAGGTACAGAAATTGAAAATGTATCAGTACTGGGGTTCCAACAGAGACCTAAAACCTTATTAGAAGCATTCTCTGGTGAAATAACATAGGCAGAGTTTGTAGAGAGAGTAGAAACATTTTCCAAAAACATTTTTGAATTAGAGCACCATTTATGAAGAGAAATGCATGCCTTGTTGAGTAGGTCAGTTATCTCATTATGAGCCTTAAGAAGAGTTTGCGTGTCATTGGCCCCATATAGAATGTCATCTACATAGCAGCCTGTTAAGAGAGCATCGGAGGCCAATGGGTAGTTGTTTTGATGAGTTTTAGCTAATTCCATCAAACAACGAGTACTTTGAAAGCTTGCGCTTTTTGTTCCATAAGTTACGGTTTGAAGCTCAAGACATTCGATGTCCTGTTCCGGAGAATCCCGCCATAGGATATTCTGCAGGAATGTGTGATCAGGATGAATTTGTACCTGCCTGTACATTTTTTGTATGTCGGAAGTGAAGACATAGGTATACAATCTAAACCGAAAGAGAATGTCGAAAAGTTCAGGCTGAAGAGTTTTTCCTTTCAACAGGATGTCATTAAGAGAATAGCCACTGGAACTTTTCATGGAGCCATCAAAAACCACCCGTAATTTGGTAGTTAATGATTCTTCTTTTATGACAGAGTGATGAGGTAAAAAGTATTTATTTTCTAAGTGCACATTTGTGAGAGAAAGAGGAACCTTTTTGGCATGTCCAAGAGAAACATATTCATTGATGAATGCTTTATATTGAGAGTATACATTTTTGTGTTTTAAGAGTTTATTTTCTAAACTAATAAACCTTTTCCTAGCCATATTGTAAGAATTGCCCAGCATTTTATGTGCTGTTTCAGAAATGAGAGGAAGCTTTACCTGAAACCGACCAGAAGGTAGAATTTGAGTTGTTTCAGTGAATATTTGTTCAGCCAGATCCTCAGAGGAGGAGATTTTAACAGAGGGGGTCACTTCTTCGACTTCGAAGAATTGTCGAATTATATTATCGAGCTTATCTTCCTCAGATGTGGACTGGACAAATAAAGAGACATTTGACTGTGTAGGGGACAACTGTGAGCAATAAATTCCTTTGTGAAGTGCGTAAGGAGGTAAAGAACCAAACATAATGTACCCTAAGTGTGTGTTCTGGAGAACAGGGAGTCCTTTACCTAAACGTATTAAACCATCCGATAACAACTCGCTATATATGTCACTGGCAAGAAGAAGATCTAAATTTCCAGGGACAGAGTAGGTGGGATCTGCGAGAGTGACTGTAGAGGGGATATTAAATTTACTTCTGTTTATGGATACCTGGGGGAGTCTACAAGTTATGTTGTCTAAAATAGCACAGGAGATTTTGAAACCATTACCATTTCTTTTGTATGGAAAAATTTCTAGATCGACCATTTTGTTCGAGAATGAACTATGTTCAGAGATAGTAGAGATTTGTAGCCTTTTGCTGTAAGGAGAGAGATTTAAGTTTTGAACCAAATCTTTGGAGACAAATGACGACTGAGATCCACTATCTAAAATACATCTAGCGTGTATGGGTACGCCATGCTTTGATAAATAGTGACTAGAGCGGTTGCCAGCAGAACATCCTGCTTTATTGACAGAGCAGAGAGAGAAGTCATCCCATTTGAGACCTGAGAGGTTTGAGATTCAGAGAGAGAGACAGAATTACTTGGACCGGCTTCACCATCAGACCAAGTGTTTTGTACATTGCGAGAGGTTGCATGATTTTGTCGTTGAAAAGATCTACTAGAAGAAGAGCTATTTTCATGGTCATTGTGCAAGAGTGTGTGATGCCTTTTCTTGCATATACCACATAAACGTTGAGACGAGCAATTTAGAGAGAAGTGTTTAGTTCCTAAACAGTTGCGACATAGTTTGTTTTCATTAACAAATTTATACTTATCCTGTAAGAAAAGATTAGCAAATTTTGTGCATGCATAAATAGTGTGTGTAGCAATATTACAAAATACACAGGTTTTGAAGTACGACTTATTTTTATTACTTGCCGAAGAGAACAGAACCGTTTTAGAGTGAGTTTTAATAACTTTTTTATCGTTATTATCTGAGGAGTTTAACTTTTCCATAATGCCACACTTTTTTTCTAAAAAATCAAAGAATTGATTTAGCGTGGGAATATTTTTTGACCCTAACTCGTATTCGAAAGACCGGTGAGTGGTAAAGTCCACTTTTTGCAAAAATATTTCTATTAATAAGAGATCCCAATGCTCGATGGGTACATTCATATTTTTTAGCGCGAGTAAGGTCTGTTTTGCGGTGACCAAAAATTCACGTAAGGCCTTTGCATTAGTTTTGACTAAGGATGGAACTTTCAAAAGACGCTGTATATACAAACTAATTACGCGCGATTTGTTTTCGTAGCGATTTCGAAGAGTGTCGAACGCGATTTGGAAGTTTTCTTCTAAAACTTGGATGTTTTCTACCAACTGGAGAGGTTCGTTGCGTAGAAAAGATTTGAGATAAACAAAACGCTGGACGTTGTTGAGTTCCGGGTTATTAATAATTAACGTCTCGAAGAGCTGATAGAATGCACTCCATTCTGAGAAGCATCCTGAGAAAGTTTGAATTTTAATTTCGGGAAGAGTCACTTTAGCACCAGCTAAACGTGGGGAAGTGGAACTGGACTGGTGTGAAAGAGGTTGGAGCATCTCCATTCTATGTTGAAGACCTGCCAGAGTTGAGAAGTACTTTTCTTCAATTTCTTCCCTATCGCGTTCTTCAGTATTTGCTTCGTCCAGTTCCTCAATCTGATCCATGAGGTCATCATATTTGGCGTAACAATTCGTTAGTTCAGTACGACGGAGTTGGAACTGCAAGGGATCCGTTTCTTGAGCAGAGTTATCCCTTAACCAATTAGAGATACGAGAGATTTTTGATTTCAACGGTTTGCGTTGTTTCTTTAATTGATCCATTGCGGTTAGAGATGTATCGAAAGCTTTGCGAGATATTTATCTATGAGAGATACACGAGAAATAAAAAATTTTAGAGTCTAAAACACAGCTTAGTCCACCCCGTATAATAAACAAGAGTCTCAGAAAATAATGTCTGTACGAATCCTGCGAAATATAAACTCGTCCCGTATACTAATAATATGCGTTCGAACTTTTGAATGTCCCTGTACGTGATTATAAAAATATATTTTGGAACGAACTCACCAAATAGACATGAATCTAAAAAATCCATAAAAATCCATAGTCACATCACATGTTTCTTGTCAGCAATCTCACTTGAGATGCACGTCGAAGAGTCGAAGGGCGATAAATCTGAATTAGAATGTTAGATAAGCGATATTAACACTTGCGTGGTGACGTAATGTTCCATGCACCGTGAGATTGTTTACATTATCTTATATGAAGAGCACTCAGTAACGATATTTATTTTAATTTTTGTGGGAAAAGAATTAAAATAAGAGAAAATTAATTTGATTTATGAAGATAGATCAGAACGGGAATTGCGATATACAATATATTCGGTTCGAAGAGACCACAAATGGATGGAAAGGGTAAACTTTGTTGCCAAACTATCCACATTTAAGAGAGGCGTATTTGAACACCTAATTGCTTCAAAATATTTATAAAGGACCACTGAAGCAATAAAACAATTAAGAGGTATTTTCCTTCGATTTATTTACACAATAGACTTAAGGGCTGGTTCAAACATTGACAATTATCGCAATTCTGATAGTTAAATAAAGGGTTATACAAATATTAGCTTTACAGTGAGTGCGGGGAGGCAGTAACAGATATGCATGAAATCATAAAATTGAGAGAGACCAACTATATACGTTTTAACACAAAACACCGGGTTTACAAGCGCATTTATCACTTTTTGGGATCACACACACCCGGCCTTCACTTGCCGAGAGGCAAATTGGCACTGTCTGTCTTAAGTTACATAACGAGGGGAGGACGGGTCCCTGATCTAGGAAATCAGTCGCACACACGTTAACACGATAGCTGCCGACCTGAGCGCACAATTTGATAAAATAACTATACTACGATTACACTATTATACAGGTTGTTTTTACAACAGACACCATTACATCCATAAAACTGTTTGGTGTGCTTTGTGGGCTGGTGGGATCATTGGTCCCTATTTCTTCAAAAATGATTCTGGCCAGAATGTTACAGTCAATGGTAACCGTTATAGAGCTATGACTACTGACTTTTTTTCCTTATTTGAAAAACCGTGATGTGCAGGAGCTGGGGTTTTAACAAGGCGACGCAATATGTCCGACAGCTCGTGTCACAATTGATTTATAAAAGAAACCTTTGGTTACCTCACAGTTTTACGTTTCGAACCCGTGAATTGGTCTCCAAGATAGTGCGATTTAACTCCGCCAGACGATTTTCTGTGGGGTTCTATGGTTGTAATCATATTTGTTGTACCAAGGATTTCTTCTCAATTTGATTTCTGTTTTTGTATATCTACTTGGATTTGTCAAATGGTACTCTTGCCAAAAGTATCTTTACTTCTTCAACATTTTTTGTCTTGATAAATTTATATGTTCTTGTATTGACTTACAATTTGTATCTTCTCACATTTGTATGCTTTCTTTGGAAATGTTATCTACGACTTCATTGTTTGGTATTAAGATCTTGTAAATTTTTAGGTATATTTTTAATTTTAAATATAATGTGATTAGATGTATTGGAATTCAAATTTTTTAAAACTGTAAGCGAGTCTATAAAAATAATGGCATTTTGGTAATCTTCCTGTTGTACATATTCCAATGCCTTTTGTATTGCTCTAGCTTCAGTTGTAAACACGCAACCTGTGTCATCAGTATTTTTTGACCCATCGGCATAAATTGCGTGAAAGTTTTGATGTTTCGCCAAAATTTGGAGTATAACTGTATTATTATATGATGCTAATTCAGAGTAATCAGGAAGATTTACATCACGTAGAACAAATTAAGCTAATGTAATCGAATTATATTTGTGTTGTTTAGTGTGGAGTCACACTTCTTAGTCCTTCGTAAATAAGAGGAAAGTTTTTGATTCTCCAGAAAGGATTAGTTAAATCATATTCTATTGATAATGATATGCGATCCTGTCGTTTGTAATTTAACCATCATTTTTTCTGCTATAAATGGTTTTCTGAGTCCTAAGAGAGGTTCGTTTGCTTCCGCTCTTAGGCGTTCGAGAGGTGTGGATTTCATTGCTCCCATACACATTCTTAGTGCTTTGTTTTGTATAATATCCAGTTTACGTACGTTAGTTTTATTAGCTGTTCCATAAAGTGTACAACCATAATCAATTATTGATCTTATATACGCTCTATACAAAAATACTGTTGTTTGAACATCCGCTCCACACCAAGTTTGCAATGGATTTTAGGAAATTCAAACCTTAATTAATTAAGCTTAATTTCTTTAAAAAATCAAAGCTGATGTGTTTATAACAAATAAGAATTAAAATTGGTGCCATTCAATAGCTATAGGCCTATATTTTATCATGATATAATTTTTATTTTTAAGAAACCGTTACTTATAGTCCAAAATATGGCTAAAGTTGACTGTTTTTTCGAGTAGTCGAATCGTCTCGGTTTTCACTGGTTCTCCTGGTGGCCTGGGGCACTTCAACATTGGCGATATTTCCTTTTTGGCTGCTATTTAAACTTAGTGACTATAAATAATTCTATTTAAATTGCTGTTAATCATCTTTATTTTACGTGATACATTTTTTTTATATTAAATAGTAAATATTTATATTTACTTTATTTTATAACGTGTATTTATCGTTAAAAAGTATCGTTAAAAAATAAATAACTTTTAAAATGTCACACGATACCACTTTTTATTTAAGATTCCGAGCGTTCTTTTATTATTATTATTTTTTTAATGAATAAAAAGAAAATCTGGGTGGATAATCTTGGTGGACCACCATATATATGGTTGTTACGACGTTCATTTGTTTTATTGGCTTTAGGTACTAGCTGCTTTTATTTTTTTTAATTACATCAAAACAAAAAAAAGAAACAAAAAGTGTGGATCACATCGAAACCAGCGGGTGTTTATATTATTGCACATGTTTTCCTTATTATATAGTAAATCTTATCCCGTGATATCAGTACCCATGACGAAACGAAATATGACCTGACATAAGTATTAAACGAGATGAAAATAGTGTCGACCAACGCGTTCACAAAGCTCAACATTTCAACAGTCAAGAGTTGGATCGATTCCTACTGCTGTATATATAGATATACAGCCAGATAGTGTAGTTGTAATGAGTTGTTTTAATAAATTTTTAATGTCAATTTGAATCTTTAATGTAGGTATTTTATTATATATGTGAGCACCCGATACTCGCCCAATATTTTAGTATAAACACAGTCAAAATATATTTTGAATTTAAAAAATTATTTTAAAAAATTCTAAACGGTTTTTCGTATATAAAAATATTATTGTTGGAAATTTAAAAAAAAATAGGGGGCGGAAATGGGCATTGAAACCCAGAATAAAAAAAATGGCCAGGCCTATGATTAAATTTTGTAATTTATTTTTGATGAGTCAGCTTTTATCGATTTTTCAATTGTTTATCAGGATATTACGACCTTGAGTGAGCAAAAGCTTGAGAAAATTTTCAATAAGCAGTCAATTATTACTGTACTGAATTTAGTAGTCAAATAATGTATCTACAAATTAAATGCGCTCGCCGATTCAGTACTAAAAATTAAAGCATGTTTTAATTTCTTATACAAAAGATGATGAAATATTAACTAAAAGTAAAGTTACTCTTAACTAGTCGTAATAATTGTTTAAACAAATGACTAATTCGTAAAAAGTCAACATATTTAACCCTTAAGTATTTCTAATATCTTAAATTAATGGCGTAAACACTAATTGACCGCCTGACAGACGGGTTTAACATTTTAGTGGATATTTATTTTTGTTAAATATTTTAATGCAATAAAATATTGTGATAACTTACTGAAAGTATTAGTTATTTAAAAAACACAATAATTAATATAGTTTATCTGTATTTATTAAAATAAAAAACATTATCACAAGAATGGATCGATTTTTTGTGTACATTTTTACGCCTGAAAAAAGTGTCATAAAAATAAAACAAATTAAAGATTCTTGATAAAAATTTATAATCGGTTTAAGCAAAGAGTAAGAAACATTAAAATAAAAAAAATAAACACAAAAAAAACTGACAGTCACTAAAGTTGATAGAGTGTAGCGCACTCCAAACAAATCTTTTCGCACATTCCAAGCAAATTGGTTTTTGACAATGAGAGCATGCATAAGCTGTTCTTTTTTTTATAGTGACAGTAAGAACAGTCCTTTTATAAAATTTTTCCACTCTTACTTCTGGACGCCGTTGGGCTTCATCTATACCCAGTATCTCGCATATGCTCTGTAACATTTTTTTATATAATTAAAATATTAATTATTTTTATTCCTTTTACCCCCGTGATGATACGCTTATGTTCTGTTTACCGTCTTCAAAATTTTATTGAATGCCCGGAATTTCCTTGCGTCCGAAAGGTTTTTAATCCTTTCCGTCTTAATCCGGGTCTTTTATGATAGATTTGTAAATATTCCGAAGACTCGTATAGTAATTTTTCTGTAAAGACCCAATCTCGGGAAAAACCTAATCTAGGAGATTTGATATTCCATCACGTTTGTAGGTAGAAGTATACCGTTATGTTCAATGTTAGTTATAACCTTATCTTCTCAGAAATACATACAACTGGCCTATGATTTTTGAGGGGAGATATCCCTTCTTTTTCTGGGGTAATTTGGTAAAATTTTAGAGGAACCAAGTCACTTCTCGGTGGGCACTCGTAGAGAAAACAACTTATCGGTGGGCATCCGTCGAGTTAAGACGCTTAGTTCACAATATCGTATCTGCTACCTTACCGTCTCTGTGCATTTTCTTTATAAGTGTGTATACACTGGCTTATTAGAGTTTTTTTATCTTACACTATATTAGTTTAAGTATAGTTGTAAAGCACCTTCAAGGGTAAATAAATTCAGTGTTTAATACCAGTACAGTATTAACTTCAGTGAATTAAAGCAGCAGTCTTCAGGAATAATTACTGTAAGTGACACAATTTTAATATCTCCACCTATCTGGGCAAGTAACATGGTATAGCATCATATCATCTCCCATTATCTGGACGTATCGAACGATCATACATGTCTTCAAATGTAATTGGGAGTAGCTACTGAATTTTGCAGTCAATTAAAGAACATTCTATATTTTTTTTAGTTACGAACCAAATAATCGACTTAACCAAGTGCGGTTTGGTTAAATTTTTATGTTTTCACGTCAGTAAACTTTTTTGTATTTTTGTAAATTTAAATTTTATTAATTTTTGTTACCTTTTGTGTTTGTTATAATTTGTATTCAATTTTATTTGCTATAATATCTCGAGATACGCCAAAACTTTATTTGTGCATGCTTGTGTTATACTTATATCTTTGTAAAGATATTTTCGAATTATATTTCTGCCTATTTTTATATGTATACCACCATTTTATAGTTGTTTGTGTATTTTTATTACTTGTGTTGCATTCAGCAGCGTCGTAATTTTGTTGTTGTTTAATATATTGTTATTGTTTTACGTATGTATTTTGTTTGTCGACTCCTAACAAAGTTCCCTGATATATTTGCTTTTTACGTTTAAATATAACTATACCTTTGACCAGTAGAAAGATCAGGCTTATCAAGTTTCGTAGGTGAGTAAGTGTAATACCTTATATATTTATTTTTTGTTTATGTAGAGTGTTGACCAAATTTATTCAATAATTAACTGTGATATCTTTTCTTGGGTTTGGTCTCAGAACCTAAATATCTTTCCTTATCTCTTTTCTTTTCTAAGGTTTCTTAATTTTCTCCTTAAACCCCAAAAAATTAAGTGGCGCCCTGTTCCCTATCTTATCTTATCTTTGGTAATTTTACCCATCTATCTTTTTGTTCATTTCTGTGTCTTTTCTAATATCTCTTATCGTATCTTTGCTTATTTCGTCCGTTGGACCCATTCCTGGTTCCAAAAGCTAGTTTCGAACCCACGACTCGCTCTCCACCAACCATCTGGCTTCCGTCCGCAGTGTCTCAATTGGTGACCTTTCTAGCACCATCCAAAAAAGGTTTCCGAGGTTACACATATTTTTATGCCGCCCAAAGCGTGGGGCTTATATCCTTTTGTTTTTTTCTTTGTCCGTTGCCTTTGCTTGTCTTTCACATTTATAGAACGCGAAGCTACGAGAACCCCGATCAGCTTCCGTGTTCTATTTCTATTTATTTCTTCTTCTATTTGCTTTATCTCTATCTCAGTATTCCTTATTTTCTTCTTTCGTTCCGTCTGGTAAACACACTACCAAAGGTCTCCAGATTTATGTATAAATTTTATAATTAAACCTGATCTTTCTTTGGTATATTTGACTATTTTTATATTTTTTATTACCTGTAGACTTAAATTAAAAAATGAATAATTTTGAAGTCAATTTTCTTACTTCAGAGGAAATTAATTATGAGTTAACAATCAGAGGAACTGTTACGAGTAGAGAAATAAAAGAAAGGAGGAAAATCCTCAAGAGATTGTTAGTTAGGGATAACAGCAATCAATTATCTTTAAATACCTTAGATTATGATAACGAAAAGACTGCTATTAAAAATTCTATCGATAAGATTTCAAAGTTAGTTGAAGAGTTTGAAGGTTCTTCAACAGATTCTTGTTTTCGCCAAGTCAAATCACGACTTATTCATTTGTTAGGTAGAATAGATCGTCTCCCTATTCCCGAGCCCGATTCTGAGGAATCTATTTCTTTTCTAAATGAATCTAATGCTACCTGTTTGTTATTGGAGCAAGAGATGAATGATAAAGTCATTCCTTTAGCTTCTAGTCCTTCTTCTGTCGAGTATGTCTCTCCTGCTGCTCCGCAGATAATACATGTTTCGACTCCCGATTCAAATATCTCCCAATATTCCATATTTAAATGGAATGTTAAATTTAATGGTGATCCCAAGACTGTGTTTGATTTTATTGAACGAGTTAATGAGGTATCTGAGTCCCGTAATGTCCCGAAAGATATTTTATTTAATTCGGCTATTGAATTTATCTCTGGCGATGCCGCGGTATGGTTTCGCAGTATTAAGTCCTCAATAAGTTCTTGGGATGGACTTGTTGAAGTTCTTGAATCCACTTTTTTATCTCCCGATTTCGACGAAGATCTTTGGGATCAAATCAAAGGTCGCAAACAAAAACGTAGCGAGCCTATCGTAATTTTCGCCGCGCAAATGCTATCCCTTTTTAATCGTTTATCTCGCGAAGCATCCGAATCCACAAAGTTAAGGATTATTCGTAAAAATATCTTACCTGAGTATATTCCTCATGTCATTTTAAAAGACATTAATACCGTGAGTGAACTAACTCAAATTGTTAAGAAGTTGGAAGATGCTAACCCTTCATTGTCGGCCAAGTTCTTCCAAAATTCTAAAATCTTTGTTGTCGAGACTGATACTCCGCAGTCGAAGCGTCATTCTCACAACAATGCCTCAAATGCCATATCGTCTCCATCTACCTCTAATCACGTATCTAATTCATCTAATTCGAATGATAAAAACACTTCGAAAGTAGCTACCTGTTGGTATTGTCAGAAAACAGGTCATATCTATCCCGTCTGTAAAAAGGAACGACAGCACAAGTTCTGTTACAAGTGTGGTAATCCTAATGTGACTGTCCATACCTGTAAAAATGCCGCATGCCTTCAAAAAACTAGTTCGTCGAGTTTGTTCTGTCGGTGCAATCTCGTTAGCTTTTCGTCCTAATAAATCCGACGTTAAAATTCAAAATAAATGGAATCAGTGGTTAAAGACCGTCAAATATTTTTATCGTAATAGTGTTACGAAAATTGCCGCCCCGGTGCTAATTAATAAAATTTGCGATTCTAGGCCGCATATTTCTGTCTCAATTTTCTCGAGAACTTTTACAGTCCTTCTAGATACTGGTTGTTCTATAACTATTGTTGGCGCAAAAGGCATTAAATTCCTTGAATCCAACAACTTATCTGTTGATCCATCTCAACATCAAAATGTTTCATTAGCTGACGGCTCTAATCGTTCTGTTACCGGTGTAGTCGATCTCCCTATCTTAGCTAACGATGTTTGTCATGTCATCAAAGCACTAATCGTACCTACGTTACCTTATACCTTTATCCTCGGTAGCAATTTCGTTAAGACTTTCTCTCTTATAATAGGTTTTTCTAAAAATACTTGGCTTACCGGCGATAATGATCCACAAACTTTTACCGATATCGATAATGAGCTCGATGAAATATCTTTATGTACTATCGATCATTTAAACCCCACTCAAAGATATGTCGCGACTAGTACTATCGAATCTTTCTCCCAAGTTAGCAATATAAATGGATTAGGCCACACGGATAAAATCCAAATGAATATTGATACTGGAGACGCGAAACCTTTCAAAAAACGCCCGTTTCCCATGTCTCCCTATATGTCCAAAATTCTCTTTCCAAATTTCTCTTCGAGAGAAAAAACTGCTTTCAGTGTCATCGGTAGAGGTTCCTTTCAATTTACTGTCATGCCTTTTGGATTATGTAATTCGGCTCAAACTCAACAGAGATTAGTCGATGCAATTTTTGGTCCTAAATATGAACCGAACATATTTTGTTATCTTGACGACATCATCATTTGTTCCGATAATTTCGAAGAACATATTAAATTATTATCTGAGGTTAAAGATAAGTTAAAAGAGGCCAATTTAACTATCAATGTTGATAAGTGTGAATTTTTCAAGTCTGAATTAAAATTTCTGGGTTATATAGTAGGTGATAATCTTTTAAGGACTGATCCGGAAAAAGTCTCTGCCATGATTAATTATCCCCGTCCAAAAACTTTTACGGAAGTTAAAAGATTTGTTGGAATTTGCTCTTGGTACAGGCGATTTATAAATAATTTCTCGACTCTTGTCTCTCCTATAAATGACCTATTAAAAGATAAAAAGAAGAAACAGTCGGTAGACTGGACTGATTCCGCTGAAAACTCCTTTATTTTAATTAAAGAGGCTCTTATCTCTGCCCCTGTTCTAACTCAACCTGACTTTCTAAAACCTACCTTTTGTTATTCAATGTGACGCTAGCGATACTGGGTTAGGAGGTGTCTTAACACAAACCGTCGATGGCTCGGATGTAGTTATTGCTAATGCTAGTCGTACCTTATCTAAGGCTGAACGAAACTACTCTGTCACCGAGAGAGAATGTTTAGCCGTAATTTTCGCTATTAAAATTTCGTCCCTATATCGAAGGAGTCAAATTTCAGGTAATTACCGACCATCATTCCCTGTTGTGGTTAAAAAACATTAGTAATCCTTCTGGCAAACTTGCGCGTTGGGCAATGCGTTTACGTCAGCATGATTTTGATCTTATCCATCGGAAAGGAACTTCTCATATCGTCCCAGATGCACTAAGTCGCATGTTTACGAATGAGTCTATCACCGAAAAACCACAACTTTCTTATCTGGAAGTCGACAAGACCCGAATTGATCATTGGTTCGATGATTTTCGCTCTAAGATTTTATCAGAGCCCAATAAATATCCTCAGTGGAAAGTAGAGGATGATTTTGTTTTTAAATTAATTCCTTCCGAATTACCTGTTTCCACTAATAATAAAGAGTGAAAAATTTTAGTACCGAAACACCAAAGAAATGATATTATCACTTCTTGTCACGATCCCCCTACCTGTGCACATCTTGGCTATTTCAAAACTTTAAATCGTATTCAAGAGTTATATTATTGGCCCAAAATGTGGAAAGATGTACTTCGATTTGTTAGGTCTTGTAAAATCTGTGGAGCTCAAAAGATGTCGACTTTGGCTCCCATGGGTTTAATGGGACGAGAAAAATCCGCTAGGTTCCCTTGGCAAATAATTGCTGTAAATCTTATTGGTCAGCTTCCTCGCTCAAAAAGAGGATACACTTTTCTTCTTGTTGTTACCGACTGGTTTTCGAAATTTACGTTGATTCATCCTTTGCGGGAAGCTACCACGCAAAATATTATTAATTTTCTTGAAAATGACGTTTTTCTTATGTTCGGAGTCCCTCAATTTCTTATATGTGATAACGCCCGAAATCTTAATAATTCTTCGTTAAAGAATTTATATAGTAAGTATAAGGTCCAAAAAATATGGTTTAATGCTGTCTATTCGCCTCAGTGCAACTTTGTTGAACGTAGCAATAAAACCATAGGAACTGCTATTAGGTGTTATATTAAAGATCATTCCGATTGGGATAAAGAAATTCCAAAAATCCGTCAAGCTATAAATACCGCTAGACATGAAGTCACTAAATATACCCCATCTTTCCTTAATTTTGCCAGGTATGTCCCTATTGCCGGTAACTATTATTCTTTATCTGCCGATAATTTGATATCTACCGTTACTTCAGAGCAACATGACAAATATGTTTCTGAAATACGAGGGTTAAGTGAAGTATTTGATAAAATACAACTTAATCTGAATAATGCGTACCAACGCAATGCTAAAACGTGTAACTTACGGCGACGCGATGTTCAATTTCACGTCGGTGATACAGTTTCTGTGAATGGGCCCAACGAGATTGTTTAGCGATGAAGCTCACTTCTTTTGGTTGAATGGCTATGTCAGCAAACAAAAATGCCGTATTTGGAGTAAAGATAATCCTCAAGTGTATGTTAAGACACAGACGTAATGGTGTCTTAACAAAGACACCATTACATCCATAAAACTGTTTGGTGTGCTTTGTGGGCTGGTGGAATCATTGGTCCCTATTTCTTCAAAAATGATTCTGGCCAGAATGTTACAGTCAATGGTAACCGTTATAGAGCTATGACTACTGACTTTTTTTCCTTATTTGAAAAACCGTGATGTGCAGGAGCTGGGGTTTTAACAAGGCGACGCAATATGTCCGACAGCTCGTGTCACAATTGATTTATAAAAGAAACGTTTGGTTACCTCACAGTTTTACGTTTCGGACCCGTGAATTGGTCTCCAAGATAGTGCGATTTAACTCCGCCAGACGATTTTCTGTGGGGTTCTATGGTTGTAATCATATTTGTTGTACCAAGGATTTCTTCTCAATTTGATTTCTGTTTTGTATATCTACTTGGATTTGTCAAATGGTATTCTTGCCAAAAGTATCTTTACTTCTTCAACATTTTTTGTCTTGATAAATTTATATGTTCTTGTATTGACTTACAATTTGTATCTTCTCACATTTGTATGCTTTCTTTGGAAATGTTATCTACGACTTCATTGTTTGGTATTAAGATCTTGTAAATTTTTAGGTATATTTTTAATTTTAAATATAATGTGATTGGATGTATTGGAATTCAAATTTTTTAAAACTGTAAGCGAGTCTATAAAAATAGTGGCATTTTGGTAATCTTCCTGTTGTACATATTCTAATGCCTTTTGTATTGCTCTAGCTTCAGTTGTAAACGCGCAACCTGTGTCATCAGTATTTTTTGACCCATCGGCATAAATTCCGTGAAAGTTTTGATGTTCCGCCAAAATTTGGCGTATAACTGTATTATTATATGATGCTAATTCAGAGTAATCAGGAAGATTTACACCACGTAGAACAAATTAAGCTAATGTAATCGAATTATATTTGTATTGTTTAGTGTGGAGTCACACTTCTTAGTCCTTCGTAAATAAGAGGAAAGTTTTTGATTCTCCAGAAAGGATTAGTTAAATCATATTCTATTGATAATGATATGTGATCCTGTCGTTTGTAATTTAACCATCATTTTTTCTGCTATAAATGGTTTTCTGAGTCCTAAGAGAGGTTCGTTTGCTTCCGCTCTTAGGCGTTCGAAAAGTGTGGATTTCATTGCTCCCATACACATTCTTAGTGCTTTGTTTTGTATAATATCCAGTTTACGTACGTTAGTTTTATTAGCTGTTCCATAAAGTGTACAACCATAATCAATTATTGATCTTATATACGCTCTACACAAAAATACTGTTGTTTGAACATCCGCTCCACACCAAGTTTGCAATGGATTTTAGGAAATTCAAACCTTAATTAATTAAGCTTAATTTCTTTAAAAAATCAAAGCTGATGTGTTTATAACAAATAAGAATTAAAATTGGTGCCGTTCAATAGCTATAGGCCTATATTTTATGATGATATAATTTTTATTTTTAAGAAACCGTTACTTATAGTCCAAAATATGGCTAAAGTTGACTGTTTTTTTGAGTAGTCGAATCGTCTCGGTTTTCACTGGTTCTCCTGTTGGCCTGGGGCACTTCAACATTGGCGATATTTTCTTTTTGGCTGCTATTTAAACTTAGTGACTATAAATAATTCTATTTAAATTGCTGTTAATCATCTTTATTTTACGTGATACATTTTTTTTATATTAAATAGTAAATATTTATATTTACTTTATTTTATAACGTGTATTTATCGTTAAAAAGTATCGTTAAAAAATAAATAACTTTTAAAATGTCACACGATACCACTTTTTATTTAAGATTCCGAGCGTTCTTTTATTATTATTATTTTTTTAATGAATAAAAAGAAAACCTGGGTGGATAATTTTGGTGGACCACCATATATATGGTTGTTACGACGTTCATTTGTTTTATTGGCTTTAGGTACTAGCTGCTTTTATTTTTTTTAATTACATCAAAACAAAAAAAAGAAACAAAAAGTGTGGATCACATCGAAACCAGCGGGTGTTTATATTATTGCACATGTTTTCCTTATTATATAGTAAATCTTATCCCGTGATATCAGTACCCATGACGAAACGAAATATGACCTGACAGAAGTATTAAACGAGATGAAAATAGTGTCGACCAACGCGTTCACAAAGATCAACATTTTAACAGTCAAGAGTTGGATCGATTCCTACTGCTGTATATATAGATATACAGCAAGATAGTGTAGTTGTAATGAGTTGTTTTAATAAATTTTTAATGTCAATTTGAATCTTTAATGTAGGTATTTTATTATATATGTGACCACCCGATACTCGCCCAATATTTTAGTATAAACACAGTCAAAATATATTTTGAATTTAAAAAATTATTTTAAAAAATTCTAAACGGTTTTTCGTATATAAAAATATTATTGTTGGAAATTTAAAAAAAAATAGGGGGTGGAAATGGGCATTGAAACCCAGAATAAAAAAAATGGCCAGGCCTATGATTAAATTTTGTAATTTATTTTTGATGAGTCAGATTTTATCGATTTTTCAATTGTTTATCAGGATATTACGACCTTGAGTGAGCAAAAGCTTGAGAAAATTTTCAATAAGCAGTCAATTATTACTGTACTGAATTTAGTAGTCAAATAATGTATCTACAAATTAAATGCGCTCGCCGATTCAGTACTAAAAATTAAAGCATGTTTTAATTTCTTATACAAAAGATGATGAAATATTAACTAAAAGTAAAGTTACTCTTAACTAGTCGTAATAATTGTTTAAACAAATGACTAATTCGTAAAAAGTCAACATATTTAACCCTTAAGTATTTCTAATATCTTAAATTAATGGCGTAAACACTAATTGACCGCCTGACAGACGGGTTTAACATTTTAGTGGATATTTATTTTTGTTAAATATTTTAATGCAATAAAATATTGTGATAACTTACTGAAAGTATTAGTTATTTAAAAAACACAATAATTAATATAGTTTATCTGTATTTATAAAAATAAAAAACATTATCACAAGAATGGATCGATTTTTTGTGTACATTTTTACGCCTGAAAAAAGTGTCATAAAAATAAAACAAATTAAAGATTCTTGATAAAAATTTATAATCGGTTTAAGCAAAGAGTAAGAAACATTAAAATAAAAAAAATAAACACAAAAAAAACTGACAGTCACTAAAGTTGGTAGAGTGTAGCGCACTCCAAACAAATCTTTTCGCACATTCCAAGCAAATTGGTTTTTGACAATGAGAGCATACATAAGCTGTTCTTTTTTTTATAGTGACAGTAAGAACATTCCTTTTATAAAATTTTTCCACTCTTACTTCTGGACGCCGTTGGGCTTCATCTATACCCAGTATCTCGCATATGCTCTGTAACATTTTTTTATATAATTAAAATATTAATTATTTTTATTCCTTTTACCCCCGTGATGATACGCTTATGTTCTGTTTACCGTCTTCAAAATTTTATTGAATGCCCGGAATTTCCTTGCGTCCGAAAGGTTTTTAATCCTTTCCGTCTTAATCCGGGTCTTTTATGATAGATTTGTAAATATTCCGAAGACTCGTATAGTAATTTTTCTGTAAAGACCCAATCTCGGGAAAAACCTAATCTAGGAGATTTGATATTCCATCACGTTTGTAGGTAGAAGTATACCGTTATGTTCAATGTTAGTTATAACCTTATCTTCTCAGAAATACATACAACTGGCCTATGATTTTTAAGGGAAGATATCCCTTCTTTTTCTGGGGTAATTTGGTAAAATTTTAGAGGAACCAAGTCACTTCTCGGTGGGCACTCGTAGAGAAAACAACTTATCGGTGGGCATCCATCGAGTTAAGACGCTTAGTTCACAATATCGTATCTGCTACCTTACCGTCTCTATGCATTTTCTTTATAAGTGTGTATACACTGGCTTATTAGAGTTTTTTTATCTTACACTATATTAGTTTAAGTATAGTTGTAAAGCACCTTCAAGGGTAAATAAATTCAGTGTTTAATACCAGTACAGTATTAACTTCAGTGAATTAAAGCAGCAGCCTTCAGGAATAATTACTGTAAGTGACATAATTTTAATATCTCCACCTATCTGGGCAAGTAACATGGTATAGCATCATATCATCTCCCATTATCTGGACGTATCGAACGATCATACATGTCTTCAAATGTAATTGAGAGTAGCTACTTAATTTTGCATTTTATAGTTGTTTGTATATTTTTATTACTTGTGTTGCATTCAGCAGCGTCGTAATTTTGTTGTTGTTTAATATATTGTTATTGTTTTACGTATGTATTTTGTTTGTCGACTCCTAACAAAGTTCCCTGATATATTTGCTTTTTACGTTTAAATATAACTATACCTTTGACCAGTAGAAAGATCAGGCTTATCAAGTTTCGTAGGTGAGTAAGTGTAATACCTTATATATTTATTTTTTGTTTATGTAGAGTGTTGACCAAATTTATTCAATAATTAACTGTGATATCTTTTCTTGGGTTTGGTCTTAGAACCTAAATATCTTTCCTTATCTCTTTTCTTTTCTAAGGTTTCTTAATTTTTTCCTTAAACCCCAAAAAATTAAGTGGCGCCCTGTTCCCTATCTTATCTTATCTTTGGTAATTTTACCCATCTATCTTTTTGTTCATTTCTGTGTCTTTTCTAATATCTCTTATCGTATCTTTGCTTATTTCGTCCGTTGGACCCATTCCTGGTTCCAAAAGCTAGTTTCGAACCCACGACTCGCTCTCCACCAACCATCTGGCTGCCGTCCGCAGTGTCTCAATTGGTGACCTTTCTAGCACCATCCAAAAAAGGTTTTCGAGGTTACACATATTTTTATGCCGCCCAAAGCGTGGGGCTTATATCCTTTTGTTTTTTTCTTTGTCCGTTGCCTTTGCTTGTCTTTCACATTTATAGAACGCGAAGCTACGAGAACCCCGATCAGCTTCCGTGTTCTATTTCTATTTATTTCTTCTTCTATTTGCTTTATCTCTATCTCAGTATTCCTTATTTTCTTCTTTCGTTCCGTCTGGTAAACACACTACAAAAGTTCTCCAGATTTATGTATAAATTTTATAATTAAACCTGATCTTTCTTTGGTATATTTGACTATTTTTATATTTTTTTATTACCTGTAGACTTAAATTAAAAAATGAATAATTTTGAAGTCAATTTTCTTACTTCAGAGGAAATTAATTATGAGTTTAAAATCAGAGGAACTGTTACGAGTAGAGAAATAAAAGAAAGGAGGAAAATCCTCAAGAGATTGTTAGTTAGGGACAACAGCAATCAATTATCTTTAAATACCTTAGATTATGATAACGAAAAGACTGCTATTAAAAATTCTATCGATAAGATTTCAAAGTTAGTTGAAGAGTTTGAAGGTTCTTCAACAGATTCTTGTTTTCGCCAAGTCAAATCACGACTTATTCATTTGTTAGGTAGAATAGATCGTCTCCCTATTCCCGAGCCCGATTCTGAGGAATCTATTTCTTTTCTAAATGAATCTAATGCTACCTGTTTGTTATTGGAGCAAGAGATGAATGATAAAGTCATTTCTTTAGCTTCTAGTCCTTCTTCTGTCGAGTATGTCTCTCCTGCTGCTCCGCAGATAATACATGTTTCGACTCCCGATTCAAATATCTCCCAATATTCCATATTTAAATGGAATGTTAAATTTAATGGTGATCCCAAGACTGTGTTTGATTTTATTGAACGAGTTAATGAGTTATCTGAGTCCCGTAATGTCCCGAAAGATATTTTATTTAATTAGGCTATTGAATTTTTCTCTGGCGATGCCGCGGTGTGGTTTCGCAGTATTAAGTCCTCAATAAGTTCTTGGGATGGACTTGTTGAAGTTCTTGAATCCACTTTTTTATCTCCCGATTTCGACGAAGATCTTTGGGATCAAATCAAAGGTCGCAAACAAAAACGTAGCGAGCCTATCGTAATTTTCGCCGCGCAAATGCTATCCCTTTTTAATCGTTTATCTCGCGAAGCATCCGAATCCACAAAGTTAAGGATTATTCGTAAAAATATCTTACCTGAGTATATTCCTCATGTCATTTTAAAAGACATTAATACCGTGAGTGAACTAACTCAAATTGTTAAGAAGTTGGAAGATGCTAACCCTTCATTGTCGGCCAAGTTCTTCCAAAATTCTAAAATCTCTGTTGTCGAGACTGATACTCCGCAGTCGAAGCGTCATTCTCACAACAATGCCTCAAATGCCATATCGTCTCCATCTACCTCTAATCACGTATCTAATTCATCTAATTCGAATGATAAAAACACTTCGAAAGTAGCTACCTGTTGGAATTGTCAGAAAACAGGTCATATCTATCCCGTCTGTAAAAAGGAACGACAGCACAAGTTCTGTTACAAGTGTGGTAATCCTAATGTGACTGTCCATACCTGTAAAAAATGCCGCATGCCTTCAAAAAACTAGTTCGTCGAGTTTGTTCTGTCGGTGCAATCTCGTTAGCTTTTCGTCCTAATAAATCCGACGTTAAAATTCAAAATAAATGGAATCAGTGGTTAAAGACCGTCAAATATTTTTATCGTAATAGTGTTACGAAAATTGCCTCCCCGGTGCTAATTAATAAAATTTGCGATTCTAGGCCGCATATTTCTGTCTCAATTTTCTCGAGAACTTTTACAGTCCTTCTAGATACTGGTTGTTCTATAACTATTGTTGGCGCAAAAGGCATTAAATTCCTTGAATCCAACAACTTATCTGTTGATCCATCTCAACATCAAAATGTTTCATTAGCTGACGGCTCTAATCGTTCTGTTACCGGTGTAGTCGATCTCCCTATCTTAGCTAACGATGTTTGTCATGTCATCAAAGCACTAATCGTACCTACGTTACCTTATACCTTTATCCTCGGTAGCAATTTCGTTAAGACTTTCTCTCTTATAATAGGTTTTTCTAAAAATACTTGGCTTACCGGCGATAATGATCCGCAAACTTTTACCGATATCGATAATGAGCTCGATGAAATATCTTTATGTACTATCGATCATTTAAACCCCACTCAAAGATATGTCGCGACTAGTACTATCGAATCTTTCTCCCAAGTTAGCAATATAAATGGATTAGGCCACACGGATAAAATCCAAATGAATATTGATACTGGAGACGCGAAACCTTTCAAAAAACGCCCGTTTCCCATGTCTCCCTATATGTCCAAAATTCTCAACGAAGAATTAGACGAAATGCTTAGTTTAGGTGTTATTGAACCTTCTAATAGTCCGTGGTGTTCACCGGTGCTATTAGTCAAGAAAAATGGCGAGTACCGCTTTTGTTTCGATGGTAGAGCTTTCAATGAGGTAACTAAACGAGACTCTTACCCTTTGCCTAATATTGATAGGATCCTGTCGTTACTGAAAGGTACCAAATTTATAAGTTCCGTTGACTTGAGAAACCTTTTGTGTTTGTTATAATTTGTATTCAATTTTATTTGCTATAATATCTCGAGATACGCCAAAACTTTATTTGTGCATGCTTGTGTTATACTTATATCTTTGTAAAGATATTTTCGAATTATATTTCTGCCTATTTTTTTATGTATACCACCATTTTATAGTTGTTTGTGTATTTTTATTACTTGTGTTGCATTCAGCAGCGTCGTAATTTTGTTGTTGTTTAATATATTGTTATTGTTTTACGTATGTATTTTATTTGTCGACTCCTAACAAAGTTCCCTGATATATTTGCTTTTTACGTTTAAATATAACTATACCTTTGACCAGTAGAAAGATCAGGCTTATCAAGTTTCGTAGGTGAGTAAGTGTAATACCTTATATATTTATTTTTTGTTTATGTAGAGTGTTGACCAAATTTATTCAATAATTAACTGTGATATCTTTTCTTGGGTTTGGTCTCAGAACCTAAATATCTTTCCTTATCTCTTTTCTTTTCTAAGGTTTCTTAATTTTCTCCTTAAACCCCAAAAATTAAGTGGCGCCCTGTTCCTATCTTATCTTATCTTTGGTAATTTTACCCATCTATCTTTTTGTTCATTTCTGTGTCTTTTCTAATATCTCTTATCGTATCTTTGCTTATTTCGTCCGTTGGACCCATTCCTGGTTCCAAAAGCTAGTTTCGAACCCACGACTCGCTCTCCACCAACCATCTGGCTGCCGTCCGCAGTGTCTCAATTGGTGACCTTTCTAGCACCATCCAAAAAAGGTTTCCGAGGTTACAGCTCAACTTTAAACTCAAATGAACTTTCTAATCTTCTGTTTATCTGAGGTTGGATAAGTTGAAATGACAGTTTTTCAATAAGGTTGGGCCTTTCTAAATGAGTATTATATTGTAAAGACTCATAAAGATTAATAAGCATTTACTGTACTTATATCAAACATTCTGAAAAATATAGGCCAACAATGTACTGTGTGTATATGTATAATTGTATGCAATTATTACCCTAAAAATTTGCTCAATAAACTTTTGTATTCACACACAGAACGTATTACAAGCGACAATATATCTGGTCATGATCGGTCAGCATCTGACAGCACCGTACATTTGAAGTATGGATCATTACCGTATATAGAAGGTTTAACACAATCTCTTACTAGACTATTTAGTAAATTTAACATAAAAATAGCCAATTATAACAACAAAAAACTCAATTTGTTCTATTCTAGACTAAAAAATCCAGTTCCACTAGAGAAGAACTGCAACGTAATCTATGGTATACCATGTCAATGTGGCAAAATATACATAGGCCATACAAGTCAACGACTTAGTAAGCGCCTAGCTATTCACAAAAGTGACTGTAAACGTAAACCCCTGGCAACTAGTTTAAGCATTCATGTCAATGAGAATGACCATCATGTCTTATATGATGAGGCTATAATTCTAGATAGAGCTGAAAAAGAAGCTCATCGTAAAATCTTAGAGATGTGTTATATTAATAATTGTTCTAATTCACTGAACCACAAAAAAGATGTTGATAACTTAAGTTCCATCTATACTTAAGTTTTACAACAAAAATTCACTAAAAATAAAAAAGTACCACCTTCTTATATTAGAATTTCATTATACTGTCCCTCCGCACTTTCAACTAACGTACTGTTGTTATTTGCTGTCTGTTGTGACTCAGTTTATTGCCTGTAACTCATGTGTATTAAATTCAATGTAACCCACAAGACAATTGTTAATAATTTTAATTTAAACATTATAAAACTTAACTTCATGTACAAACCATGTTCTTCATTATATAGCTTTTATAATTTTATATTTTTCAATCAGACTATTTGTTCAAAATTTGAATTTTGAGAAAGAAATGTAAATGTCTAACCATTCTTGGACATATTATGTTTATACCACTAACATCAATAATGTAAAAAAGACAACAGTGATACAACTGTGATATACTAACAACTGCACGGATGTGTTATTTCCCTTTTGTGAGAACAAGATGAACTTTAATTTATTTTATATCTATCATCATCCACTTGTTTCTTTGGCAAAGGGTATATAATACATACATCTCACCGTCATGTTGACTACTATACCCAAGACTAATTACAAACCAAAGATTTATTAAACATGATATGTTTATATAGAGTAGGGACCTATATTCATTCAATTTATAATTTAATTTTGTATGACAATCAAAAAAGTCTAATATTTCTGACTGAATAATGTTATTGTTCTATGCCAACAAAAAGAAGAAGTGATTAAGACAGGTGCTGTTTCGATAGGTGACAGTTGAAATAGCATATGACTTAATTAACAATTTCTTGTCAAAAATGCCGGCCACATGATTATAATAAAGTAATCTTAAATATTTAATAAAGGCCTTGTTTGCCACTTTTTCTCTGGTTGGGAGATGCGTTTGGTTTGTTTTTAAAAATATGTGTATGTCCATGTCAATTTTATTTTACACTAAGAGATCGTGTCGACATTAAGGTAAGATTAAAGTAACATCTAATTATGATATTGCAAAGAATGTTTTTCCATTACAGCAAGTTCTGATGAAGCCCAAAATTATGTAGCCAAAGATTGACTCTTAATAAAAGACACTCACTTAGAAGCACCCGTTTTTTATTGCTTCCTTAGTATTGGGTCGTTCCCGGTTATCCTTAACTGTCTGTTATATATATATATATATATATATATATATATATATATATATATATATATATATATATATATATATATATATAAAGAAGATAGATTTGGACGCCAACTGGTTTTTATACCAAATACCAGTAAAAATGAAAAGAGAATAATGAATCAATTAAATAACGACATAATTCTGATACAATCTATATCTGAGAAAATATATAGAAAAATAAGAGATACAATGGAGAATATAGAAGAATATGAATTATGACAGAAGATATGGAAATTGGAGAATAGAATTAACGAAATATATTAACATAAGAAAGAAAGCAGGCAATGTAGCAGTTATAACGCTACAGGTGAACATGTTGTTTTGCGGTTAATGGAAAATCAACTGGGAAAGGGCAAACATGTTACGACAGATAACTACTTTACATCGTTAAAATTGGCCAAGGCATTGCAAAAAAAATCAACAAGTCTTGTGGGTACTTTGAATCGCAACAGAAAGGAAGTTCCTCTAAGCGTAAAGAGTAAAAATGGAGAATTATATGTTACCCATATATTCCAGAGCGACGAGAAGATAACACTTACTGCATACCAAGGAAAGAGTCAGAAAAATGTGCTTTTGTTAAGCTCATTACATCAATCAGTGGATGTTGCTGTCGATGGAAAAAAACTTCCTCAAACAGTAAGTTTTTATAATAAAACAAAATACGGGGTTGATCTAGTGGACCAAATGGCGCGTCTGTATACTACAAAAGTTGTTTTAAGACGATGGCCAATGCACGTGTTTTATAACATTCTTGACTTAGGAGCAATAAATGCATGGATTATTTATAAAGAAGTTACTGGAAGTAAAATCAGTCGTCGTAAGTTTATTTTTCAGCTGTGTGAAGAATTACGGGCTCCATACCTTGCCTCCCGAAATCTAGTACTATACCCAGCACCACCGGATTTACCAACCACCAGCACTGTTACTAGCCAAAAAAGAAAAAAATGTCAGTTAAAAATGTTTTGTAAAACTTCCAATGAGTGCCACGGCTGTAACAAGGCAATGTGTGGCAAATGCCAAAAACTGCAAACTGTATAGTGTTCCAAATGTTTAAAATGAAACTAAAAAATTAAATCAAATTCTATCGTCAAGAGTTTATATAATTTCTTAAAACTGTTTATTTTTATTTTTTGTTTATTCCCAAATAAATAGTTAATTCTAAACTTGGTTTTTATTGATTTAGGAACTTGGGGCCAAAATGATCCCTTCGGGCTTTCTAGGTAGGTATGCTAAGCCCGACTTTCTAGTGTTAAACGACAAATGCAATGATAAAATAGCAAAATAAAATACACCAAAGCGTATGATGTCCCAGGAGAAATATCGCAACGAATGTATCCAACAGATAAAATAACAGCAATAATGAAATAGCACAAACGAGAATATATTCGGAGCGTATAATCTTTTTTTTTTTTTTTTTTTTTTGGACTGAGGTGGAAAGGTTCTAAACCGACTAGGGAAGATGTCCCTAGTACTGTTGGATTCGATCCGGGAAAGAGCACATGCTAGGACATAGCATCCAAAGTATGGATTATATGCGCCACATGCACCCCTGACCAGTCGCCTACCAACTAAAACCACCCCTTTTTCGGACAAGGCACCCCCGGACGAGTTCAATCGGTGAACGAAACATTGAGATGCCTTGTGCAGTCTGAAAATTTGGGAGAAAATTGTAAAGGGGTTCTTACCTAAAAACGATAAGAACCACTTAAAATTATATGCAGAGAGGGTAACTGTGGGGAAACAAAATATGGGTTCATAAAAAGTGCAGGTGTGTTCAGCCTGATAAGGAAAGAATGTGAATTAAAAGAGGCATGAGGTCGTGAAAACTACGTACGTAATATAATTACAGATCTGGCTGTAAAGGTGCCGTCTATTCCGTCGTGCAGCCGAGCTGTGAAGAACTCATGACAGCGTATTATGTAATTTGTTACCTCAACCACCCTGTTCCTGTCTCGCTCTTTCTAGCGTCTCCGTTTTCTTTACAATTTGCGTAATTATGTCGACAGTAACATCGTAGGATTCTTTGTTTTGCGTCGCTTTCTGTATCAGATTGTTGGGCGTTATCGCTCCTAGCCTTGATATTAGATTATTCCGTTCTCTTTGGAAAGTAGTGCAAGCAAAAATGCAGTGTTCTGCGTCGTCTATGACACCACAGTCTATACACAAATCATTTGTTGTCTTCTTTATTCTATATGTGTACGACCTAAAGGAGCCATGGCCGGTGAGAAATTGTGTAAAAAAATAATTTAACCTTCTGAACCTACATTTAGACCAAGTTACCACATCAGGGATTAGCATTTTGGTCCATTGTGCCTTCTCCGTTTGTGCCTCCCATTCATTTTGCCATATTTGGAGCATATGTGATCTTACTTCGGATTTTATTTCCGGTAAATGACCGTTTTCTCTGTTATATAAAGTATCTCTTTCTTTAGCTAGGAGGTGAATGGGGAGCGTACCTGTTATGACCTGTAGGGCAATCGTAGAAGTAGTCCGGTATGCGCTTGCTACCTTTAGTAGAGGCTTCCTTTGTGCCTTTGCAAGCAATTCTTTATACTTAGCCATTCTCAAGGCTTCGTACCATACGGGAGCGCCGTATAAGAGAGTAGAATGCACAATCTGAAGGTACATTCTTCTTTTGAGGGCACTTGGACCGCCGATATTTGGCATAATTTTTATTAATGCCGCGGTTCTCTCTTCTGCTCTTTGGACTACTTTCATCAGGTGCTTTGTAAATCTTAGACCTGTGTCTAGTTGGATGCCCAGATATTTAGCACAGTACGTAGGCTCTATACTTGTACTACCTACTACAAAAGCCAGGTTTGGGCGGGCTCTAGGGCCTTTCAAGATCAGAATTTCTGTTTTTTCCTGTTGCCAACTCTAGATCTTGTTTCACCATCCATCTTTTGACTTTTCTGCAGCTTCTGTTGACTAACATTTCTAACTCCAGGTTATTGTTACACTGAATGAGTAGAGCTAAATCGTCTGCGTATGCAATAGCTTTGGTCTCTGCTCCATAGTGGATTTCTAGGATTTCATTATATAAAATGTTCCAAAGCATTGGTCCTAGTACGGATCCTTGCGGTACACCTGCTGATGTTTTCAGGTCTTTAGGTTTTGCCACTTGGACATACCTTTCATTGAGGTAGTCCTGAATTATATTGATCAAATAATCTGACACATTTGCTTTTTCCAGTGAGGTGATAATGTGACCCCAGTTGGCTGAGTTGAAAGCGTTTCTCACATCAAACATCACGAGGGCGGCCCATTTCTTCCTCGTCCTTTTTACAGTGTCAACTATTTCTTTTACCGCATCGATGGATGATCTAGATTTCCTGAATCCGTACTGTTTGTCAGATATACTTCCATTTATCTGTAATTCGTCTTCTAGGCGATTTTTAATAAGATTTTCATAAAATTTCTCCAGGCTGTCTAGAAGGCAGATCGGCCTGTATGAGTTGGCAATCTCGGGATCCCTGCCCGGTTTAAGTATTAACGTCAGTCTTGTCTGTTTAATCATTATGGGAAACATTTTCTTCTGGAGGAGTTCATTGAAGATCCTCCGAACCATCTCAGGATTTTTCTCTATGATGATCTTTATCGCCTCAGGAGGCACACCATCAGGACCAGCTGCTTTTCCTAATTTAATACTTTTTGTCACAATTGCTATTTCTTCAGCCAAAAAATCAACAGGTCGAACGTTGACATTATTTTGAGTGAACTGCTGTGGGGGCTTAGCAGGAAATAGGGTATTAGCTATTTCCTTCCGTTTTTTTGCACAAAGGCTGTATGGGGTCTCTGTTCTTAATGTTTTTGTGACAATTCTATAGGCTTCGCCCCATACATCATCGTCTAGTGCTGTGCATAGGTTATGCCAGCAAGAGTGCTTTGCATGTTTAATTTCTCTGCCCAATTCTTTTTTAGCTCGCTTGTAATTTTCAGTGTGTTGTGGAGTCCTATACCTTTGTGCCGTACGCCTGAGTCTAAAACATTCGGCTCTCTTGCTCTGGATCTCATCATTCCACCAGTATGGCACTGTATATGTGACGTTCTCGGTGGAGCTACTTGAAGTGTATGCATTTATAATTTTCTGTCTGAAATCTTGGAATTCGGTAGTGTCGTCTTCTTGTAGGTTACTTATCTGCCCCGTATAAGCTTCTTTATTAAAGGTTACTTTTTTCCGGCCGATCTTCGAGACCTTGATGCCAGTTTCAAAGACTATGTATCTGTGAAAAGTGTAGAGATTATCCTCCAACACCTCCCAGCCCGCAATCTTTCTGGCATAACTTTCATTCACAAGGGTAATATCTATGTGACTTCGACTCTCTCCTCTCACAAATGTGGGTTTTCCATTGTTTAGCACTACTAGGTCATTTGCGAATATCCAATCATTCCACATCTCCCCTCTATGGTCATTTCTGGGAGACCCCCATATGATTGATTTGGCGTTCACGTCGCCAGCAAGTATAAAATCCCGATATGTTTGTGATGTCCTTATGATATTCTCTACCTGTTCTTTGTAGCGCATCAGGCTGATATTCGGAGAGATATAGCAGGCAATAATAGCCAGGCTTCCTATTTTAATTAACACGTGCCCCTCTTTCTTGACAATCTTATTTATGCATACTTTCTTATTCATTATGTATATAGCGACATCTACGTTTATATCCGCTATCCAGCCTTTGTTTTTAGTAATGTTTTTGTTGGGCTCAGGGACAACAAGTAGGTCTGCTCCAATCTCGAGGGCTTTTGCATATATCAGTTGGTGTGCCATTTTGGCCCTCCCGATGTTTACTTGGAGTATCTTTAGTCTTTTTGTCCCTTGTGCAGCCATTTCAAAATCCTACCCTTGTCTTATTTTTTTTTAGGTCTTAGGAACTAGGGGGCTTCCGTAACTGGGCCCGGCGATTGCTCCACCGCTCGTGGTGCTTGGACTTGATTCTTCTCAGAATTCCGAACTGTTTGAAGTGCAGTCCTGAACTTAGGGCAGTTCGTGGTGCCACATCTGTGAGGTGCATCACAAAGGACGCAACTAGCCGTCGACTGACATGATTTAGATTCATGTCCCGTTTTACCGCAGTTAAAACAGGACCCACTCCTGTCCAGCCCGTTACAGTTATCTTGGGTGTGATCGAAGGACCAACACCTGGGACATCTAGGCACCCTCAGCCGTTTTTCTAATTTGCAGCGTACCATGCCAACTCGCAGGTACTGTCCCTGGAGGAGAATCTCCGCGGCTGTCTTAGACAAAATTACTGAGGCTGCCTGCGTATCGCCTCTGAAAGGTCTCATTTCTGAGACCTTCCACGATTCATCCCATGAGCCAGACTGCGCCATAATAGCTTCTTTTAGCTGATCTTCTGTGGTGTCTAGCTCCATTCCTTTGACATGGATAGTCACCAGCCTCTCCACACCCAGCTGCAGGGTGGTCATGCCCATATTTTTGTCCGTTAGAGCAGCTTTAATTTGCTTCAGAGCACCCTGGTCCTTATCCATGGTGATGAGCAGTTTTCCATCCTTTGTGCTCCTAAGGGTACGGATGACGTCTGTGGCACCCGCCACTTTCACAGCAGTCTTGACTGTGGTAAGAAGATCTTTATATGTTGTGTCCTTTTTAGATACAATCATGCCGTATGTAGGCCGACTAATGGATGTAGCAGTGGTATAAATGTACGCTGTTGTGTTTGTATGTTGGAAGATGCACTCACACATCTTCCTCAGGTCTTGGACCGAAAGAAAGCTCACATGATGGAGCGCCACTTTGCCTGCATTACCATCTCGTCCTTAATTTGGACCATCCTGTCCCAGAGTGTCTGTTCATCTGCCGCGTTCTTAACCTTGATTACCTTCCTGACCAAGTCCGCTGAGACCTTGGACCGAAAGGCAGTCCTAATTTCGAGGACGTCAAAATCTTCGTCCAGTTGCTCTAGTTCAGGGTACCGGTCTCTATATAAACGTTGAACACTCATCTCCATCTTTGGATCGGAGGGCTCAACCAGGACCACCTTAGTGAGGGTATCTGGGGCATTAACAGGGTTTCCGACTACGACAGTGGATCTCTTGAAAAGGCTCTCTGGCCATTCCCAGTCTTTATATTTATTCCACGTTTCGGGAGAATCTATATGATCTATTGATTTCAAAACAGACTTGACCCCCGGTCCATGCCAAGGGTCAGTCTGCGTTGAAATCTCAGCGGTTAGGGGTTTACTTGTAGTAATCCCCTCAGCCAGGCTTGGGTCTGTCTGTATTATTTTGCTAGTCATTTGACACGTCGTGTGGACCGCGCATGGTTCAGTCTGTACGTCCGCATCAATGAGCATCTTTTCTGTCGCTTCGAATCTGTAGTTTTCCAACCACTTTCTAATAGATTCCTTTTTAAAGGTTGCTGCATTCTTCTTTAGTCTTTGGGCAACATCTTTTATTTTATTAGTAGTATTAGGAACCTCCCCAATTAATTTGTAGAGGTCTTCGGTCAGTTTTTCTTGCATCTCTATGCTTTCGATTAAGGATAAGTATTCCGAACTCTCCTTTTTTTTTATATAGTTTGGAATCTAGGTTCGGCGAGCTAAGTTTCCGCTTAGCCCCCGAAGTCTTAGGTAAATCAAGGCTATCAGGAAGAGAGTACGTCCTCTCCCTGCCACCTTTTTCCCTATTGAATCTTCGCGTTATACCGGACGGGTCGCCACCGGTTTTTTGCAGTAAGGAAATTTTTTTCATACTGTTCCCACGAGTAGCTAGGGAAGGGACCTGTCCGCTGTCGCAGAGCCCCGCTTGCGGCAGTAAGGCTATTTACAATGGGGTGTCGCCAGATGCCCCAAGGGAACCGTTCTCGACCACGTGTCGTGTGGCCATTCATCCTTCAGCACGGTGTCTCACACCTTGGATTCCGGGTTTTTCCCGCTGGTTTTCTCCATCGGTTTTTTTTGCGATAGGTTGTCTCCTGAGGTTGCAGACTACCTGGAATTTTCGCGCAGTTGCTGCCTCCCCTGCTGTGCGGGAAAATAAGGAATCGGTAGGGGTGGTAAAAAGAGGTGTGGAAGGCGTCGCAATTTGGGAGTAGTTGCGGCGCCTTTTAGCGTCCGGTGGCGAAGTCCGGCGACCACCCGGTGCGACGACACCGGACGCTGGACTGTTCTTGGTTTCACCGGTCGTGCTCCCCTCACAATATTAGGGACCAAGACCAGTTACTCGGCCCTCCCACCGGCGTCGAGGTAAAATCACAGTCCAGAGAGGGAGAGCGTATAATCTACGAGTAGAAATATCGCAACAAATGTATCCGACAAGTAAACAAATGCAATAATAAAATAGCACAAATAAATGGGCACTTTCTCTGTGCGTGATCCGAAGAAATGCCACAGCAGAAAGTACAGAAAATAACACAAAAATCAATATATGTATCAAAATGCACATAAATATCAATATAAATCAATAGCAAAAAATGGTAAATAAAAGTCAGATTCTAGGTGGATAACTAGCACCGCACCTAGAGTCTTAAAATACGAGGGTGAGCTCGAACTGGCCGACTACAGAAAATCCACCTTCTTTTATACACGAAAATCCTTTGTCTCGAGGGATTATGACGTATGAAAGTGGACTTCCGGTAAAATTGACCAATGGGAAATTTTAAATTGCTCAAAAGTTGGAATAACCCTTATTCCAACCAATGAACAATTTTTCCCGTGTTTGAAGATGTTTACCGTACGCTGATTGGTCAGTTAATGCGAGCGCATGAGAACATCCCCCCCTCTTTCGAAGACTCTAGGTGGTGCAAATTTTATTTATAAAACAGACATATTTTTACAAAGTTTTTACATTGTTAAAAAAAATATATATTTCATTTCTTCTGTTTTATTTAGTCTTGGTCTGCTGGTTCGTCCCTAGGCGGAGAAGCAGGTCGGATGTCGTCCACATGGATGGTCCGGTTTATGTCCTGATCTCGGTGTACCTCGTAGGTATGGTTCCCCAGGACCCTCAGGATGGTATGTGGCCCCGTCCATGTGGCTCCAAAATTTCCTTTTACGTGGTTGCGTACTAGGACTTGTTCCTCTGGGATGTATTTCTTTGCAGGTGGTACATTCGGATTATCCGGGGACAGGTTTCTGGCATATATTGTGGCTTTTTGTACTGCTTGCGTCACTCTTTCCTGACGTCTAGCTGCGGTATTGGCGTCTCTTCTTTCTCTCTCTGTTTCTTCGGATCGTCTTGGCAGGTATCCCAGTAGTAGCTCGGCAGGTGTCTCTTGTGTCGCTTCATTCATTCGGATCCGCATGCTGAAAATGATGTCCGGCACGTACGTATCCCATCTTGGGTCGTCGGCTGAGGTGCATTGGGTCCGTAGGCCTTTTTTCAGCTCCTGGACACGGCGTTCCACTGGATTCGCCCTTTGGTGGTAAATTGGGTTGAATTCTCCTGTGATGAGGTTACGTTGCAGGAATCTTTCCCAGGCGTCTGTCCGGAATTGGGGCCCATTGTCTGTGATCAGGGTGCTTGGTTTCCCCCTAGCGACTGCAGACCTCCTCCTGTAGGAAAGCTATCACCTGCCGGCTTTTGGCTACTGGAACACATCTGAATTCTACCCAGTTGCTTAGGCAGTCCGTCCCTAGTAGAATGAACCGGTTCTTTGTTCCACGGGCAACTGGGTAGGGTCCTAGGACATCGAAGGCAACCCTTTTCCATGGGTTGTTGGGTTCCCTTGGTATGATGGGGGCTGCTGGTTGTCGTGCGGCGACCTTGGTCGTGACACATGTTAGGCAGGATCGGACGTAGCTCTGGACATCTTTGGATAAAGTTGGCCAATAATAGTGCTGCTTAATGGCCCGGATGGTCTCGTCCTGCCCTGGGTGGTTCGCCTCTTCGGAGTCGTGGTATGTCTTGATTACCTCTCTCCTGTAGGAAGGCATTACGACTAATGCTCTGCGATTCGGGTCTGACACGTAGTAAGGTGCGTCGTCTACTATGGTGAATTCACGCAGGAAGTGAGTTTCTGCTTCGCTCCTGGATCCTCTTTCTGTGATTCTGTGCCATTGTCGTTTGAGTCGTAACATTCCTGGGTAGAGTGTGTGACTTCTGCGGATTCTTTCTTGTAATGGTAGGTCCGTTATATCATCCAATATCGGGTCGTTTTGGCCTTCTTCCACGTCCTCCAGCATGCATAGTAGTGGAAATGGGTCATCGCCTGTGTTCTCCGTTGTGTTTGTTGGCCAGCTCAAACGTTTTACTTCTTCATCCAGGTCCTCGTCTTCTTCCTCCCTCTCGGTGGCAGGATTTCTGGAGAGATGGTCAGGTAGTTCATTTTCTTTTCCTGGTATGTGCTTTATGGAGAAGTTGAACTCCTGTAGGAGTAAGGACCATCTGCATAGCTTGGCTGTATCCTGTTTATAGCGGTTTAACCATAGTAGGGCTTGGCTGTCCGTGTAGAGGGTAAAATGCTGGTCCTGGAGGAAGTGTTTGTATTTCTTAAGTGTCCATACCAGTGCTAGGCACTCCTTCTCGTTGATGTGATAACGTTTTTCTGAGGGTTTCAATTTGGTTGAAGCGTAGGCGATGACTTCTTTCTTCTCTGGAGTTCCCTGGAAGAGTACGGCTCCCATACCAATGTCTGAGGCATCTGTCTGGGGGCAGAATGGTCGGGTGGTATCTGGTCTATGTAGTTGGAGTTTTCCTTCGATTGCAGTTTTGATTTTGTTAAATGCATCCTCTGCTGCTGGGTCCCATTTTAGTCATCGCTTGTTGCCTGCGGTGAGGTTGGTTAGCGGTATGATGACTTCTGCGAATCGAGGGATAAAATCTCGTAGCCAGTTAGCCGTCCCGATGAAACTCCGTAGCTGCTTCATGTTATTTGGTGTGGTGAATCCTCTAATCTTCTCTACATGTTTCTCAAGGGGTTGTGTGTTGTTGGATGTCACTTTATGGCCTAGGTATTCCAATTCGTCGGTGGCGAATCTGTATTTCTTTGGTGATGCCCATAGTCCATGTGTCCTCAATCTTTCCAGTACAAGGTGTAAGTGTTTCTTGTGTTGTGTCCAATCCTCTGAGTAAATTATGATATCGTCCATATATACTTTAATGAACTCGTCAATGTATCCGGCGAAGACGCTGGTTACTAGCTTTTGGAACACTGCTGGGCCGTTTTTGAGTCCAAAGGGCATCACCGTGAATTCGTATGCAGATCCGTCAGGTAGGCTGAAGGCGGTTTTGGAGCTGGAGTCCTTTGGAGTGGAACTTGCCAAAATCCGCTTTTCAAGTCCAGTGTGGAGAAGATCTGGGCCGTGCCTATTTCTTTTATGCTGTCATGTATCGTCGGCATACTTGAGGCTTCGTCAATCGTGATTCCATTAAGTTTTCTATAATCCACGCAGAAGCGAGGGGTGCCATCTTTCTTCGAAACAATCACCACAGGGCTGTTGTATGGTGATTTGCTTGGTCTAATGAATCCTGCGGCTAGCATCTCCCTCACTTCTTTGAACATAATTCTCTTCTTTTCGGTGGAGTACTTGTATGGTTTTATATTGATTGGTCGGCTGACGGTCACTTGTATCTCCATTTCGGTAGCTTTGGTCGTTGGCTGGCGTAGACGGTCGTCAAAAACGTCGCTGTACTCGTTGATCAGTTGTTGGATGGTCGGGAAGGCGAAGGCTGGAGCTTGGTGAGCTTCTAGGGCCTGTTTGGTTGCATTCCTCTTGCCATGGTTCTTCCAGTATAACGTGGTTCTGGTTGAGGTGCCCACATGTAGACATTTGCGGGGGATGTCTAGATTCGCTTCCTCTTGTTCCAGCCATGGCATACCAAGCACAACATCGTGATTGAGTTTCTCCAGTACGGTACATCTTACGGTTGTGGAGAAGTTGTCCATAAATACTTCGACGTCTGCAGTCCCCAAACTGTGGGACGTGCTGTCCGTGCACGCCAGCTGAATCGTTCCTGGTCGAATCTGCAGGCCCCCTCTTTGGATCAACCTCTGGTGGATGAAGTTTCCAGAAGCTGTTAAGCATCGGCTTCCATCTCTCTGGCGATTGTTCGGAGGCTGTCTTCCGTCTTAGGCATCCCTAATCTGAGGCAGATTCTGATTTGAGGCATGAGTTGGTTTGATATCACTGAGCATCTCTGATCCTCGGGGATGTCCGGTAGAAGGCGTTTGAATAGAGCGGCTTTCCGTGTCACAAATTCATCGGCTGGCTCGTTCTTCTGATGTTGTCCATATAGTTTGACGGTCAGGGCGGAAAAGAGGGCTGGATCGTCGAATTTTTCCAGGAATCGAGTCTTAAAAGTCTGATAACCTATCCCGGTTGTACAGTGACTCTCTTCCCATCACCGTGCATCTCCATGTAGCGAGTTGGCTGTTATGTAGTCCACCCAGTCGTCTGTGTCCACATCGTGTCTGGTTAGGAAGTCCTCGATTCTTGTTAGGAATTGGGTTGGAATCTCCGTTTCTCTTTCTTCAAATCTGGGTGGTTTGGATGTCCATATTTTGGGTGGTCTGGTCTGGATCGGTTGTACCATTTGCAGGGCTGTCAGGGCTTGAAGGAGGGTGTTTATCCACGTCTCAGGTGATGCTTGAGGTTGGCTCGTGGATGGACCTCCGGTTGTTGTCTCATGTTGGGAAGTGGGTTCGTCTGATTTGAGTTGGGCGCCATGTTGCCTAGAGGCGTAGATGGCGGCAGATTGGCTCGTCTCCTGCTCTACGGGCTTCTTGCGGTCCGTGGAACTGGACCTGGATGTTCCACGAGTGTCCACCATTTTCCGTCGAGCAATTTGGTTCGCTGATGATTGTATATAGGAAGATATGGTGGAGTCGTGTGTGTTTCAGTGAGAAACTATCACAATTCCGTTCGTCTGAGGCTAGTAGTGCTTGATTACGAAGGTAAAATACCACAATAAACCTCAGACACAATGTACAAAGTATATATCGAAAAATGTGAAAGTAAGTATGAAAAATGCAGTTCGAAAAATATATAGTGCAAAAGTCTCTTGCGCTTAGTCTATAAAAATAGAAGCTCCGCAAGAACGTTATCTGCACATAAATAAAGAATATATATATATATATATATATATATATATATATATATATATATATATATATATATATATATATAAGGAAGTAAACGTTAAATAGTGGGTTTGCAGCAATAAAAAATGAAACGTGTACTCTTTTAAATTTTTATTCCAAGCTTTCGGACATTGGTTATGTCCTTCATCAGGGAGCTACAAATGTAATTAATAAATTGTTGGCGTTGGTATAATTAATTAAAAATTGTTTCTACTTACAAACTTAATGAGGTTGTATCAAAGAAGATGTATTATGTTGATAAAATTTATCATAGTCATCTTTTTTAATATATAAAAACTATTTTTATGTTTAAAAATTTTAAAAAAATTACTGTAAATCCAAAAACACTTAATTATTCTAAATAAATACGTGACATTATTTTGACAAAATTCTTTCAAATGTCAATTGATAAATTATGAAATTTATATAAACATTTATATAAACATTTGAAAGAATTTTGTCAAAATAATGTCACGTATTTATTTAGAATAATTAAGTGTTTTTGGATTTACAGTAATTTTTTCAAAATTTTTAAACATAAAAATAGTTTTTATATATTAAAAAAGATGAGAGACTATGATAAATTTTATCAACATAATACATCTTCTTTGATACAACCTCATTAAGTTTGTAAGTAGAAACAATTTTTAATTAATTATACCAACGACAACAATTTATTAATTACATTTGTAGCTCCCTGATGAAGGACATAACCAATGTCCGAAAGCTTGGAATAAAAATTTAAAAGAGTACACGTTTCATTTTTTATTGCTGCAAACCCACTATTTAACGTTTACTTCCTTACGTTGTCAGCAAATACTTCTGGTTCATTATATATATATATATATATATATATATATATATATATATATATATATATATATATATATATATATATATATACATATATATATATATATATATATATATATATACATCCTACTATCATTTTCGCATCGATACATTATGCTTTTACCATCAATTTAGCATCATCTTGCAAAGTAGCATCTGTATATCGACGCTACTTTACAAGAACTTAATAACTGTTTTCCCGTACTTGTTACAAGAATTTTAACCATCTCATTGATTAGAGTTTTGATACCGTGTTGGTATTTTAAAATATCCGCTTTCTCTTTTTATCCCTTACTGAGTTATATAAGTTTATTCCAGAAAATGTTTGAGTCTAAAATGATGGTACAGTGAAAATATTATATATATTTAGTTCAGGGTTTTACCGTTTTCTCGCTGCCATTATATACATGAAAATGTATATCCCACTTTCATTATCAATCATTTTAGCATCAGAAATTTGGCATCGCTGTTGAATATATTATTACCCACAACGAATTAGTAAATTTAAGAATATATACCTATACATTTTTTTTCATCCACAAATCATTCTGGCATCATGTTTGGTTAAAAGTAACGGGTTATGATATATTGCAACTACCTATTGTATCTTCGCTCTAATTGGTCCAGTCGCGACGTACATTCCCTCAAATGATAGGATTTAACCAATAAAATACAATAAGACAGAAAAATCAAATATAGCAAAATGTCAAAAAGGCCTTAATTATATATCTTCGTTTCTATAAGTCCAATCGTGACGTACAGTATCTCAAATGACAGGATTTAACCAATTGAAAATAATGAAATAAAAAAATTAAATACAGCAACATGTCCAAAGGGCAGTAGTCACGTATCTTCGGTCCTATTAGTCCAATCGTGACGTATAGTACCTCTAATGATAGGATTTAATATAAATAATACAATGGGATAGAAAAGTCAAATGCAGAACAATGTCAAAAGGGCCTTAGTTGTGTATCTTTAGTTCTATTAGTCCAATCATGACGTGCTGTACCTCAAATGAAAGGATTTAACAAATAAAATACAATGAGGTATAAAAATTAAATGAAGTAGCATGTCAAAATGGCCTTAGTTATGTATCTTCGGCCCTATTAGACCAATCGTGACGTACCATACCTCAAATGATAGCACTTAACCAATAGAATACAATGACACAGAAATCAAATACAGTGTCACGTCAAAAGGGCCTTAGTTACGTATCTTCGTTTTTAGTAGCCCAATCGTGACGTACAGTACCTCAAATAATAGGATTTAACCAATCGAATACAATAAGATAGAAAAATAAAATACATCAGCTTGTCAAAAGGGCCTTAGTTATGTATATGCGGTCCTATTAGTCCAATCATGACGTTTTGTACCTCAAATGATAGAATTTAACTAATAGAATACAATGAGATATAAAAATTAAATAGAGTAGCCTGGCAAAAGGGCCTTAGTTATGTATCTTCGATCCTATTAGTCCAATCGTGACGTACAGTACCTCAAATGGTACCATTTAACCAATAGAATACTACGACGTAGAAATCAAATACATCAACACGCTTTAACGGAGATATTACGATGGTGTATTACTATATAGACATACGTCCACTTTTAGTTAACTACATAGTATGTATTCTGTACTTTCCTTTACGGTTGTTGAGGCATGGACTCTTAAACAGAAGAATGTTAAAAATCTTGAAAGCTTTGAGATGTGGTGCTACCGCTGTATACTAAAAATAAGTTGGGTGGATAAAATTACAAATGAAGAGATAATACGCAGAATAAATAACGATCCAGAAGTTATACTGAATATAAAAAACAGAAAACTTGAATAGTTTGGTCTCCTGATTAGAGGACAAAAGTACACATTTCTACAAAATATAATGCAAGGAAAAATCCAAGGACGCACAAATCCAGGCCGTAAAAAAATGTTCTGGATGAGAAATTTAAGAGAGTGGTTTGGCTGTACCACTAACGAATTATTCAAAACAGCAGTAAATAAAATTAGAATCCCCTAATGATATCCAATCTCCGATAGGAGAGGCACTCAAAGAAGAAGATATGATAAACTCGAAAAATCTCCAACGTTCACTTTTAGACATATGCCTCCCGTTCAGTGCACACATTTACTGCTCCTTGATGCTGTGACGAGAATGAGATAGGATTTAACAAATAGAATGACAAAAAACTAAACAAGACAGTGTGTCAAACGTGGAATGCGTCGCAGAATGTGAAATATTAGCGTAAAATTATATGATGGCCATAGACGATTCTTTAATACCCAGCAAACGACTAGCTTTGTAAAGTTACATAGGAGGGATCTGTGCGAGAAAAAGTCGATCATTCATTTTATAACCCAAAGGGGACCATAAAATATTCAACGTTAAAATGTTATATAATGTAACGGTATGACAAATCTTTTTTCTCCCGCATGTGCATGCCTGTGTACCTATACAAGGGGAGTCGTGCATAACCTTTAAGTTGATCGTAATACATAACTGCAACAACAAGTATGTTGACGACTTGGGTTAGTATATACAGTGCATTCCGTACGTTTTTTAAACATGATTAGGAAACTGTTGACTGGAGGCTATTAAAGAAGTTCTTAAAATTTTTGCAGGTCAACGCCTTTTCTGTAAATGGAGTGAATATTGTTATCCATTTAATTTTTTTCCTCAGTTGAATAATTCCTGCTGGTATTTGGTCTAAGCTTACTTCTTTTCCCCATTCAATCTGTTTCATAGCTAATTCTACTACTTTATAGTGCCCTGTTCACCTGTTTTGGTAATTTCGGACTATTTCATCTCTTATAACATAAAACAGTTGTTTCAGATATCTTTATCGCGTTTCCTTTTTTTATGGATGAATATGCTGCCGTTTTCATCTTCTACTGTTTCATATGGAGCTACACGATTAACAATTCCAAATCAAGAAAACACAAATAACACTCCGAATTATATTATACAACTAATAGTCGAAAAATGAAGAGCAAGAGATAGATAATCAGACAATTAAGATCAGCGCTACATGATGCACGCAATGCCACATTTGAACACTACATTAGTACATTGTCTAAAGAAGATTATTCACTATAGATAGCAACAAAAACACTTAAAGAGACCTGAAAAATACAACCCACCAATTAAGAAAGATGACGTTAGTTGAGGAAGATCAGACCAGGAAAAAATGTCAACATCATCAGAATAACAGATAATAATAATCAAGCAATAGAACACTGAACACTTTTGTTTTTAACTGTACGCCCGTGAATGACTTATTATTTTTTAAATAACATTTAATATTGCACTTTTTTATTGTATTTTTTTTTTCATCTTTCAAGATAATTCTTATAGGAATATATTTATTTATAACATATGGTCTTATGGTCTTATTACAGCTTTAAGATTATACGACCTAAATCTATCTTGTACCGCACTGCTAATTGAGAATTATGTTTGTAATGCGATAAGAGGTCCGGATATACGAGACACCAGTGACTCATGCCGCACTGATAAAAATCCGACAGGAATCTGCATTTCTATAAAAAAATAGATTAATTTGTTTTGTGTATTAATTTAGTTTAGGTCTAACAAGAGTTGCAGTAATAGATTTTTTTAAATATAGAATGTAAACCATATTTCCAATGCTTTGTGAAAGAGAACCAGTTTATAATATTCCGGACGACGTAATAAAACCTTATTTTAGAATATTGGTCGATGAATTAAAATCATTGTTCAAGAAACAAATTATTCATGTGCAGATGTTTTACTATAAAAACATGTAAAACCAAAATCTCGATTAAAAAAGTTGCAACCAGTTACTCACGATGAAACTTAACCCCATTATTGATTTTACAAGTGATAAAATGGGTCGACAAAAGACCAGTTTTAATCCTTACAACATTTAAACATAATAGTTGTATCTTGGTTTAATCAAATGAAAAGAAAAATTATACACAAGTACTAAAACCACAAACTAATCTCGATTATAACTTGGTGAAAAAGAGTGTTGACAGTAGAATTAATATTTAATACCGCATTTAATACCGCAGTAGTCAATGCTTAGTTGCTAAATAATAGAAAACGTAAAAAAAGCGACAACCTATCCTTGAGTTCAGACTGGAGTTCGCGAAGGCATTTGCAAATAAAGAAATGTTGTAACCCTCACGACCAGTTACACCCAAAAATACCATCTCAGGCAAAGCGATGTTGATATTACAAAGAGAAGAAAGTGTACAAGATGTAACAAAATTTTAAGAAGAAGCATGACTAGTAGAAAGGACGATAGAAAAGTTAAAAAAGTTAAGACATACTCTGAAGAATGTGATGGCAAAACTGGAATATGTCTAGTGTGCTTCAATGAGGCACATTAAAAAACAATTTTACTTATACAGGAACTATTATTGAGTAAAAACGTATTATACCTCAAGTGGCCTTATAGTATTGGAAGTCGTAAGTTGATAGTTTTAGTAGAACATTTTAATTGTTAATTACCTCCGTAAAAGTGAGTTATAGTATTTATAAAAAGATGGATGTAAATAATATGCCTTCGACATCTAAAAAAGCTAGATGTGAACATAAACGTAGATTGACCACTGCTGAATTACAATCATTGTTAGAAGCATCTGGCGAGGACGATGTAGATTAAATGAATGGTGGAAGTGACTCTGATTGACTCTGATTGACTCTGACAAAATATTTGCACAAAGTCGTTCAGGAAAATCGAGGATTGCGTTTTGGAAAGAGACAACACAAACAGAAGTTAAGACTTTTCTCGGACTTATGTTCCATATGGGGACAATTAAGATGAACCGTCTTAATAACTACTGGAAAAGTATGGGTAACTTCTATAATAGTGTTAACTTGATAATTGCTCATAGCCCATATTAAGAAATAAGGGAATAGACAATCCTCACTTGTCAAAGAAACTAAAAAAACGTGAAGTGGTCTAAAGACTAAAAAGTCCCATATTCAAACTGGTTTTTATTAAGAATGTTAAAGTTTTTTTAATATACCCTAAAACTGAAAGCGCAAAGAATCGATTGCAAGTTACAAAATACTTGTAGAGTCATACTGTTTGGACAAGTACGGTTGTTTAAATAATCGCTTTCTGTCATAAACAAATTGAATAAATTGTAAAATATTTTTTGATCTGCTTGATATTTAGCACACTTTAATAACTGATCAATTGCCATAATTTCAAGTAGCTATATTACCTGTCGTTAGGCAAAAAACAAAGTTATTAACATTTATAAATTACTACAAACGTAATATCTTAGAGTTTACGGTTTTTTGAAATTATATCAATTATTATTTATGTATTTAAATTTGGTATTTCTCTACATAAAAAACTTTTTATGGTCTACAACTTTTATTTGTATTATTTTTCTTTAGAATGTATACAAAACGTTTTATAAGCAAAAAATTATTTTTTTTTTGCCTTTTAAGATTGTTTAAAAAAACAAAGCAAAATCAACTGTACGTCTTTACGAATTTTTCGTCAGCTACCCCTCATACTATTTAGAATTTAAATTTCTGTATAAGATTTTTTTAAACTATTTAGCGAGGTTCCGTGAACTACTTTCTTATGGCATGGTCAAAGTCAAATAATATTTTTTTATATGATTAAGCCACAATTATTGGTCGTTATTGAGATGAAAATTACATTTTTAATTAACTAATATTTAACGTTTTGATTTCCACTATTATTTTACAATAACTTTATTTATTGTACAAATTATGTAAACATGTGTATACACATTTTGTACAAAAAACGTTTTTTGAGAACGATTTCCGGAATGGAAATCAAAATTTCAAACATTTACACGATCACAACCAATAATTAAGGCCTTAATCCCATAAAACCATAATATTTATCCCAAACTATTCATCGATAGCTTCGACTAAACAGGTTGTAAATTGAAATTTATGTAAAATATTCCCCTACACGATTCTCTGGGCAAAAATATCTAGGTTAAATAAATATAACATCTAAACGAAGAAAAAAACCCGTTGAGACTGCAACTTGTGAGCAGGTAGATTCAATGTCGTTATTCGAACTTGACCCAAAGCGATCGATATTTAGGTATCTAAAATATTATTTTAAGGATTAATACCGGCAACATCTATTGGCTCTAAAATGATGCCAAATACAGTGATTTTACCGCTCGATGTTAAAACGTAGGTATGACGTAAAATTTAAATATATAAAAAAAATTGGAATATTGAAAAACCCACAATAGTGCCAAGCCTACAAAGGTGCACTAAACGAACATACACAATTTATAAATAGAAAATGATAGCAATTCTTGGTGATGCTAAATTACTGCAACGTGAAAAGAGTTTAAAAGGATAGCGGGATGTATATATATATATATATACATATATATATATATATATATATATATATATATATATATATATATATATATATATATATATATATATATATATATATATATAAACGGAATGTTTGTGTACACAAAATAAAAGGTAATATGCAACGATAAAGTGGCAGTGTGAGAGATTCCTTGACTTACGGAAGGAATCCTCGAAAATCTTGTGTCTCGTTTGACTTACGGAAAGAAAATCGCAAGTACAAAAAATAGTAAATATTTCAAAGCGTATGGTCTCCGCTCGGAGAGATATCGCAATGAATATATTTAAACGACAAATGCAATGATAAAATAGCAAAATAAAATACACCAAAGCGTATGATGTCCCAGGAGAAATATCGCAACGAATGTATTTATGGGAGGGATTTATATATACAGATAAAATAACAGCAATAATGAAATAGCACAAATGAGAATATATTCGGAGCGTATAATCTACGAGTAGAAATATCGCAACAAATGTATCCGACAAGTAAACAAATGCAATAATAAAATAGCACAAATAAATGGGCACTTTCTCTGTGCGTGATCCGAAGAAATGCCACAGCAGAAAGTACAGAAAATAACACAAAAATCAATATATGTATCAAAATGCACATAAATATCAATATAAATCAATAGCAAAAAATGGTAAATAAAAGGCAGATTCTAGGTGGGTAACTAGCACCGAACTTAAAGTCTTAAAATACGAGGGTGAGCTCGAACTGGCCGACTACAGAAAATCCACCTTCTTGTATACACGAAAATCCTTTGTCTCGAGGGATTATGACGTATGAAAGTGGACTTCCCGTGAAATCGACCAATGGGAAATTTTAAATTGCTCAAAAGTTGGAATAACCCTTATTCCAACCAATGAACAATTTTTCCCGTGTTTGGAGATGTTTCCCGTACGCTGATTGGTCAGTTAATGCGAGCGCACGCGAACAGTTTGTACGTTTATATCTAAGTTCTACATTTGTCTTTTAGAAATTGCTGGTACTGCCATTTTTAATAAAATTTTATTTTCTGAATATTCTGGAAACTTCCTCTTGCTGTAAGATTCCTTCTTTAGCTGCAGATCGCTTCAATTTATAAAGTCTATGTTATCTACATTGGTGATACATCTAACATTGGTGATACATCTAACATATACAAGGAGTTGAACAATTGGTTTATTGTTCATATTTCGTTAATGTTTAGGTTTTACTGTTAACTATTACTTTCGTAGCCGGATCTAATGACTTTATATGTTCTCGTAAATGAATTAAACTTTAGAAGTTAACTACGTTAGAAGAGACAACACTAGATTTTATAATGGAAGAATTAAAAGAAGCAAGAGAAGTATTAATCAAACATAAACTACCAGCGGTGTTATTGCCAAGCTGCAACAATTTGTTAACCACACAAAAATTTCCACATAAACTAAAATTAGTCAATTTGGTACCATTATTAAAGCCGGGAAGGTGAATGGAGGAGATAAATGCATTTAAACCAATTTGCTTGCTTGATAACCTGGGGAAAAACATACGAAATATCCATAATAAACAGATTTCAAACGGCTTTTGATGAAGGTAAACAAATATCGAAACAACAATAAGGGAAACAAGGCTCTGAACAAAGTATCCATATGAATTGAAAAAATAAATTGTTATTAGAGGTGGAGAAGCCAAAGTTAGTCATACTAAAAGGAAAAATAAAGAGGGACTTTATGAAGTTCAACTTAGATAGAGTTGAAATTATAACGAAAAAAGAGGCGAGGTATCGGTTGTTTAACTAAACCGATTTAATTCACACAACCGATAAAGAGGGTTGTCAAGAAAGCTTAGCTGAACAACGCCGCTTTAGCAAAGTTAATACCAAATATAAGAGGGCCTAGTTCACAGAAAAAAAGAAATAGTACACTCTACAGTTCTACATGCGGTCCCAGTCTGGGTTTTCTTTACTTAAGAAAAAAAGTATATATAAATTCTGTTAAGAGGGCAAAGAACACTACTACTAATGGTGCATAATAGCGCATATAGGATAACCTCAACAATTGCTGTACAAGCGATAGCAGGAGTTGTATCAATCAGTTAATGGTAAAGGAGAGGGCGACTATGTACAATAAGAGAAAGGGAGATATAAAGAAGATCAGGGACGACAGTAGAAAAAATAGTGGGATAGTGGCAGAGAGAGTGATCCGAAGAAAGATCTAAAGCAAAGTGGACGAGGACGCTCATCCCCAATATACAGCCCTAAACAGGTGAGGGTAACGTGTGAGGTGAAGGATAACGCAGAACCAGGCAGGAAAGGGATGGGATGGTAAAAAGTCATTACCACGGAAATTATAAAAAAAGGAAATACGTTATAATTCTTAATAAATTTTATATTTTTATCCTGATGATAATTTAAATTGCCTAAATTGTCTTTCCCGGCAATTTTTTATAACTTTGAATTTTTCTTTTGTCATTTACACTATCCCGTTTTCTCCGTGAAGTGGTGTAATAGATTTACTTTTATTTCATATGATCTTTGAGATGTTTCATATTTGGCTTGTTTGGGTTTAAATGTTGAACGAACTCATCCCAACATTTGCTCCTATGTTCGTATCTGTTTTCTCAGCTCTCTTTTTAGTTGATTTTCCTCTCTTCTTCTATATTTCTAGTTCTATTTGGTCTTCTTCGGATCTAATGTTTCACTGATCAGCTTTTTTAAGTCGTTGTTTATTTCCCGAACTCTTCATTTTACAGTTGGTTTTTTTTTCAGTTACTGTGCTCCTTTCAACTGCATTTAGTGTACAACTTTCCAATTCTAAGACTTTTTTCCAATTCATTGGCAGTCTTTACATTGAAATTTTAACAGTATTTTCACTGACTATCCTTTTGAATGTCTGCCAGTTTGTTTTCTAATTCTGGTGTATATGCAGTGGATTTTGCTCCCATCCCCCTATAATAATAAAAAATTTTAACGACATATATTTAAACAGAGTAATACCAAGATCATGGCTGAATTCAACGTTTATTGCTCTACCAAAGAAAACAAAATCCGTATCCTGCAATGATTTGCGCACCATCAAATTGTAACGTAATATTTCTCCTACCACATAGGGTATAATTACAGGGGGTTTGAAAACTGGGGACAGAAACTACTGGGGTTGGAGATAAGGAAAGCAAAATAAACGAAACTGTGCGAACGGAACTCAGGGTTTGTTTGGAGAGCTGTGTCGTGGATAAGTTGAATGGCAATGGAGTTGGATTGGGGCAACTACAAAAATGAAACAAAGGGGTACTGACATAAATCTCCTGGAACAAATGGACAACCAAAACAAACAACAGGAAGGACCTCTAGCAATTTAAAATGGACGCCGCTTCGAGGTGCCAAATTATGACGAATACAACAACTAGTTGTAACGATTGAAATAATTATTACAAATACAAAAATGATTAGGAGACTTTTCTAAAACAAGAAGACAAATTGTAATAAATAAAACATTTATTGTGTCTCACCACAAACAGTTACAAATACAGATAATACATAAAGACTATACCTATTAATAGTTACAAAAGTAAATATAAAAATAACAAAGAAAAACTTACATGTGTCCTATTCGTTTACAAGTGGGAATTGCAACAAAACTTTCAAATGTTACTGGGCTGTTAACTGTTGCCAATAAAAAATGATTTCAAGTAAAGAATTATCTTTCTAAATAAAACTATTCATAATGTTTCTAAAAACAAAACAAGCTAATGTCACAAAAATATGAATCTACTGTCATATGTCAACATTGAAGTTAACAGAGAACAATTAAAATGACAGCATGGCAACACCCTAAGATTTACAATATTAATTATTAAAACCTTCATTTTTCTTATTATTTTAATGTTTATTTATTTTTTTTTTAGTTTAAAACAAAAAAAGTTACCTTGGTTTCACAAAAAACAATGCACTAGCACTTCTGGGGTTAAACTGGAATTATGCTGGAATTATACTGGAATTTCTGCTATGCATGAACAAAAATAACTGCTTCAACTGGTCTGATGACGACCAAGGACAAACAAAAGTGAGGTTGGAACAAAATCAGCAGCACACTGGACATACCCTACAAGCGGTTTTTTCTACAACACTGGAACCAATTTCAATACTCTGGTACACGGCACAAATCTTAGATACTTAACAAAATATTGGTTATTTTTTTTTAAATCTGTCATATTAGTAAATTTCCACTAATTTCAACAAATTCGCCGGTTTTGACCAGCTTAACTGCCACATGTCCGTTCAATACCGACTTAGTTGCAAACCTCCTTTGTAACTACACTTACTGCACAATTAACTGCCACTACCCACTAGATTTCCATAAAAAAGGAAGAAACACAAGAACAATACAAATTTGACGAACAATTTTGACCCACACTGTAGACCACTGCCTCTGACAGCGACCTACGCGAGAGTGATCGAATAATATTTTAAATTCATTCGCTAAACAAAACATATAAACTGGAATATTTATTTGAAACGCAGAATATCCTAAAAGCGGTTTCGATCAAAGAAAAATATTAAAGAATTTGCGTCCGTGATATAAACAAACTTTTGAATCGTTTACATTAACTTCGGCGACGTAAAAAGAACGAAATACTAGTTGGGTTTTAACTCGTACGATAAGAACAGAGAAACATGGAAAACATTCTTCGTTATTTTAATACATATATGAGGGAAATTCAATTTAATACATATACGTGGGGATTTCAAAATATATATCAAGGAAAATGCAAATGCTACAAACTTTTTTTTTTGTGGCTTTAGCACTTAGCTATTTAGCCAATTACATATTGAGATATAATAAAAGAAAAATTACTAATATCAATATTCTGATATAATTAATACTAAAGAAAAAAAAAAGTGTATGCATATACACATAAGTGCATACATAAGTGTACATTATACAGTGTATACATACATAAGTGTATAATCTATACTATTAATAATTGCTAGTGCAAAAAGTGTATCTATTCGAGTCAAAAAACCTCATAAAATCCCTATAACTGAATCAAACAAAAAGAGAAAATTATATCAAGAAAAAAACAAATATAAGGAACAACAGGGATACTCACTTCTCGTCCAGGGACCCATCAGGACATTTGTTTAAGACATTACTAGCAATAGGTCACGGAAAGAAAGGTAAATAAAACAATTGGGTTAGAACAAAGGTTAACGAGCTTAGCTGAGATTGACTACAGACACACATTTGCACTATGTATAAATTTAATCAAACAATCATAAACTTTTTTATTATTAGTAGCCAACAGGTTATTTATTTGATATGGAGGAAATATTTTTAGAGTTTGTAAGTTGTTTAAAAGAGATCCTGAATGCTGAAGATATTTGGAACACTTAAAAAAGATATGGTTAAGATCTCCTTGTTCTTGACAAGTTTCGCATAAGTCTGAATTATATATTTTGATTTGAGCAAGATGAACAGGATAACAAGCGTGGCCAAATCTCAATCTTATTAAAGTTGTTGTATATTTACGAGCGGTATTGAAATTCTTAAACCATCTGGAATTAGGGATGTGTGGTTGTATATGCACGTATTGTGTTGTTGAGTGGTCGCAAAAAGTTTGCCAGGCGGTATTCCAACGATCTGTTTGATTTCTTTTAGAGATGAGAAAAGCATCAGGAACACAAATTCTCTCATCTGGTAAAATTTCAGCTGTCGAGGTTATTGCAGCTTTTGCAATGTAATCAACATGTTCATTATGTTTTATACCAACATGAGCCTTTACCCAAATAAAATTCGTAGTTTTATTTTTATTTTTAAGGTTAACAAGTATGTTCTTAATTTGGTAAATAAAAGGATTAGAATTATAATTGGGTAACTTTGTATTTTTGAGAGATAATAAGACTGATAATGAATCGGATATTATTAAAACTGCATTATTGTTTAAACTGTCGAAATATTTCAAGGCTTCAAGAATTGCAAGAGCTTCAGCACTAAAAATTGAGCAATTGAGAGGTAGTTTGAACATTTTTTCTATTGACTTGGATGGAATGTAGAAAGCACATCCGGTCCCTTCCGATGTTTTGGATGCATCTGTATAGATTACAGTTGCCATGGGCCATTTTTTTATGTAAGAATTTAAGATGCATGAATCTAATGATCGAATACTATAATATGTTGGTATGTATATATCAGCTTCATTAAAAAATCCGAAATAGTCGTTAATATCAAGGTTGCTAATACTGTTGGTATACTTATTGTTACACATGGCTCTAAAGGCTGTGCAAAGGGTTGGTGAATTTTTATGAATCCAGTAACTGTTTGTTAGATCCTCGGTATTTAGCGAGCTTATGCCAGAATATAAAGAATTGTTGATATATGAAATTTTCACTACAAATTTTTCACTTAGATAATCCCGTCTAAAATTTAAAGGAGGTTCTGAAGCTTCAACATGCAATGGAGCTATTGGAGTAGACTTCATTGCTCCCATACAAGTACGTAGAACAGTCCGTTGAAATACATTAATTTTATTTAGAATTTGTTTACTTGCTGATCCATAAAGTATACATCCATAGTCCAGAATGGATCTGATATAAGATTTGTAAAAAAGCAAAGCTGTTTCTACGTCAGCACCCCACCAAGTTTTAGAAATTGATTTTAAAAAATTGAGACCTTTATTGCTTTTGCCAAGCATATACTCGATGTGTACTTTCCATGTTAACTTTTGATCTAGAAACATACCTAGATATTTTATTGACTTACAGAAATTTAAACTTTGGCCATTTAATAAAATAGTATTTATGTTTGGAATATTATGTCGTGAAAAAATGCACACGTTTGATTTATTAGTGGATAAATTAAAACCATTTTTACAAAACCAGTTTGAGAAATGTTCATGTAATTTTCTTAAAATTGTAAGGGAAGTTTCATATTTACTCCTTTCTGTATAGACTAGGAAGTCATCAGCATATTGGATTGTTTTGTAAGTGATACTTGGTATATTAAGACTATGAAAATCGGCAGTATACAGATTAAAAAGAAAAGGGCTTAAGACTGATCCCTGAGGTAATCCCCAACTATTATAACGTGGTCCAAGAAATTCATTTTTATAGTTTCTAACGTATAAGCGTCTATTAGTGTAGAAATTAATTATGGTTTGTGCCAGATTTGTGGGTATTTGAAATTGATTGATCATTTTGTCTTTTAATCGAGGTAAACACACACTGTCATAAGCACCTTCTATATCTAGAGATAAAGTAGGCAAATAGTTATTTCTAGAAAAGTTACTCTGTATGTCCGTTACAAGTGTAGCTAGTGCATCTGAAGTTCCACATCCTCGTTTGTATCCAAACTGATTATTTGGTAGTAATTTTTTGGTATGGACCCACCATTCTAGTTTATGTTTTAACATCCGTTCCAAAGTTTTAAATACACAAGAAAAGAGAGAAATGGGTCGATAAGATTCTGCTGAATTTGGATCTTTTGCAGGCTTTAGAATCGGAATAACAATGATGTCTTTAAAAAAATCTACCTCAGAATTGTCTTGAATGATTCGATTTAAAAAGTCTAATAGAAAATGTTTTGCTACTTCTGGGAGGTTAATAAGCATGAAGTATTTGATATGATCGTATCCTGGACAATTATCTTTACGATCATTTATAGCGAAAATTAGTTCATTGTAAGTGAAAGGTTTTAGTAGAAAATGATTTTTTTCAGATGGGGTTGAATCTATGTAGCTGGATTTTTTAGGGTTCGCAGTTGGTGGTGCAACTTTAATAAGAAAGTCATCCATCCATTTTTGATCGAAAGATTTTATTTTTGATATTGGTTTTCTGTAAATTTTTCTAGCTTGATTCCAAAGAGTTGTAGCTGGTGTATTTTTATTCAGGGAAGAGACCCATTCAATCCGATGTTTCTTTGCTATATTTTTTAATGTTTTTTTGGTTCTAGCCGAGATCTCCTGTTATTGAACGTAATTTTCAAAATTAGTGTTTTTTTTTTGTAATTTATTAAAGCCAATTTTCGTTGTTTGATAATATTGTCACAATCAATATTCCACCAAGGGGGTGGGTGCCGTTTACATTTATAAGGTTTATATTGGGGTATAGCTGCTTCTGCGGCCGTATTTATATTATTAATGAAGAAGGAGTACTGTTCAGTTAGATTATCCGAGTGACTGTTGTTCGTATCGTGCAAAATCTGAATCGTCGAGGTATATAATGCCCAATTGGCTTTTTTAATATTCCATTTATTTTTAGGAGATATTTCATTTTCATTAATTGCAAAAATTAATTCTATAGAAATGACATAGTGATTTGATCCTAGGGTATCAGAGATGACATTCCAAGATGTTTTGTTAACTAGTTCAGGTGAACAGAAGGTTACATCAATAGCTGAATCCCGTTGATCAGGACGTCTTAAAATCGTAGGTTCTCCATTGTTTAAAACAGTTAAATTTAAATCATCTGCGACATTTATTAGTTGTGATCCTGTAGTATCATTATTATGACAGCCCCATATAGAGTGGTGTGCATTAAAATCACCACCTATAATTAAAGGCCCATCAAACTGTTCAAAAATTTTTACCCAATCTTCATATATTGTTTGTATTTTTGGAGGTTTATAAATAGATACAAAATTTAAAGATAAAGTTCCATATTTAACTTGTACAGCACACACTAAAATATTTTCATTGTAATTTATATTGATCTTATGTTCCACAAATTGAAGAGATTTGTGTACTAAAATTGCCACACCAGCATAGCCATCGTTTCTGTCATTGCGTATTATATTGTAACCACTAAAACTATATTGTTGATTTTTTTTAAACCAAGTTTCGCTTATAAGCGCAATGTCGATATTTTTATCAAAAAGAAATTGTACCAGACTATTTTTGTTAGCTATAGCAGAACGTGCATTCCATTGCATTATATGTAAATTGCGTGTTTTAGGATTAAATTTTATTGGTTTTTCAAAGTATCCTCCAATACTTGTTCTATACTACTTGTAATTACGTTAATATCAACAGGTTGTCTGTTGTTTTTTGAAATTATTTTATTAATAAAGTCCATGATAAAAATTGATAAATTGCTGGCTATACTGCTTTTTTTGCTTTTCAAACTAAAGTAGTTTGGTTTATTTGAATTTATTGTCAAAGGTTGTGAAAGTCCAAAGGTGAATGGAAATAATGGTTTTTGAACAGATGATTGGATAGTGGGAGAGTTTGATTTTCTCTTTTTTTGGTTGGAGGTCTATCCCTCGCATGAGTTTGTTGGGAAAAGGAATTATTTTGATTGCCATTGAAATTTGTAGAGATTTGATTACGATTTGGATGAGATAACGATATACGATCGTTGTTAGGAATTTCTGGAAAATGTTTGTCATAATTTGTTAGCGGTGAAAAGGAATTGTGACTTACTAAACTGGATAAGGAATTTTCAGATATTTCTTTGGCTTCCTTAAATGAGGTTTTTTGCTCTATCATTATATTTTTAATTTTTTTTTTGATTGTCATAAGAGGGACACTTTTTTGAGATAGATACGTGATCTCTGCTTTTACAGTGTATACAAAAAATCAAATTTTTATCACAATTGTGTTAATCATCTTTAATCTCACCGCAATTTATACACCTTTCTTGAGTACTGTTACATTGTTTAGATACATGCACATATCTCAAACATTTGTAACACTGGGTTATTCTACCTACAAATTGTTCAACCGAGAAAAAAACTCGATTAAAAGCTACGCGAATTGGTAAAATATTCCCCTCAAAAGTAACGACAATAGATTTTTTAGGTACAAATTCGACTGTTTTGTCTTCTTTTTGGACTTTTCTATTTAACCTATATATGTTAGTAACGCGTGAGTCTGATTCAATATTTTCCATGAGATAGTTGATATTATAACGAGTATCCACGTCTCTTATTAACCCTTTAATTTCTAGTAAATGGTTCGGTATAAATGCTCTTAAATTTTCTGATTTCAGTAGTGGATGTTTTACTAAATTATTTGCCTCTAGAAGTGATTTTAATAACACTTTAATCCGGTTTCGGCCTATACTTTTAATTTCAAGAATGCTTTTAAGATTAAATTTTTTAAAAAGAATATGACCAACAGTCATTGGATGCAATCTACCTAAATTGTTATTGTCGGTACTTTCTATATATACCCAAATATTTTGCACGTTGTACTTATCTGAGAGGAGATTGAATGTTTTCGGTTCCAACTGCTTCGCTGTTTTCTGGACATCACTATCCTCACTAGATTTATTATTAATATTATTAACACTTAAATCACTGTTATTCATGTCAGTATCTGTCGTCATAAAAGACGTCCCTTGTTTATTTTTGTCCCCCATCGGGGACCGATATTATTTCGTATTAATTATCAGTTTACACTTTTTAATTATTGTCTTATATGTAAAAAGTTAAATCCAAACACCAAGTAATTAGGAACTGGCTCGGCCTTTAACGAAATTAACGACTGACTCGGTCAAAGGAACGATCGATACTGATGCTACAAACTTAATCAGCCACATTTTAAAGTTATTTCTAAAAATCATACATCAAACTATATATCGAGTATGCGAAGAAAAGATCAGCCATATACAGTTTGGTTTTCGCCACGCAGTGGCTACAAGAGAGGTCCTCTTTAGCATACAAGTGCTATTTCAACGATGTAGGGATGTAAATTGCGATATTTATGCTTGTTCATTGATCACCATAAAGCGTTCGATGCAGTAAAACATGACAAGCTGATGAAGATATTAACAAAGATTGGAATAAACACCTGCGATCCAAGAATTATTAGCAATTTTTATTGGAATCAAACATGGTCTATCCGTAAAGAGGCAGGAGAATCCGATAATATTAAAATCAAACGTGACGTCCGACAGGCATGTATACTATCACCCTTGCTGTTTAACATATACTCAGAGGAAATCTTTCAAGAAGCAGTAGAGGATGTTCAAACCGAAATTCGAATTAAAGGAGAATGTATCAATAGCATCAGATACGCGGATGACACGGGGGTATTCGCCGACAGTTATGATGCCCTCCATGAGTTAATGAATAGAATCACAAAAGTGAGTCAGAAGTATCATTTTACTGAACATTAAGAAAACAAAATGTATGATGATCGCTAAGAAGGAACAGCAAATTGAAAGAATCAGTGTGAATGATCAACCAACAGAAAGAGTAAAAACATACACCTATCTTGGTACGAGCTTCAATGAAAATTTAGACCATTCCCAACAAATAAAATGTAGGATAGAGAAAGCAGGATCTGCATTTCAAAAAATGGCTAAGCTATTCAAATGCCATGATTTATCAGTACTCATCAAAATCATATTACTAGGATGTTATATTTTTCCTATACTGTTGTACGCAGTTGAGTCGTGGACTCTCACAAACGCTACCTGCAAAAAAATTTAGGCTTTCGAATTGTGGTTTTAATTGTCGAGTTCTGAAGATATCCTATACTGACCAAAACAGCCAAAATCGAATACCTCGGTCACATCATGAGGAACATCGAAAGATATGGGTTGTTACAATTAATTCTACAAGAAAAAATAGAAGGAAAACAAGGACCAGGAGGGCGAAGGATTTCCTGGCTGAAAAATCTACGTACTTGGTTCAACACAACAACTACAAATCTTTTCAAATCAGCAGTTTGCAAAATACAGATTGCCCTGATGGTTGCCAACATCCGAAATGGATAGGCACTACAAGAAGAAGAAGAAGAAGGAGTGGGTTCAACTTCTTTCTGGTACTGATTGTATATCATACAGTATATCTAGGATTTGCAGAATTGTTATGTCCAGGTGTGTTGGAAATAATTCTCCTCCAGGGCAAAAGAACAGTTCGTTCGGTCATATTACTATTCTGTTGACTTTGCCTTCTAGTCACATAGTACTTTTCTGTCGCTATTTGTTCTTCTGTAGTGCCAGTTTGGATATCTTGCGTATAAGTCACCTATTAATATTAATATTGTTGGTACATCTGTGTCAAGGACAGCATCTAACTCTTCGTTTCGGATTGTAACGTGTTGTCTCATGTAGGCTGATATTATTTTTGATATGTTTTTATAATAAATAGCATCCATTCTTATCCCGTATTGTAGTGTCGCAACTAATAGAGTAGACAGCTACTGGCTGTAATAGTGTTACATACAAGGCCAAAATAAGATATGGACTATCTATCAATAAAAAATGAAAAGAACTAACCTAATTCTTAAGATGTAAAATGGCAGCAAGGAATAAAGAGATTTAAGTAACAAGTACTGGGTTTCAATACATTACAATTGGCGACGAGGAAAAATAAATACATATAGCAATGGCGGAAGGCTTAGTGCCAACAGTGTTAAGAACTACCATTGGATCCATGGCAGAATTCAGATTGGGAGACGATTGGACCACATGGGAAGAACGCCTTGAGCAGTATTTTTGTGCAAACTACGTAGAAGAAGACAAGAAGGTGTCAGTTCTACTTACACTGATTGGGGAACAAGCTTATAAAACTTTACGGGACATATGTGATCCAGTCAAACCAAAAGACAAAACATATGTTGAGCTATGTACAATTCTACAGAAACAATTTACTAAAAGAATATCAGTGTTCAAAGAGAGAATTAGCTTTTACGAATTAAAGCAAGCAGAGAAAGAAACTATAAGGCAGTGGTATGCTCGTCTAAAAAGCAGAGCGAGTGAATGTAAGTTTGGTAATATATTGAGTTCTGTACTTAAAGATAAGTTCATCACAGGACTAAAGAAGGGGCCTATATTGGATCGTTTATGTGAAGAAGAACATACCCTAAGTTTTGAGGCTTTGGTGGAGATAGCTTTAAAAAAAGAGGCAACTTTTAAACAAGTAAATTGTACCACAGAGATCCATGCAGTAGGTTCAGTGAGAAGGTCTCAAACAGCAGGGGCCAACCAGAACCAAAGAATTAGAGAAAACAACACGATGCAGAATTCAAAATGCCAGCACTGTGGAAAAGGGAATTATGTGTTTTCAGCTTGTCGTTATAAGACATATCGTTGCAGATTATGTAGCAAAATAGGGCATTTGGCTCAAGTATGTCCTGGGAAAAGAAGCAATTACGTGTCAGTGGAGGCAATTGAGGAGGAACAATTCCAGCGAAAAGAAGAAGAGACAATTGATTATGTTGAAATGTACTATGTAAGTAATGAATATGTTAAACCTTCTAAAATAGAATTATTTATAAATGGTCAGCCCCTATTAATGGAGATAGACTCCGGAGCTGGTATATCAGTGATACCAGACAATATTTTTAAACAGAAATTTGATAAAACCTGGTTAAAACCTACCAATACTAGATTAAAATGCTATAATGGTTCAGTGATTACTCCGGAAGGAGAATTTCTTGCAGAAGTCAAATATCAGGATATTATGCATAAGTGTAAGTTAGTCATTGTTAAAAACGGGAGTACTCCATTAGTAGGAAGAGACTTAATAAAACTTTTTAAAATACAAATTACATTTGATCAACATGTAAACAAAATAGTGAGTAATAATTTAACTGAGTTATTAAGTACATATGAAGGTTTATTCAAAGATGAATTAGGTTGTTTTAAGTATGAAAAGGTGAAATTACAGGTGCAACCAATGGTCAAACCTATTTTTTATAAACCACGGCCTGTGCCTTTTCTATTTAAGGAATCAATTAATAAAGAATTAGATCAGTTAGTTGAAAAGGGAGTAATTTCTTTAATTGAAAACTCTGAATGGGGTACACCTTTAGTGCCAATTAAAGAGGATGGAAAGATACGTTTATGCGCTGACTACAAGGTAACGGTAAACAGATTTCTACATGATGTAAAATATCCTTTACCTCGTATTGAGGAGCTTTTTACTGCTCTTCAGGGTGGGGAACATTTCACAAAGCTAGATTTAAGGAATGCTTATAATCAATTAGAATTAGAGGAAAGTACAAAATTATTGTTATCTTGGAGTACGCATAGAGGTATATATAAAGTAAACAGGTTACCCTATGGTACCAAACCAGCCTGTGCCATTTTTCAGAAAATATTAGAAAAAGTTTTGCTAGGAGCTAAAGGAACCATTAACTTCATGGACGATATTGTGGTCACAGGAAAGAATAGAGAGGAGCATTTAAAAAACTTACAGGTAGTGTTAGATAGACTGTATAAGGCAGGGTTCAGACTTAACTTGAATAAATGTAAATTTTTTCAACCAGAAATACGGTATTTAGGACACTATATAAATAAAGGAGGTCTACATAAAGACCCAGATAAAACTAAAGCTATTTCAGAGATTTCTAGACCTAAAAATGTAACAGAAATTAAAGCTTTTGTGGGTATGGTCAATTATTATGGAAAATTTGTACCGAATTTATCATCTGTGCTCAGTCCTTTGTATAAATTGCTAAAAAAAGATACTCCTTTCATTTGGTCCAAAGAATGTGAGAGATCTTTTGAAAATGCAAAAGCAACAATATTGTCAGAGCAAAATTTAGTATATTTTGATCCGGTTAAACCAATAAAGTTGGTATGTGATAGTTCAGAGGCAGGTATAGGTTGTGTGCTTTTGCATACTTTCCCAGATGGTTCAGAAAGGCCAATCAGTTTTGCATCTAGGTTATTAAACAAAGCAGAATCTAATTATTCAGTAATCCATAAGGAAGCCTTAGCAGTTTTCTGGGGAGTAAAAAAGTTTTATCAGTACCTCATGGGTCACAAGTTTACTTTATGTTGTGATCATAAGCCACTTCAAGCAATATTTGGGGAAAATAAAGGAATTCCTCAGATGGCTGCAGGTAGACTTCAAAGGTGGGCATTTTTCTTGAGTGGATTTAATTATACTTTTCAATATGTCAAGGGTTGTCAGAATGGAGGTGCTGATGGTCTTTCTAGGCTTCCACATGCAACAAAGGAGGAAGGAGAGATTACATATGATTATTTTAACTTTTTAGTAGAAGACAAGGTGCCCATTAGTGCAGATATTTTGATCAGAGAAACTAGACTAGATTTTATACTAGGGAAAGTTTACCGGTTTGTAAGAGATGGTTGGCCAGATAAAGTAGCAGAGGAGTTAAAACCTTTTAAAAGGAGGCAATTGGAATTAGGAATAGACAATGGGTTGCTAATGTGGGGCTTTAGAGTAATTGTTCCAGAGAAAGTTAGGAAGCAGTTATTGGAGGAGATACATGGAGCCCATAATGGAATGGTAAGAATGAAGACAATAGCGAGGCAATATTTCTGGTGGCCAAACCTTGATTCAAAAATTGAAACATATGTAAAAAACTGTGAGCCATGTATGAAAAACTCACAGAATCCTCAGAAGTCAGTATTAATAAAGTTTCAAGAAGCCAAAGGTGTCTTTGATCGCATACATATAGATTTTTTAGGGCCCATAAAAGGAAAAATGTGTATGATATTGATAGACTCATATTCAAAGTGGCCAGAAGTCTTTATTATGAATAAAATTGATACAAACTCCACTATTAAATGTCTGAGAGAGTGTTTTGCCAGATTTGGATTGCCAAACACCATAATATCAGATATTAGCCAACAGTTTGTTAGTACAGAATTTGAAACATTTTGTAGAATGAATGGCATCATTCACAATACTTCGCCCCCATATCACCCCTCAACAAACAGAGCAGCAGAGAATAGTGTAAAACATTTTAAAAGTTCAATGAGTAAGTTGTTTGTAGATCATGTATCAGATCATAGGGATTTGTCTGAGCTTATTAGCAAATATTTTTTTTCATATAGAAATACACCTCACAGTTCAACAGGGGAAACCCCTTCCAAACTCACGTTTGGCAGACATATTAAAACACGTTTAGACTTTTTAATAAGTACAATGAGAGAAAAGGCTAGGGCCAATCAAATTAAATATCATGGTGCTAGATAAGTTACCTTTGAAGTGGGTGAGGTGGTTTACACTAAAGACTATAGGAATTTGAATAAGCCTTCATGGGTAAAAGCCATAATTGTGTCTAAAATAGGGCAAATAACTTATATATGTAAACCAATTCAAAATGATAAATTGCTTTGGAAAAGACATATTGATCAAATACTTAAGCTAGGAATGTTCTATGATGATATTCATTTTGAGTTGAAAAAAGGGGAGTCAGTTGAGAAAGAGAAAGGTGAATATAGGGAAGGGGAAGGGTATGATAATAAGGAGGAGGTTTTGTTGTCAGAAGATAGTGATGATAATGCGGTAGTGGATATTACGGGAGTGTCGGGAGTGCAAGCTAGACATCTGAAAGACTCTGAAGTGCGAGCCAATCCGATATTACCTCAAAATTGGGAAATGTCGACAGCGGCTGATGGTGTGGGTGTAAATGAAAATAAACAGGATAATTCTAAAAGTAATCCTAGTGACAATAAATGTAATATTAGCAATAGGGTTGATAGCTCTAATAGTTGCGATAGACCTCGCCGCATTATTAAGCCTCCTCAGAGGTTAAATTTATAAATTCATGTCTTAAGGGTGGAGAGATGTAGTGTCGCAACTAATAGAGTAGACAGCTACTAGCTCTAATAGTGTTACATATAAGGCCAAAATAAGATATGGACTATCTGTCCATAAAAAATGAAAAGAACTAACCTAATTCTTACGATGTAAAATGGCAGCAAGGAATAAAGAGATTTAAGTAACAAGTACTGGGTTTCAATACATTACAGTATAATATAGACCCACGCGAAATGTAAACATTACATAATATCATCGAATATAATTATATAGACGCATGTAGAAGCACAGAAGCACACATCCACATATTATTTTTGGTACATGCACTGACGGAACATTTTACTTCTGTTTCGTGAACACCAGGGAGCGCTCATGTGATCCCCCTTTAGAGCTCATGTGAATGCTTAGCCTTAAATTTTTGCATTTTATAAAATTAGACATCAAATCCTACTCACGCACCATATTTTTTTAACGTAGAAAATAAAATATGATTTTACCTGTTAATACTTAACTTAACAATATTGTGATTAGAAGTTTTAATTTAAACGTGTAGTAAACTGCAAATAAAGTTTATGCAGTCGCCCTCTACAGGAGTATTTTGAAGTATACTAACCGTCACTATTTCTCCCATGTGAAGTAAGCTTAAATATTATATAATTATATAATAGTTGCAAGTCTTAGCAGAGTTGCCATTGGTAGCGACTTATCGCGAAAATAGCGACTTTTTATGTGCTTTGCGACGTAGCTGCGATTTACAAAAAAACGCCATTTTGTAGCGACTTTCTCGAACATAAAATAAAATATATCATACTTATTTTAAAAAATACAATACACTACAAAAAGAACTTATTGTATTTTTCGAAATGTCCAATTATATTATATGGCCATGATTTGATTTATTTGATAATTTAAATTTGATTTATTTAAGAACGTGCGCTACTGGTTACCAGTTCCCTTGTAATTTGAGAGTTGTTTTGCGCTTCTCTTTATTATTTATAAGTATTTTGACAACTTTTAAGCAAACTTCATGTTTTCGTTTTTGAAAAAACTCAAAAAAACTACTTTTTTCCAAGTATAAAGCGGGAAAACCAAACATAGAATTTTGTTAATTTTTTTACAGCATCAAAATATAATTATAAGAAATACTTATGAATTTTTTGAAAATTTTTGAATTTACAGTTCTGTCCCAATAGGAAAAAATAATATTTTTCGGCTTATAATAAAGTTACCGGTAAGAAACCGAAAAATTTTTTAATAACAACATATATAAAACTGTAAAAGTGGAAAATATTTGCAATAAAACGTTAAATATTTTTTCCTAAACATATGAAAAATCTCGTTAAAAAGAATTATGTCTTGACTTGCCGCCTTCAAATTGTAATGTAGGGAGATGGCTCCATCTGAAACAATGGTAGTATCTATCATCAATAGATAGCATTACGTTCGGCTTCGAAACGCTTCAAACGAAACGTCATACTAACAGGGTTATCATATCAATTACTTTGTACAACACTTTGGCGGATTATAACAAAATTTAATATAAAT